>NC_086319.1:233701760-234026260 GCF_036172605.1 Pelobates fuscus | reverse complement strand
CTGCAATTTAAGTGAAACCCTAGGTAATGTCCCTATATTTAAATTTTTCTTTAAAAATCTTTCTAGTTACATTCTGACCCACTGTCACACTCGTCAAATATTATTCTGTAGTAGGGATGGTTAATTACAATGAGGACAATGATGTTTTATTTTATTGAAATGGGGGTGAATGCGTGATGGCCAGACAATGTTCCATAGCAACATTCAGTGGAAGGCTGGCAACTTTTGTCCTCGGGACAAACACAACTGGAAGGCCTGTTTTTGAACATATTTAAGTGTTACAGTCTACGCACTGTAGATTGAGATTTAGAGACGACTTGTGCAGAGGGCTGGACTAGCAAAGGCCCTACACAATACTTGCCTGGTTCCTCACTCTTGCAATGCTCTTCAAACAATAGTTTCAAAACCTCTTCAGTTGTTTATAATAAGATGAAAAATTGTGTTTTAAGGCTGCAACCCCTATAGTTTAGTGACATGTGGAGCAATCGCCCCCCAGCACCCATGCCAACATGTTATTGGCAAAACCTCCCATAACATAAGTGGCAAAATGTACACCAACTGGTGAGCATGTACGAGAGTTATATTGAGTTTAATACTTTTTTTATATTTTTTTTTTTACATATACTTCTGGAATGTATCTATTCGCAAACAGAATTCACTGGGAAGATGAGAAAAAAAGTATGTCAGGGCTCTTTATCAGCAATGCTGAATAATTATTAAGATAATAATCTTAACAAGATTCACTTAAAATTACTCATTATTGGTTGGGAACAGAATTTTGCACATCAAAGGATTATCTGCTCGCTGGAGTAGCTTTAAATGTGAAAGCCTTGCATGCCCCATTACAGGAAACCTTATCATGAGATCCTTTTAATACTGCATTGGCCTGTAAGGCATTGCTGTGTAATAAAATATCATTGAAAAGAACACGATTAGAACTAGGTTCCTGTAAAATATTTACCTCCCAAGAACCTTGTGTGACCTAGAAAAATAAGTTGTTAAGTTGCCTAACAAATGCTTCAAGGGGAGATAATATGCAAGTTACTTTTGTGTGAAACAGCATTTTCAATTTTCTCTACCACATTTGTAAAAGTTTCATGCCTTGGATGAACCTGGGAAAATAACTTTTGCATATTGCGCATGCTTTCAATACAGGCTTCGAGAAGACATCTTTCTCTGAAATGACTTCCTGGGCAGCTAGACCCTAACTGTAGAGAAGGCGTCTGCCTATTGGTGCCCACTTTGTCAGTAAAAATATAGTTTTTTTTATATGACTGCCCACATCTTTTTAGTAGAGAGTTTTAAAACAGATTACTTAATTCAGCCAAGTAAATACAAAAAGAAAACAAGAAACATCAGATTATGTACAAAGCTATTCCCATCGAACACATTCTCATAACACTCTATATCTGCTTTTACAATTCTGGGATATGCTTTGGTAATGATAATGATGAGAGTGTTAAAGGACTGCATCAATTGGGGTGGGCTCAACTTTTCGGAGTAGCACTTGTCTGGAGGCTGGTACATAAGTATATTCATTGAAGAGTGGAAATAGAAAGTACAAAAGGAAGTGAAGAATTAAAAGTGGGTGTGTGTAAGAATCAGCACATTTGTTAAAGTTACTTGGTATGTATGTTATAAAGAAGTTTTGGAGTGTAACAAGTATGGTGCCATGTAAGTGTGAAAGGGCTACTACGCGCACCATGACTACTTCAGTGATTTGAAGTTTGTATTGATGCTCTCAAGTAATCGGCTCTGAAGAAGACAGATGTCGTACACCCAACACCAGGAGAGACCTAGTGCCCGGTGGGCAGGGCTGCCATCAGAAATTGTGGGGCCCCTGACACAGCTCAAGGTCTGGGCCCCCTGGCGCCTGCACCCGAGTCCCCCCCCCCCCGAGTCCGCCCACAGGAATGCAGTGTCTGCAGGGCCGGTGCAAAGATTTTTGCCGCCCTAGGCAAAAGTAAAGTTTGCCGCCCCCCCATGTGACATCACAGTGCCCCACCCATATGATCTGCCATGTTAACTAACACAGTGCTGCAGTGCCGCTGTGTTTACAATAAAAGGCCTGCAGGGACAGGCTATAGACACCAGAACCACTACATTAAGCTGCAGTGGTTCTGGGGACTATAGTGTCCCTTTAATGTGAGGTAAATTAAAGATTAGTGCCACAAATAATATACTAGATTGCCTACTTACAACCAGATGAGGATGATGATGGGCTTCAGCTGCCGTCTGGCTCCACTGGTCTGGTGTAGAACAGGCTCTCTGGAGGCGGTTTGTAACTGTGGTCACAAAAATCAATGTTCTGGGAGAACGGGAAGCAGCTCCATTTTTTGAGGGCCCTTTACACAGCTCAAGGTCTGGGTCCCAGGGTCCACCTTCATGTTCCACGAATGAGTTTGTTCACAGGGGTGTGGGGGTGTGGGGGGGGGGGGGGATGTCCTGATGTGTGTAAGGAATGCATTGTGTGAATCTGTGTTTGTATGTGTAAGGGCTGCAAGGTGAGTTTGTGTATGTATGGGATGCAGTGTGTGTGTCTGTAAGGGATGCACTGAGTGTGTGGAAGGGGTGCATTGTGTGTTGCTGTGTGTAAGGGATGCATTGCTTGTGTATGTGTGTCTGTGTGTAATGCATTGTGTTTTTCTGTGTGCAAGGGGTGCATTGTGTGTGTGTGTGATGGATGTCAATCTCTCCCCCTACCCCCGTCAATTTCCTTCTTCTCCCCCTCCCCAATTTCCTTCCTTCTCCCCCCTCCAATTTCCTTCCTCTCCCCCCTCCAATTTCCTTCCTCCCTCCCCCCTCAAATTTCCTTCCTCTCCCCCTCCCTCAAATTTCCTTCCTCTCCCCCTCCCTCAAATTTCCTTCCTCTCCCCCCTCCCTCAAATTTCCTTCTTCTCCCCCCTCCCTCAAATTTCCTTCCTCTCCCCCTCCCTCAAATTTCCTTCCTCTCCCCCTCCCTCAAATTTCCTTCCTCTCCCCCCTCCCTCAAATTTCCTTCCTCTCCCCCTCCCTCAAATTTCCTTCCTCCCCCCTCAAATTTCCTCCCTTCCTCTCCCCCCTCAAATGTCCTCCCTTCCTCTCCCCCCTCCCTCAAATTTCCTCCCTTCCTCTCCCGCCCCTCAAATTCCTACCTCTCCCTCCCCTCCCTCAAATTTCCTTCCTCTCCCCCCCAAATTTCCTACCTTCCTCTCCCCCCCAATTTCCTTCCTCTCCCCCTCAAATGTCATCCCTTCCTCTCCCCCCCTCAAATTTCCTCCCTTCCTCTCCCCCCTCCCTCAAATTTCCTCCCTTCCTCTCCCCCCTCCCTCAAATTTCCTCCCTTCCTCTCCCCCTCCCTCAAAATTTCCTCCCTTCCTCTCCCCCCTCCCTCAAATTTCCTCCCTTCCTCTCCCCCTCCCTCAAATTTCCTCCCTTCCTCTCCCCCCTCCATCAAATTTCCTCCCTTCCTCTCCCCCCTCCCTCAAATTTCCTCCCTTCCTCTCCCCCCCCACTCCCTCAAATTTCCTCCCTTCCCCCCCTCTCCCCCCCACTCATTCAAATTCCCCCCCCACCCCCTCAAATTTCCTCCCTTCCCTCCCTCTCCCCCCCACTCATTCAAATCCCCCCCACTCCCTCAAATTCCCTCCCTTCCCTCCCTCTCCCCCCCACTCATTCAAATCCCCCCCCACTCCCTCAAATTTCCTCCCTTCCCTCCCTCTCCCCCCCACTCATTCAAATCCCCCCCCCACTCCCTCAAATTTCCTCCCTTCCCTCCCTCTCCCCCCCACTCATTCATATTTCCTCCCTCCCCCCTCCCTCAAATTTCCTCCCTTCCCTCTCCCCCCCCACTCATTCAAATCCCCCACCCCCACTCCCTCAAATTTCCTCCCTTCCCTCCCTCTCCCCCCCACTCATTCATATTTCCTCCCTCCCCCCTCCCTCAAATTTCCTCCCTTCCCTCCCTCTCCCCCCCACTCATTCATATTTCCTCCCTCCCCCCCCCTCAAATTTCCTCCCTCCCCTCCCCCCCTCAAATTTCCTCCCTCCCCTCCTCCCCCTCAAATGTCCTCCCTCCCCTCCCCCCCTCAAATTTCCTCCCTTCCCTCTCCCCCCCACCCCACCCCCACTCACTCAAATTTCCTGACACCCGGCGGGCGCGCGAGGGAGCACTCTCCTCTGAGTGCTTCCTCTTCAGCTCCCTCGCGCGCCGCGTACTGATGCCGGAGCCGGAAGATGACGTCATCTTCCGGCTCCGGCATCAGTACGCGGCGCGCGAGGGAGCTGAAGAGGAAGCACTCAGAGGAGAGTGCTCCCTCGCGCGCCCGCCGTGTGTCAGCAGGGCCAGCCTCTGGGGGGCCCTGAGGTGACCGGCTGCTGGGCCCCCCAGGAGAAGAGGCTGGCCCAGTGGGTACATACCGGGGTCGCAGGGCCCCCTGCGACCCGGTATGTACCCACTGAATGTGGGGCCCGGACGACCTGAGCAGTCCGGGCCCCCCAGGACCGCCGGGCCCATGACAACCGTTGCGGTTGTCATGCCCTGATGGCGGCCCTGCCGGTGGGATCCAGGTAAGAGTGTAAACTGTTGAAATAACGGTTTGCTCTATTACTGGGGAATAGAGCTGGGGTTATTCTGATATCATAACTGATAAGTTAATGGTTACAACGTTTGGAGTAACCATTTAAAAGTGATTTATTTTTACGTCTGTTATGCATCCTAGCCAGGACAGATTCTATTTTCTAGATTTATTCATGGCATATAGTATTTCGCTCAATTTAGAAAAAAATAAACAGCAAGTTGTCAACATAAGGGGTTATAACTTATGTTAAACTTCTTTGTACACTAGCTTCCCTATTTTTTTGCATTTAAAATAAAGCCATTCTCCTTGTAGTAAACATATTTAAAATATTTTTAACCTTAGAATCTATACATCATCTAGCAGAAACAGTCTTCATGGACCTGTTAAATTAAGCCATATTTTAAACGAAATTGTAAGTAGGTGATACATGAAATCTCCAGTAGAAATCACCCCACCTTTTTAGCTCCCTGTCACCATCTGTCTCATGTCTTCTGAGTTCCTGTAGGAGAATTACTTAGGTTGTGCAGAAATGGTTTGAATTGCTGGACTTTAATGGTAAATCCAAGAAATGTATTCATTGCCTTAAAGAAAGATTATATCAAACTGATTTGATTATGCATGTACAGAAGATAGAACAAAAAAATAAATCAAAATAAATTTTAGACTTCCTTCTCACATTGATATTAGATGGCTCTGGCTGACTTCATTCATGCAGAGAATGTTGGTTTAGTCCTTAAAATCAATATTAATCTACAGTACAACATTTAGCTCTCCTGCTTCTGATTGACAAGACTTTCTCAATTTATTTTCACAAATATTACTCGTTTAAAATTTAAATAAAAAAGTTGATGGAATCAACTACTTAGCTATCTTCTCAGTTACTAATCTTTTAGGACTTGAGTTCTTGTGATGAAAGATAGAGTAACATACAAAGAAGAAGCACTTCCAGCAAATGTGTAGCTGTTGAGGAAATAACCCAAGAAGAAGAGTATATGACAATTATCAAAAAGGAAAGGGTTCTGGAACCAGGATCAATAAAAGGTAAAACAGATTCAATAATAAGCCTGGCCAGAATGTCAGGACAAGCAACATTTATTCATAGTGAAATTGAATGAAATGAGAAAAAAGGTCTAAATCAACAAGAACTGAGGGGGGGGAAATGGGACCTTTATTGAAATAACGTCCAAGCTTTGGCATATGGGAAAAGGTTTAATCAATCTGACGCGTTTCGTGCCAGAGTTCGGCAATGGGCATGAAACGAGTCAGATTAATTTAACCCTTCCTTCATATGCCTAAACTGTCATGTGACTTCAATTAGGGTCACGTTTTTCCCCCTGATTTTTTTCTCCTTGAGGAGGAATCCAGCATTTTCATTCAATTTTAATTTTAGGCAGTCACAGAGTCTGCATGCACCTCTATCGGAATTAAGGTACATTTAAAAAGTAAAACTCTGTGTCCTTTACCTAATGTGAGTACTTGATTGCCTTCAGTAATTTTTTTTTTCTTTTATGAAAATATTAATTGATTCATAATGGAAAAGGAAGACATCTGGATATCAAATACAAAAGAAGCAAAGACAGGCTATGGGTAGAAAAATATAGAGAAGGTCTGAATGCAAATTAAATACATGCTAGAATATGCGCACGGCACTAGAATAACTCAGTATTATCTGGAGGTGGCACTGGGGACTGATAAGCTGGACCTGAACTAGGGCATATGTGCTTTCTAAAAAACCTATGTGACATAGCTAGGGTGGCCCATGCATTCTTGAAACATTTAACTTTGACCAGAGTCTTTGACCAAGTTACTAAAACATGACTTAAATTAGATCAGCAGAGATATGTTAAAACAAACAAACAAAAAAAGTTTCCTGTGCACTGTCTGAAGTCCCTATGCATATTTAAATAACAGAAGAGAATTTTAGTATCACTCCACTATCCGTCATTCAGTTATAAGTTCACCTGCCACATCAATGCAAAACCTCTTAGGTGACTCCTACACTAACAATTCACCTTGCTGCTTACACTCTTATTAACCCTTAATAGGGAACAGCGAAAAATATTTGGTTAGTCCAAATCGATTTGTCCATGTCCATATCCAAATGACATCCATGCAGTTAAAACTGGCCAATCATTGTACTACAAAGTATAAATATGTTTATGTTTTGCAGTACAATGATAGGTGCATTTTTTGCACCATTTGGTTCATAGATCAAGTGAGAAGAAGAAATTAATAAAGTAAAAAAGATGTGTAGCAGTAAAAAAAAATCTATATTTATATATTCACATTGTCTGTTTTTTATTTTTAATGTTCCACCTGTTTCCATCTATTAGTCTCTGAATAAAATCAACATATAGAGGAAGCCCCCTAACCACAATCATATTTTTTCCCATCAATCATATTGTTTTGGTGGCGTCATGGATAGAAACTAAATCACAGATTACACAAAATGGTTGTGTGCATCGTCTATTTAGTTTGTTTTGTGATTTGTGCATAGAGCGTTTCAGAGTTCAAGATTTTGTATGAAGCTCTGATTGGCCAAAATTACAATTCGGGAGAAACCTAATACACATGTAAATCCCCACTAGCCAGATGACAGCAGACAGGCTACTAACTGCAGCCTGACTGATCATGTGTATTAAAGCTCAAAGTTAGGTGCAAAAACAAAACACAAAAAAAGATTTGGGAGCTTGCATGATTAATCCCTGCCTGATGCACTGTGGGTTTTGGGGATTACAAAAAAAATGGTATTGGGTCAGCAATGTGCAGTGGGGTAGAGGGTAGTAATCAATCAAGTAGGGGCCTGGCAAGCCTTTCCCCTTTCCTTCATCCCATTGATAGCAGGGTGGAGGGAAATATAAGGCTGGGAGGGCCTCAATAATACATCTGCTAATATGGCAAATCTTTAAATACAAAAACAGATCAAGTAATTTTCCTAATATTTTCTTAATAGGTAAATATATGAAATAAAAGTACAAAAAAAGAGAATAGTGCAATATATATAGCAGCGGTTCTTAACCTTTGAGGTATGCCTTCCCTGGGGAGGTGCAAAGGTATAGTGGGGAGGTGTGACATCCCTCAATAACATTTTTGTAATTGCTTTTTTTTTTTTTACAATTTAGTATAGATACAGTCGAGTCACCATGTCGGAAGCATCCGGATAATCAAAAATCGCACAATCAAAGTGTTTGGTAAAACGAAGACTGCTGTTATTGCGTGCAATTGTGTTTGGTAAAATAAAGACTAACTTTCCTTTTAGTTTAATCTTTTACCAAACCCCATTGCCAGAAACGACCCAAACAACACATGCTTACAACAATCGCAAGAACAGCAGAAGAGGAGTCACACGATAACTCTGCAGACAGTTATTGTTAGATTGCAATACAAAGTCTGAATTACATGAACAATGGATTTTTCCAAGACCATTTCATTTTAATTATTGCTAGCTTAGCTAACAGTTTGTCTTTCCTCTTCAATGCTGGAAGTTGTTCCATTATTAACTCTGCTGCTATAAGAGTATATATTACAATTCTGTGCCCTGAGAGAAAAATGTTAACAACGAAAAAAGGAAGTACAATGATGAATATGTTAAATATAGGTTCACATGCGACCTTGGCCGTGAAGGAATTGAAAAGCCGCGGTGTTTTTTATGCACAAAAATTATTTGCAGTGATAATATGAGGCCTGCCAAACTAAGTAATTGCCTAATGTATCCATTATTAATTGCTTTTGGAAAGGAGAGGGGGTGTGACTTTTAAGTTTACTTTCGGGGGAGGTGTGAGGCTAAAAGGTTAAGAAACCCCCTGATATAGAGCATATAGTGCTCATGTAATTATGACAACTTGTGTTCACTTGGAACTATTATAAACATTTCTCGTAGTAATTGTGTGCATTTTAAATCCCGAGCACACAGGACTAGCAGTCAGTTTATATGTAAACTAAGGATAAGTTATGTTTAGAAAAAGTATCTATTAAGACTGAAAATGTCTCTCTGTATTTCAGTGTACTGCATTGGTTTAATCAGTTTTGTAATTTAGTAAGAAAAACTGTCAATTTTATAACATATGTTGTTAATAGATATATGTAAGCTCAATGTCTGTATAAAACACAAAACATTGTTAAAATCGACAAACATATTCATTGGAACGAATTATTCCATGATTGTGTGCTGCATATCAGACACCAACCCCTTTATTATGAATGATGTGTTGGCATGGGATTGATTTAATTGCTATGAAATTCAAAATGAAAAGTAAGATAAAGTCCCATGTAACTTCCTCTTCACTCGCACATCCTCAACTGCTTGGGAAACAATTATTTTCAGTGGGCTCCAGTTAGATTATTTTGATTGTGTAGAGAAATAATAAAATATGCTATATAAAAAATATCATTAGACATACTATTATATTATTATATAATATTATACATATTCATATCAAACAATGTATCGTATAAAAAAAAAATCAATATATAAAAAAATACTTTTTATATATTTATAATAATACTAAATAATTTGAACTCTTTAAGGACCAGTGATGGAATTAATGCATCATGGTTGTCCTTCCTTATGAACTGATGAATGCAATATTTTACCAGCAGGGACCATTTCCAGTTGTGAGCAGGTTTAAATCCCACACCCAGGAGTCCCAGGTATCAATCAATCTGTCAGCTAGGGCCATTTTTAGTTAGCTGCATGCAGTGTTGAAAGTCAATGTGGCACACAGCACTTTAAATGTGGATTTAATCCATTGACAGCAGGGTTAAATCCAATCAATTGATACCTGGGGCTCCCCTCTGTCAGACTTTTTGATGCACTGTATGCAGCCTCGAAAGTCAGTGTTGCATGTAACCCTCTAAATCAAAAAAAGAACACTGCAGCTGGGCGACTGTGCTCAGCCATGTTGATTCTGGCTGGAAGCTAGCTGAGCACAATTTAGTGATTTTTATTAGGGTTGCACACATCACGTTTACCAAATAAATGGCTAAATTGCAACGTACCATAAACTTTGAAAGAAATTGGAGCTAAAATGGCTGTACAATAATACTCAAAATATATCATATGACAAACCCATTTAGAAAAGTTTGATGAGCTTAATTTGGGGCGATTTGAGTTTCATATCAAATTGCCAAATGCCCTGCAAAAATGTAATGTGTATGAATAAAATGCAAAAACAACTAAATTTTTACCACAAACTTCGACATAAATTGGGGGAAAAAAATGACATAATATTTAGGCACAATATACACTGTGACGGAGCTCCAGTACTCCGAATGAGTATCTCCGCCAAGTCTGCTTCCTCGTAGCTATCAGGGACCCTGGAGCACTTCAGACCCAGTCGCCGAGGCATTACTGTGATCACTGTGGGCCTTTTCCACCATGGACCAGGCTACTGTGTATATAGTCCCGGACACATGTTCCATCAGCAGATTTCCCCAAACACCAGATGACAATTGGTGAAGGTTAAAAAACAACTAACTTTAATAGATATAGCACATATATTTTAAGCCCCCACCAGCCTCATTTACATACAACAGGGTGCATAGAGCACTATAGTACAAAGAAGGGTGGGGTCAGACAATAGCAAGGGCTGATGGGAGATTGAGGAGGGACAGGGCAGCTTGTTTGAAATTGTCTGGCATTGTCCCTGGGACAACGCCCTGCTGGGGAAACAATGGGACAGGAAAAGGGGGGAGGGGGAGAGGCACAGACAATTAATACATTAAACATATCCTGGACTAAAAATGGGCACAGGGAGACCAAAACACAAGAGGAATCTGGGGACCTACATATAGAGTCTGTCTTCCATTCCCAGTGATGGTGACTATCGTCACATACACCATATGAGATATCCTGGAGTATTGCATTCATAAATAAGACATAATCTTATCAAATCCATATATCAAAATTCAGGTCTCTTATATGCACTATGGCTTCACAGAGGCGTTACATTGGGGTTATCGTTGTACTCAGAAGATGTAGCTGAACACAATAAAGAATTTTGTAAAGTAGTAGCACACATCAGGTTTTTGAAATACACATTAATACTACCTTGTCATATCTGTATGTTAAATGTCAGGAAAAAAAACACAATTTTACCACAATATTAAGCAGAGATTGGCAGTTAAGTGGCTACATACAAAGTGTCAAAACACCCTTCGGTAAATGGCCTGTGATGTCTACTTTATATAAATATATACTATTGACAGACAATCTTTTTTTCTGTGATGGCTATTAAGCTTACAAGACAAACAGATCAAATTCTAAAATCGCTCCACATTGAAATTGTATTTTACCTATTGTATTTTGCAACCTGTAACTACCACAAATAAACTCAAATACTAGACAAATAAATTAATGTATTTAGAATTATTTTCTTAAGCGGCATTAATTGTGCACCCATTATTGCAAAAAATCAGAAAAAATGTGTTGTTGTCCGAGTTTTTGTACTTTTTTTGTAATAATAAATTGGAATTTCTATATAAGTGTGTCACATCAAATTATAGCCCTGTTTGTACTTTAAAAAACGGTATATAACATGTGTTGGTGCAATAAAGGAGGAAGATAGAAATTGTGTTTGAACACACATCTAGAAAATGCAAAAAAATGCTTGTGTCCTTAAATACAAAACAAACAAAGCTTGGTCCTTAAAGGTTTAAAAGTGTATTCAAAAATATTAGATCATTTGTAGAGTTTATCAAAACATATTAAATTAGGGCTTTTATCAGTTACCTATGAATGATTCCCTTTCAATAAATCTCTGCTGTAATGTTTTCTAAAATACATTTGTAATAGTGAATGAGTTAACCGTAAACATGTTTTTTAATATCATGAAAGTCCTGGACAAATGAATCCCTACAGCATTTAGGGAGAATCAAGAGGACACTCGATGTGATAAAAGAAATGTGTCTATGTATACTAAGAGAAACTGAACCATTCCCTGTTAAGGTCCATGACTGCAGGGAAGCCCGATGTCTTAACTCTACTTCATATACATGAATACTGACTTTGATATTAATGTTAAAGCATTTTCTCTAGAACTTGTAATCAGAATGCTGAAACGTATTTGCCTTCCAAATAATAACGCGATGTGCTCTAGATAAATTTCCAAATTGCATTGCATATACAGCTCCCAGCCATAAATAACCTTTTCTTCAGGCGCGCTCAGATAAATAGGCGGCGTTCCCTAGTGATATAATCTCATTGCAATCCAAATAGAATTCATCAATATAATTTACAAATGTTATCATATTAATTTTCCCCATCCCATTACAAGTGTGTTAAATTAAGCAGTAAGGCTCTTAGTCTTGAAGCCTCTCAAACACATCCATTCACTCCGTTCATAGACTGAATGTATTCACAGAAAGGTCTCTAGAGAGTGAGAACTATCACAATGCATTGATTCACCTCACTTCAAGTGCACTTAGGAATATATTAGCCATAATCAAATTAACACCTTAATCAACTGTTTGGCATTCTCTTGCCAGAACTCAGTCCAATGCTGATCCATAGTGAGTTGATGTGAGCTATTAAAAACAATATATTTAAATTTTATTTAAGGAATGTAGAAGTATTTTTTTTCCTTAAAATTGGTTCCCGAAATCATTTACAGACATATTTAGGCGTAAATGAGAGACATCGAAATACAGGGAAATTTTGACACACGTCTAATCACTGTTTACGTAACCATCCAGATATTTTAGCTGATAGTGGATAGGCAGGTTGTTGTTTTTTGTTTTTTTTAATTCATGTGCCATAACTCCATCAAGGCTATTTACTAAAAGGGAGAATTGTTAGGAATTCAAAGTAAATTTCAAATGTAAGTCAAATGTAGCAGAACTGGAAGTTGTCTTTTATCAGCTATACTTTTTGCTTGAACAATTATTTAATAAATCTGTCATGGACCTTTCCTAATTTGACTAGTTATTTCTTTTATTGGTTGATATAGTTTAGGTCATCGAATTTCCATATAATAACAGTTGTTTAACTTGTTAGTTTTCACTATAATTCTGAACATTTTCGATTTATAATGTTCCCTTACTAGATTTTTTTCCAGTCCCAGATAGTATTTTGCTTATGCCAATGACAAAGGGAGAGCACAAACATGTAAGGCTTGCTATTTGTTATTCATTTTGATACCGGAGAAACTGACGGAAGCCAAGCACAGAGAGATGGACACAGGTTTCTTCAGGAAGGAAGAGATTCTTTATTGGATCACCGATCGGGACTCAGAGGGACTAGCGTCACCAAAATACAGCAAAGTCTGAGTACTGAATACATAGAGTACATTCCTTATATAGCACTGTAGCTCCTCCCACAATTAACTACACCCACACATACCCTTAACCTATTTAATAAATAGAGTCTAAACTCATCCATCCGGTCTAACCACGTGGCTCATCTGATACAAAGGAGAGGGACGCGTAATTCCAGTTCTTACATTCCTGCACCTGGTCAGTACAGTGATAACAGTATCTTAGCTACGTGTAATTAACTAACTGATACTACAAACACATATACATACATATGCCTTGTGGCAATCTTAGCCTGCTAAACTTGTATTTTACTGGAATTACATCACATTCCCCCCTTTGATGCCTCTGATATTTCACAATTACTTGAGGCATCACTTAACCTTGGTTTGCATATACCTCAGGTTACCATGAACCAGACCAGACTTATCTTATGATGTGAATCTTTTAACACTCATCTTCCTGCATTGGTTCTCCTTGATCTAGAGCCTTATACTTATATATCGCCATTATCTGTGCAGCAGCCTTCCTCTCTGCTATACTTCCTATCAGGCTTTGCACAGACCTAACTACTAAGGGTATAAGACACGGTAGGAGTAGACACAACAGTAAAATCAGTAGGACTCCACCTACCACTGCCTTAAGCCCTCCAAACCACTCATACCAGCTACCAAACCAACCACTTGGATTGTACCCTTTCCATACCTGAGTAGGCACATGCACTAGTTTAACCATATGGCTAGTAAGCTCAGCTATTGCTTGCCCTTCGTCATCTATTTGAAGACAGCAATTGCTCAGGTTAAACTTCCCACATACACCTCCCTCTACTGCCAAAAGGTAATCCAAGGCTAATCTATTTTGGTACACTGCTGTCCTCATCCTGGTATTATGCTTCGCTAGAAGATTGAGTGCTTGTGAGGTCTCATTAGTAATAATCTCAACCACCGCCTGTAATCTTATAATACGGTTGAGCATATAAATTGGGGTTCTATAACCAAAGGTACCATCTTCTGCCCACGTGGCTGGCCCATAATAATCCATGACACGCTGGGGAGGCCATTCATTATCTTCCCAGGTGCCTATCTCTAAGGGTCCCCTTTTCTTCCTATGATTCACATCATACACTTTAACACCTAAAGTCTCACCTGTTTCAATCGGTAACAAGAAGAAGGATGGTTTGAGCATACCCAACACACATGCCCCTTCCCAGTCCTGTGGCAACTCCGAATAGGCTTTCTTACCACAGATCCAGTACAAATTTGCTGGGGCTCTCCAGGTAGATGTGATGGATAAATCAAACCACACATCCTTTAAACTGGCATATCTAGCAAACGGGTTAGATGGTTCTGAGACATTTGAAGCCGACCACCAAGTTGTATTTTTAGTATCATCATCATAAGCTTTTTGCCCTAGACAAGTTAATTCTCCTACAGAAGTATTATACATTATTCCTTTCCTTGCTATGCAAACATAACCTATGATGGAGGTCTTTAATCTCCACTCAGATTTACCTCTAACACTCAAATGATAATCGGCTTGTGTAGATATTAGTTGGTCAACTGCCTCAGAACCGGACATTACCTCCTTTGCTTCCCAAGGCCATTGGTCTCCCATGTTAGTACCTCCACACACATAGCAGTTGGTAACATTAAGACTACCGGCAATACTTTCAGCTAGGTCAATGAACAGGTTTTTAGCGTTATGGGGGATCTTATTATCTATACTCATCTCTTCATAAAAGGAATGGTATACTTGATGAGTCTGGGAGGATACCGTATCAGTCTCTATTCCTATAAACAATAATGTCCCAGGATCTAAACCCGTCCCGTATATCTGAAACCCAAATAAATTTCCATACTTATCTAGGAACTTGTCGGGGTTATTAATAAGTATATGGACTGGGTTGCATTCCATAGACTTACAATAAGGGCTAGTCGGCAACTTAGTCACTATCATGTCTTTATCTACTGTCTGTCCCCAAGTCGCCCACCCCACACAAGACCAATATGGACAAAAGTTATAGTCTTTATTTGGGCATCTAGGACTCACATATTTATTTTTACTACTGGGACAAATATATTTATCATTAGACCCATACGTCCTCTCCCATCTAAGATCCCCACATACATTCCACGGTTTTCTACCACTTGATATCGCCTTACATGCATCAAATAGCAGAACACCCGAAGAATGTACGGATTCTAACACCGTCTTATTAATTAGGGTCCCCTGAGGATCTCCATTCCTGAGAGTCAACCAAATTGTACGAGGTTGATACTCTGGACTGAAGCACTTAGGTTCTCCTACTCCTAAATGGCACACACTATAGTCTATATTTAGGTATCTACATCTTGATACCTCTCCTTTACATTCGTATTGTGAATGCCAAATTAGGGTTTGGGAAATATGGTTACCTGTTCTCGTAGTCTTAATGCATACCTCACAGCTAGGAGTGTCGGTACCTCTACCTTCCTGAATATAAAAACACATATAAATAAACACAATCAAAAGCACATCTTTCGCCGTCATCCTCAGTCTTCGTCCGTGCGATGGAACCTCAGCTTCCAGGATGTGAGGGCTGCAGGGAATGGAGTTCTGCTCGTCTTCACAGGTGTCCCTTCGAGACTTTCCTGGCTTATACACTATGTGTTGGTAAGCGGACAGGCTTTATTATGGCCTTCTCACTCACACCTGTAACAATAAAATTTGTAATCCACAATAATTCCTCGTTACTCCGACTGAGTAGTGCGTTTCAACCGGATCTTGCAGGGATTCTCTGGATCTGCTGTAATTTGCCAAGAATCGACTGCTGCTGGTTTAACCCTGGAGTGATGTATCCACGGAGTTACTTCGGCTACTTTTATCGCTGTAGGGGTAGACAAAAGAACAACATAAGGACCTCTCCACTTGGGCCCTAACGGTACATTATTCCACTCTTTAATCCACACTTGGTCTCCTGGATGATAACTATGAACAGGGGGATAAATATTCACAGGTAATCTATCTTGTACCCATTTCTGTACCTCCTCCATAGTCTTACCCAACTCTACAACCTGCTGCCGGGTAATTCCTTCTCCCAACTGACTCAAGTCCCCCCTTAAGTTACCAAGTACGGGAGGTGGTCGCCCATACATGATTTCAAAAGGAGAGAGGCCCATCCTTCTGGTAGGGGTACTGCGGATTCGCAATAAAGCTATGGGTAAGAGAACGTTCCACTTAAGTTGGGTTTCCTGACACATTTTAGCCAACTGGTTCTTTATAGTTCTATTCATTCTCTCTACCTTACCAGAACTCTGGGGTCTATATGCAGTATGAAGCCTCCACTTTATACCAAGCATATGAGTCAGTTGTTGTAGGCACTGATGAACAAAAGCTGGACCATTGTCCGATCCTATAGAACAGGGTAGTCCATATCGGGGTATTATTTCTCGTAGCAGGAATCTTACAACTTCTCCTGCTTTCTCTGTACGAGTAGGACATGCTTCTACCCAGCCTGAATAGGTGCACACAATTACCAACAGGTAACGATGTCCACCCGATTTAGGCATTACTGTAAAGTCTATTTGTAGATCGGACATGGGGAGTCCCCCCATAAACTGGACTCCTGGTGGCTTTACTGGTCCTTGTCTTGCATTATTCTTAGCACACGTTACACATCTGCGTACAATGGCCTGAGTCAAGTTGGACAATCTTGGTATGTAGAAATGTTTCCTGAGAGATTCTTCAGTACTGTCTCTCCCAGAATGTGTCCCGTTGTGATAATTTTGGACAATTTCTACCGCTAGTGATGCTGGTATGACTATTCTTCCATCTTCTAGCTGATACCACTTGTTCTCCAAATACTTTCCCGGTTCAGTCTTTAACCACTCCTCTTCTTGAGCTGTATAAACTGGAGTCCATTGGGACAGTGGAGTTGGTATAAGAGCAGCTATATGCCCCACATACTCCTGTCTTCCTGATTCAGCAGCACGCTTAGCTGCACTATCTGCCATCCGATTTCCCTTGGTTACATCACCATCTCCTCTCAGATGCGCTCGACAATGTATGATACCGACTTCTTTCGGCTCCCACACTGCTTCCAATAGTTGTAGGATTTCAGCTGCGTACTTGATTTCTTTGCCTTCTGAATTCAGTAGTCCTCTTTCTTTATACAAAGCTCCGTGGGCATGAGTGGTTAAAAACGCATACTTAGAGTCCGTATAGATATTTACTCTTAAACCTTCAGCCAATTGTAACGCTCGTGTTAGTGCTATTAATTCTGCCTTTTGTGCTGATGTTCCTTTCGCCAGTGGCCGAGCTTCTATCACCTTGTCTATTGTTGTCACTGCATATCCTGCATAGCGGATCCCTTCTTTCACATAACTACTGCCGTCGGTGTAATATTGAACATCGGGGTTCTGGATGGGAAAATCACGAAGATCTGGTCTACTTGAAAATACTTCATCCATTACTTCCAAACAATCATGTTGACTTTCAGTAGGTTGCGGCAAAAGGGTAGCTGGATTTAAGGTGTTTACAGTCTCTAAATGCACTCTTGGGTTTTCACACAACATTGCTTGATACTTGGTCATACGGCTGTTACTAAACCAATGATTTCCTTTGTAATCCAACAACGTCTGTACTGCATGTGGGACTCGTACATAAAGTTCTTGACCCAGAGTGAGTTTATCGGCTTCAGCTACTAGCAGGGCGGCTGCAGCTACGGCTCTTAGACAAGGTGGAAGTCCGCTGGCCACTGCATCCAGTTGCTTAGACATGTAGGCAACAGGTCTTTGCCATGATCCCAAGTACTGTGTCAATACTCCCACAGCCATTCTTCTTTGCTCGTGTACATATAAGTAGAATGGTCGTGTGTGATCAGGTAGACCTAATGCTGGGGCACTCATCGAAGCCTTCTTCACATCTTCAAATGCCGTTTGCTGTTCTTGGGTCCATAAGAAGGGGTCGTGCTCTGTACCTTTGATGGCTGCGTACAGAGGTTTTGCCAGTATCGCATAGCTGGGAATCCATATCCTACAGAAGCCTGCTGCCCCCAAGAATTCTCGCACTTGTCTTCTATTCTTGGGTATTGGTATTTGGCAGACAGCTTCTTTTCTCTCTGGCCCCATAATCCTTTGACCTTCAGAGATATGGAATCCCAGATACTTGACAGTTGGCAAACACAACTGAGCCTTCTTCCTGGACACCTTGTATCCTGCCTTCCAGAGAATATGTAGTAGATCGTGCGTTGCTTGCTGACATTTTTCTTTTGTAACTGCTGCTATCAACAAGTCATCTACATATTGTAACAATACACATTCTCCTGGGATAGACTCGAAATCCAGTAGATCTTGACTTAGAGCTGAACCAAATAGGGTAGGTGAATTTTTAAACCCTTGGGGCAGTCTTGTCCAAGTCATTTGGCGTTTTGAGCCCGTTACAGCGTTCTCCCATTGGAAAGCGAAAATACATTGGCTTTCTGCGGCAATTCGGAGGCAAAAGAAGGCATCTTTGAGATCTAAGACTGTGAAGTAAGTAGCCCCGCCCGGAATTAAAGCAAGCAGGTTATATGGATTGGGTACAACTGGATGTATGCTAACAACCGCATCATTGACTGCTCTTAAGTCCTGTACAGGTCGATACTCATCTGTACCGGGCTTTTGAACAGGCAGCAATGGGGTGTTCCAGGGGGAAGTACAGAATTTTAGGATACCATACCGTATGAACTTATCCAGATAGGATTGGATGTTCTTCTTAGCCTTCTGCGGAATGTGATATTGTCTTAGGCTCACTGGATAAACCCCATGTTTCAGTTCAATTTTTATTGGTGGAATATTGCGGGCCAGTCCTGGTGGGTTGTTCTCTGCCCAAACTCCTGGTATGTTAAACAATGTCTCATCACTCCTAGGGTTTTGGCTAGTCAACACTGTATAAAGTCGCCACTCTTCTTCCTTTGGTACGGATAAAGTCATAATACCTGAAGGTCCATTAAACTTTAAGGATGTTGTTCCATTTGGTAGGAACGTAATCTGCGCTTGTAATTTTGATAGCATATCACGTCCCAGCAATTGGACTGGACATTCAGGCATATAAAGGAATTGGTGTTTTACTACGTGGCCTCCCAATGTACAGAGTCGACTTTTAAGAACCGGTTTTTCAGCACTTCTTCCAGTTGCTCCTATCACAGTAATAGTCCTTCCAGATGGAGGAGCAACTAGATTAGTCACCACTGAATGTTCAGCACCAGTGTCGATCATGAACGCACTCCTTTTCCCCCCTATTGATACATCGACCATAGGCTCCGCTCGACCAAGGGGGATGGAGCCCGGTCGGTATCAATAGTCCTCCATGACAGTGTCAGCCAATCCTACAAAGTCCCTACCTTCTCTATCGCGGGACCTTTGCGCTGCTGGAATATACCTGTCTTCCCTAACACTTCCTCTGTTCCCATTACTCCCTCTATAACCATTACTCCCTCCGGGGCCTCCTCTACCTCTCGCTCTACCTCTAAAGTTTCCGTAGCCTGCCCTGGGTTGGTCTCTCTCGTACTGCTCTCTTTGCGGACATTCGTTCCTCCAATGCCCTTCTTCCTTGCAATACGCGCATTGATCCCTACTCAAAGGCTCCCTACTCCATCTATTATTGCCTCTATCTGGGCCCCGTTTATCTACGCCTGCGATCGCTACCGCTAGCATATCAGCCTTTTTACGCATCTTGCGCTCTTCCTCTTTCTTACTTTCTGTATCCCTGTTCATATAGACCTTATTTGCTACCTCCATTAGTTGGGTGATGGACATACCTGCAAACCCTTCTAACTTTTGTAGCTTGCGCTTAATATCTCCGTATGCTTGGCTGACAAAGGCGGAGTTAACCATTCGGGAATTGTCTGCGTCTTCCGGATTAAAGGGGGTATACAAGCGGTATGCCTCCAATAATCGGTCATAAAAGACACTGGGCGCTTCATCGCTTTTCTGGATCACCTCAACTGTCTTCGACATGTTAATGGCTTTCTTTCCTCCGGCTTTCATGCCAGCAATTATAGCGTCTCTATAGGCTCTGAGTTGAACCATATCAGCACCATTTACGTTCCAATCGGGATCGGTGTTGGGATAGTGTGTCGCGGCCCATGCTGCTGGATTGGCTTGGTTCAAAGCACGGGCTCTATCCTCTAATGCTTTAATGGCTGCTTGATTTATTCTTGTCCTTTCCTCATTGTTAAATAAAGTCATTAGTAACTGCTGGCAATCAGCCCATGTCGGATTATGCGTCTGTACTATTGAGGTGAACAGATCAGTCATAGCTTGTGGTTTCTCAGTATACGAGGAATTATGGGTCTTCCAGTTTAAAAGATCGGTTGTGGTAAATGGGACATATACGAAGACTGGGTCAGCGTGTGCCATTTGACCTGCGGCATCGATATAAGCTGTCCCGGGATTCAGACGAAGAGGCATCTGATAGTGCTTTAATTGTTGGGCACCAGTCAACTGTCGGGTTTGGATGGGGCTACGTAGAGAGGCGTCAGTCATGGGTTCCGGTCGGGGAGAGATAGGGTATGGGGATGTGGGAGGTCGGTTTTGGGAAAAGGTCGTAAATAAAACACTTCGAGCCGAGCTAGATGAAGCTTGACCGGAAGTCTGAAGTGGCGCCAAATCAGGATATTCGTTTCTAATGGGGGTGGATTCTGGTTCCGGAAGGGGAGATTTAGTACGAGGGGGGGTGGATCCTGTACTGGAGGAGGAAGCGGAAGTGGATGAGGGTAATGAGGGGAGGGGTGCAGGACTTCCTGCGTTTGCGTCACTTCTTCTTAACGGAAAGTAAGGGGGCGGCAAAGGGATCTCGGACTCAGGGGGCGTGTCCAAAATGGGCCTAACACCAGTCCTAGTGGACGAGCAAGTCCTAGCTACCATGAGGCGACACTGCTCCTCGTGGCATGTCTGGAGCCATTTTGGCGAGTCATTTACGGCCTGTCTCCAACAGTCAATATAAGGAAACTGGCCGTAAAGTTCAGGCCTACCCGATACAGCCACGTGTAAGCGCTGTACCAGAGTTGGATCCAAACTGCCACGTGGCGGCCATGCCGCAACCAAAGTAGGCCACTCCCTAGTACACAAAGTGACCAAACGTACAGGAGACATCTTTACCCCAAAATCACAAACTTTGAATCCCTTTTTAAAATTCTTAACCATACATCCTAAGGGATCCGGAATCGTTGACTGCGACGCACCCATACTTAACAATGGAACGTCGTCGACAACGAATACTATACACGCGTACTATTCAACAGTCACACCCGTTTCCTCTGGCAACAGCACCACGTGGTACGGTTACCAAGTGAAACGTACACAATAACAATAAACACTCAGGGAATTCCCGTACACACACAGCTGTTACACCAGTCACTATATAATCAATATTATGCCCTTTGGCGTAACTATACAGTCACCCACGCTATAATTCTCTATATACGAATTACCCGTCTATAACACACCCCAGTAACATCGTCTTTTACAAATAGCGGTTACAGTACGGTTAGCATAGGTCAAAGCACAAGTTAAGGTCACAATACAATTATTAGTGGTTATGGTGTTAAACATGCAATGGACGACAATGATTAGTACTTATTATATAATGTCAGTAAATATACAGGGTTATGGTACCGTGCACTATAATACAGCAACACACTATTAACACTCTCGCTAGACGGCTGAGCTCGCGCTATCTAACAAGATATACACTTTACTAAAACAATCGTTAACACATTTACAATTCCCAACTAAACTATTGGCCAGTACCTTGAATGGACTACCTAAAACTATATACACCCGTTTTGGTTAGCCACACTGCCCAATCACCACATATATAGCGAGCTAGAGAACCGAATTTACACAGGCGCCTCTTAGTCGCACTATCAAAAGTCTAGTGGGTTCCAAATTTACACGCCTTCCCACTTAGCCCAGATAGGATGAGAACTAGCGAACCGAATTTACACAGGCGCCGCTTAGTCTCCCGGTCCCTCCGACCTAGCGAACGTAATATACACCCTAGAACGCTAGTCTAGACAAGACACCGGTGTCCGGCTAGGGCTATTTACACCAGGACCCCGCCTGACTAACCAAATCAAACGGTCTGACTAAAGAGCGTTCGATCGAGCGGTGCGCCTTCGCTCCTTCCCTCCGACAGAGGGGGCAGATACACAGATTCAAAACCCCTTTGGGCCTACCGCACAATCGGTATACCCCTAGTGGGTCCTGCCGTCTAAAACAGCAGTTGTCTTACCTCCTCGTTCCTGAACCTGAGTTCACACTCATCGACGGGGACACCCCAGCACTTCTCACGTAGAGGCCGATGATCTCCTGGACAACAGACCAGTGGCGCCGAGACGAAGGGAGGTCCACGCAGAAGTTCAGGGGTGCAGCCGTAGAGAACGTGGGCAAAGATAGACCGTCTCACGCCTCTGCCTCTCAGCTACCGTTGAACGATGAGCTTCCCGGCCAATGCACCAAATGATACCGGAGAAACTGACGGAAGCCAAGCACAGAGAGATGGACACAGGTTTCTTCAGGAAGGAAGAGATTCTTTATTGGATCACCGATCGGGACTCAGAGGGACTAGCGTCACCAAAATACAGCAAAGTCTGAGTACTGAATACATAGAGTACATTCCTTATATAGCACTGTAGCTCCTCCCACAATTAACTACACCCACACATACCCTTAACCTATTTAATAAATAGAGTCTAAACTCATCCATCCGGTCTAACCACGTGGCTCATCTGATACAAAGGAGAGGGACGCGTAATTCCAGTTCTTACATTCCTGCACCTGGTCAGTACAGTGATAACAGTATCTTAGCTACGTGTAATTAACTAACTGATACTACAAACACATATACATACATATGCCTTGTGGCAATCTTAGCCTGCTAAACTTGTATTTTACTGGAATTACATCACAATTTAACTACAAATCTGACCTCGTCCCTGCCTCCCTTTTTAATATTCTAAGTTTTAAATTTTTGTGATCACTAGCAGTCTTCAGAATGAAATGTAGTCAAATTAACAAAATGCATCAGGACTAATCAGGAATCAAGACTGTTGTTTGTATTACCTGAATTAAGTGGAGAAGTCCCTAAACCCAGAGTACACAAGATAAGATTGATTTTTTGTTCCATTGATTATTTTGCATTCTGATTATATTGCTGTAAAGCCACTGGCTTGCTTATAGCACCCAGTCGGCAGAGCATCAATATTTGGATCATTGCATCCAGTTCCATACAGTTTATCTTATGTTTCTGCTTTGTACCTCACCCTATTCATGAAATCTTTTCTGAACTAACAATATTGCAAATCTTTTACCATTGGTTGATGTATTGTGTTTTAAACTTCTGTTGCTCTAATGCCTGTAAAATTAACATGACTGCTGACCCATCTCTCCCTCCTTTCCTTTACACCTCCATTAAGGCACTAAACACCTTTTCAGTGGATAAGGGCTACAGTGACAGCTTTAATATATTTAAATCAATTCAACATAACCTTAAACCTGTTAGCATTTGGGCGGTTACCCAACAGACAGTTCTCCAACTTCTGTTCCCAAGAGGCTCAACAGCCGGCACTTGCCATCAGCCCTTGTGTGGACTGTCGTCTCCCCAATTCGACTTCCTCCTTTTTTCCCAGTTGCACTGTCAAGGAATTCCGCAAAGCTGTGACAAAACAAGAAACAGACAACGAGACAGCTGGCAGGTAAGTCTCCACCCCCCTTCTCTCCACAAAACCCCTTAAATTTGCAACACAAGTATCCCTTTTAAACCCAGCTCACAATACATGGGCAACTCCAGGGGGAAACTTGATCTTTCTTATATCCTTCGTATCCTATGGATTCAATATAGTGTTTACTCCCAACGAATGCCTGAGATTCTATCTTCTTGTGCAGTTTGGTTGACAGAAGTTGACGTCTGCTCTTGAACAAATTATGAATACACAAGGCAGTGAAGAAAATTGTGATTTAGTTTATTTTCTCTAGGTTATAGCTTGCCTTACCTACAACTATAATTAATTTTAATATTCTATGACCTAATTCATGCATTAAAATCCACTTAAATTACTATCTAAGTAAACCTTTCTTTGGATAGGGTACATAACTGGGTTAATGTATAAATACAAAAAGGGTAAAAATATGAAGTGTTGCTCAAAAATGATCACAACCTGTTAGAAAAAAAACCTTTTCAAATTATGTATCTACAAATGTTCCCATAGACTTTAATGTTGACTTCTGTAGAAATTTATTTCTGATATATTGTGATTGTTTGAAAAGCTTATACAAAATAATTAAATAAGACCAAACTTCATCAGTTTTTTAAGCTTTTAGAAGCAGGTTACTTGTTGATATGACATCAAGCTGCAATCACCTATTATAATAGAAAAGGCAATGTTTCTACACAACCGAGTCTTTATCAAGCCTTGACTGCCAATCTTTTGAGTCGAAACGTCATCTGTACTGGATGTACCCTTCGTTCCCAGACTTCTCTTTCTACTTCACAGATGTATTCCCAGGAGAATGCAAGTGGCATGTGTTTTTTTATTTTTACATGGAATTGCTAAACTGGTTAATTTATTTATTATATAAAAAAAAAAAATTGCATGCAGTAGGGCATGTGTTAAAAATTTCAGGAAGGTGCAATTAATCAGAAAGATTATAGAATAATCTATAAACGCTTTATTTGAGGTCGTAATGTGGATTATATTCTGCAATCACATTTTAAAAATCCACACTAGGTATTGAATTTAAGAAAATGCACAACTACATTCTGTTTTCACCAGACCCTGTCATAACTAGCTAACTGTTGCCAGCTGGTTGCTATAGTTATCAAAAACCGGGAAACCCATAACACAGCTGTTGGCTATCTGCATCATTTCAGCTGTCATATCTCCATGACTCCTATCATTCACAGAATGAAGATGTTACACTGAGGACAACTTGCACTGGAGGTCCAGCTGAACTGTCAGAGATTATAAAGGGAATACAGCTCTTTTAGTATGATTATTATATATGGTACAGATGTGTTTCGCAATGAGTACATTGCATATTGTAATGATGTACCCGTATTTTTCTATCTCTAGTTATAGATAACTGGCATAGCACTCTAATGGTCACAGTGACAAACCTGTTCAATCAAAGAAACAGAAGGGACTTTCATCACAAATGTGTGATTCATTTAATGTATATTTCATTATAAGGGAGTTTCCAAGCAAAAAAAAAAGAAAGAATATTGGCCCCACTCAGAAATTTGGCAGATGGATTTAGCGAGCACGGTGAAACATTACAGCAACTGTTTTGATTTTGGACATACCGTAAATGTCCTTTCCCGAACATTAACTTGAAGCCAACTTTGTTTGCACATTGTCTACAATTTACAGCATTGATAAGCATCTATGTGACATTTGGTCCTTGTTTTTACTTTTCTGTATTTTACAAGGAAATCTGTGTGTCTTTTTATTTTTTTTCCCACAGAGAAACAATCACCATCTGTCCCTCTGAATTCAGTGGTAAGACCTATTACACATCGTAAAATACACAACTATTTGGAAAAGTCGACACTATCTTAATATAGAGAACACACGTTACGAATAGTTTTAATTAGTTAAGGTGCTTTCTGCTATCTCAAGCTCATTGCTAGTCCAGTTTAAATGGAGATATCATTACATGCACAAAATTATTCATTATAAAACATTAAAATAAACACACAAGCTTGTTTACTAATGTGAAAGTTGCTGGAAATTCAAAGTAAATTTCAAATATAAGTCCAATATACACTGAATTTGTAAAAAAAAAATCTTGGTTAGATATTTTGGTCTAAAATTTGAAATTCACTTTGAATTCAATTTGATTCCCAATAATTCTCACGTTAGAGAATAACCATGTAAAACAATGGGCTCTGATAGGAGGAGCAGAGTCCACACTATTGAATTGATATCTTACCATTCTGTTGGAATGTTGAAACCTGGAAAATAGTTTAAAAAGCAGTATTCATTTAGGTTTCTGTTGGTTTCAAATCTATTCCAGGTGGATGTATAATATTATTACTAAATTCAATGTTAATAATGTTATCTACTTTGGACCGATGGACACTGTTTTGACCCAACCAGAAAATTAATGTTTTCAGGTATTTCATTAAATATTTCCAATTAATTTAAGAGTAAAATGGGGATGCCTTTTTTTTCAAAAATGTGTGGCAAAAGAGGTCAAAATTTTACCAATTTAGTTTATGTAGATACGACTCTACATGTTTGTTGTTCATCATCCTTCTTGATGGGTTTTAAATAGGAACCAATTGGTAAACTAACCATTGACTTAGAAGACAAACTAGTTAATTGTTATGCATGAAAATATTAAAACGATCACGGGATAATGGGACAGATATATTATTTAGAATTTTATAAAGATCGGTAATATAAATTGTGATACACAATAAACATAAAAAAATGTAGAGTGACAGTTTCTCAGTTATTTTGTTTTTCAATTTGACAATTTTAAAGAAAATAATAATTCTGCTGAAATCTTGGCAAGATACAGAAAGTATTGAACAGCGCCAGCACATCTCCATCTGTTTCTTCGTCCGTCTGCCTCTGTGACTCGCAAAAGACTTCAAGTGAATGACTGAATGTCTTACCACTGCACCTTGAAGAAGAACTGTATTAATATTTTAAATGGGTTTTTGCATTTGAACAGAAGATAGAAATACCATGAGTTGACATTCCCAAAAAACCCACAATTTTCACTTTTTTTATGCTTTTTGTTTCTGTAGATCCAAGAAAGGGAGAAATCACTCTTGCATTAGATTCACTTCCCTAACTTTTCATTGTTTTCATACGGTTATTATCAATTTTAATAGACTTGGGCAAGGCAAGACTTTACATTGGAAATTTTGTTCAGAACCTCTGATGTTCCTTAGTGTGCCAGTGTGGTTCAGACAAATTTCAGACGTGGTGACCAAAAATTCGCTGAACTGGACATCTCCATGGTGCAAGGTTTGATCATTTGGCGGCTGGCCAGCACTTGATAGTCAGTTGCTTCATTAAATAGAAAAAAGCCTATGTGGATCATTATGACTCCCACATTATTACAAGGAAGGTTATATATCCATCATGCCCCAACTCCCCATGCTGCTAGGCTGGAGAAGAAGGGAATGACTTGCAAAGACTGCTGACAAGATATCTAGCATTTGCAAGCTGTTTTTAGATATACCTTCAATGTAAAAAAAATACATCATTAAATAAATGCAGATTTGCTTGTGTATTTCATAATCCCCTTTAGTGTATTTTATCCCCCCTTTAGTATGTCTTACACCCAATTGTGTGTCTCTTAACCCCTTGTGTATCTCGTGCTTACCCCAGCCTCTTTGTTGGTCTCTTTCTTTTTTTCCAGCCATACAGACACACACTCTGTTAGGATCTGTAGTAGAAGATAAGAGCTGCATGTGGGGCGGTAGAGGCTGTAGTTGGAGCGATGTGTAGCAGCGGAGTTAGGGACTGCAGGGGGGGTAGGGGATGTAGAAGGTGGGCAGGGACTGAGAGGGTGTTGGGACCACCTTGTCCCTGGTAGTCAGGGCCTTTAGAAGTTGGGCAGGGGTAGAGGTGTGGGGACAGAAAATGTCGAAATGAGGCCTCTAGAGATTGGCGACAGGGGCAGTAGAGGAGGGGAAACAGGGGCAGTAGAGGAGGGAAAACAGGGGCAGTAGAGGGGGGACACAGGGTTGTATAAGGGGGGACACAGGAACTGTAGAGAGGGGAACACAGGGGCTGTAGGGGTGGGGGGACACGAGAGGCCAGGAGCTGTAAAGAGGGGCAGGGGCCAGAAGCTATAAAGGGGGTCAGGGGCTGTGGTGGGGCCATAGGGACTGAGAGGGGGATACAGGGGCTGTAGAGAGGGTCACATGGGGCATAAGGGCTGTAGAAATGAGCACAGTGGCTGTGGTGGGGCCATAGGGGGGACACAGGGGCTGTATGGGGGTACAGGGGCTGAGAGGGGGTACAGGGGCTATAGACATGGGGCACAGGGGGTTTAGAAAGGAGGGGCAGGGGCTGTAGAGGGGGATACATGTGCTTTATGGGGGGCACAGGGGCTGAGAGGTGGCTGAAACCACCTTATCACTGGTCATCATGAACTATAGAGAGGGGCACAGGGGCTATAGAAGCACACCACTGGGGAGTCTGGGAGAAGAGCAGTGGAAGTCATGCGCCCTCCTCCTAACATTATCAGGAGGGGCCGGCCAACTTCACTGACTGCTCTGTGTTGGCTGCTGGCTGCAGGGAGAGTGAGGTGAGTGTCCCCCTGCTCTAGCACCCTAAGACAACTGTTCCTAACTTTGCTGCTTGAGTAATATGCTGCTATTCTTTCTGGAAATCGGATGTTTAATAAATGCTCCCATCCATTTAATAGTGATTTAACCTAAAGAGAATCCTGGATAAATATTCCAACTGGCTATTATGCACTACATTAATTATGCCACTCTTCATCATCAAGACCTTTCACTCTTTCATCCTAATAGCAACATCTCTCATTCAGTGTTCCATCTCTTACCATCATCTCTCTCCTAGGGATGTTTCCATTGAAGTGTAAAACACTAAGCAAGGCTGACTCAAAGGACATATCAAAGTCTGGAGTTTTGTGCGTCATTTGATTTATCAAGCAGCAAATCATTAGGCAGTGGACAACTTAAAACCACATCATGCAAAATTTATTTAAAGCTCTCTTTTCTTATTTATATCTGATAGTTATATTACATATCATAGTCACAAATTGAATCATTTATTAAATTGACCCTTATCTTGGGATGTTACTTACTTATTTTATTTAAATGAACACTATAGTGTTAGGAATACAAAACTGTGGTTATTGTATCACTCTGTCTCTGTGGTGTATTCCCCTTCCTGTAATGAAAGGGTCAAAAACACTTTCATTCACTTACCTAATTACAGAACTGAGATCATTCGGTGTTGGATTGGGATCCTTCTCCCGCAAGGTCAGCGTTGGGGGGACCTAATGCTCATGCACGGCGAGTGCCACATGCACATTAGGGCTTTACCACAGGAAAGCAGTAAAACAATGCTTTCCTATTGGTTTTTTTTTTTTCAAGATACTGGAAGTCCACATGCAGAGGACAGCCACTAGAGGAGGAGTTAACCCTGCAATATAATTTCTCAGAAATTGCAATAATTAACATTGCAGGGGACAGGGAACCTGCAGCCAGACCACTTCAATAAGTTGAAGTGGTCTGGGTGCTTAGAGTGTCCCTTTAATATGGCTTTCCCTATTTACACACTGTCGCAATCCATAGATAGATAACGTCATGTTGCTTCATTGGTGGCCCCTAATGTGTTACTTTTGCTTGCTTTGTAGCTGGATAAGTCTACTTGGAAGTCTTCATTGCCTTGTTTCTAATTGTGCAAAATAGGTTTTCAAGTTTCTATAACCTTCTGTTTGTGTACTGTGATGGGATTTCCACAATTTATACCATAAAACATTCAGGAGGACATTTTACACTAGTTATTATTATTAGCTGTGATGGTAGTCACCATCACTGGGAACAGAAGGACACTTTACAAAGGTTCCTAAGTTATTCCTATGTCTAAGTCACCCTCTAGCCATTAACCCCTTAAGGACGGCGGGCGTGCTACGCCGTCCTTGGGGACCCGGCTCTAAACAACGGGAGGAAGCATAGCCCGTCCCCGCCGTCCTATGTAGTAACCCGGTCGCCGGCGATAAAAAACATTTAAAACAGTGTAAATTTAAATAATATATACTTTGATCATATATATATTTATTATATATATATGATCTAAGTATATATATATATATGTGTATATATATATATACATATATATATATATATATATACACATATACATACATACACATAAATACACATACACTGTTTAAGTGTATTTTAATATTAATATATATAGAATTATATATATATATATATAAACATCAAAATACACATAGAATGATATTGATTAAATATATATAACTATCATTATATATATATATATTTATATATAACATAAAATAAATAAATATGTAAATATGTTAAAAAAATAAAAAAAGTAAATAAATGAATAATATATATATATATATATATATATAATTCATTTATTTACTTTTTAAAATTAAAAAAAAATAAAAAGTAAATAAATGAATAATATATATACATATATATTATTCATTTATTTACTTTTTTTTAACATATTTACATATTTATTTATTTTATGTTATATATAAATATATATATATATATAATGATATATATATATATAATCAATATCATTCTATGTGTATTTTGATATTAATATAATTCTATATATATTAATATTAAAATACACTTAGACAGTGTATGTGTATTTATGTGTATGTATGTATATGTGTATATATATATATGTATATATATATATATACATATATATATATACTTAGCTCATATATATATATATATATATATATATCAAAATACATGTAGAACGAAGTATATATGTATATTTCACTATATATTTACCTATATATAAATTAAAATAATTTAATAAAAATAATAATAAAAATAATTTTAAAAAATTATATATAATTATATATAATTATTTACAGAAAACAGTTCTGTAAAGAGAAATGGTCAAGAATTACTCCTGAACGTGGTGCACGTCTGATCTGCAACTACAGGAAACGTTTGGTTGAAGTTATTGCTGCCAAAGGAGGTTCAACCAGTTATTAAATCCAAGGGTTCACATACTTTTTCCACCTGCACTGTGAATGTTTACATGATGTGTTCAATAAAAACATGGCAACATTTCATTCTTTGTGTGTTATTAGTTTAAGTAGACTGTGATTGTCTATTGTTGTGACTTAGATGATGATCAGATCACATTTTATGACCAATTTGTGCAGAAATCCATATCATTCCAAAGGGTTCACATACTTTTTCTTGCAACTGTATATATTAGAGAAAATTTATTGATACTTACCGTAATTTTCTTTTCCTGGCTATTATTCATGGCAGCATTTAACATATGGGTTTAGCTCCTCCCTCTAACCCTCAGGACAGGAAACACAAACAATCAAACAATTAAGCCTACCTTCCCCTAGTATATAAGGTACCCCAGTATCCTCCACACCTCAGTCCAGTAACAAGACAAATAAACCAAGATAGGGTGGGAGACCAAATGCTGCCATGAATAATAGCCAGGAAAAGAAAATTACGGTAAGTATCAATACATTTTCTCTATTCCTGGCTAATCATGGCAGCATTTAACATATGGGATTCCCAAAGCAATAACCACTCAGGGAGGGTAAGTCATGCTACAAAAATTGTTTAATATCCACTTAAGGCTTAAAAGAGTTCAAGACCGACAGGCCAAACTCTGAATCTGAATGAGAAGAGGCAGCTTTACAGATGCTCTCTGCAGGAACTCCTGACTCTGCAGCCCATGAAGTAGCAATGGACCTTGATGTCCTTGGGAACTGGAACCTGTTTCGTTCTGTAAGCTCTAGAAATAGCCTGAACCGTCCAGGAACGAAGGGTAGCTACAGAGGCTGCTTCACCTTTACGAGAACCCCAAGGTATCACAAACAATTGGGGAGACTTCCTCCAATTAGCGGAGCGACCAATATATGTGGAAAGACACCTCCTCAGGTCTAGCGTATGGCATCTTTCTTCTTCAGGAGAAGATGGCTCCTGAAAATACCCCGGCAGGACAATCTCTTGATTCAGGTGGAAGGATGTAACAACCTTAGGAAGGAACTCAGGTCTAGGCCGTAGCACAACTCTATCATCGAAGAAGGTAGTGAACGGTTCCTCAGATGACAGTGCTCTAATATCTGACATTCTCCTAGCAGATACCAAGGCCAGCAACAACAGGGTCTTCAGAGAAAGAACCTGCATAGGGACCTCATCAATAGGTTCGAAGGGATGTTCCGTCAAGGCCTGCAGAACCAGAGGCAGATTCCAAGGAGCCGAGAATCCCTTGATAGGAGGTCTAATCCTAATGACTGCTTTGAAGAATCGAATCACCATAGGATTTAATGCCCAACGAACACCAGAAAGAGCTGAAAGAGCCGAGCAGTGCACTTTAAGCATGTTAAGTTGAAGGCCTCTCTCCAGCCCTGCTTGTAGGAAACCCAAAACCTGAGATACGGAAGGGGAACTTAAATCTTGAACCGTGGAATTACCCCATCGTGCAAAGGCTTCCCATACTTTATGGTACGTAGAAGAAGTAGAAGGATTCCTGGAACGTAACAGGGTTGAGATAACCTGGTCCGAAAAGCCATGTTCAACTAGAGACTTCCTCTCAATAGCCATGCATGGAGCCTGAATTTGTGAGGCTCCGGATGAAACACTGGCCCCTGAAACAGCAGGTCTTCTGAGACTGGAATTTCCCAAGGCAGGTCCATCGATAACCTCTGTAACAGGGGAAACCAAGGGCGACGAGGCCAGAATGGAAGGACAGCTATCACCTTGCAATGTTCCTTGGAGATCTTTCTCAGAACAGCTAGTATGAGGGGAATCGGAGGAAAGACATAAGCCAGATTGAACACCCAATTGATGGATAGAGCATCTTGAGCAACCGCCTTTGGATGGTATCTCCTCGACACAAAGCATGGTACCTGCGCATTCCGAATGGTTGCCATGAGGTCCACTTGGGGAAGACCCCACTTCTGGACCAACTGGGTGAAGATCTTCCTGGAAAGTTGCCATTCTGAAGCTTCTATCAGATGTCTGCTGAGGAAATCTGCTAATACATTCTCCTTCCCTGGAAGATAGGTGGCACACAGGCCCTCCACATGATTCTGAGCCCAGGTCATAATGGGAACGATTTCTCTCATCCGGGCTACACTCCTTGTTCCGCCTTGATGGTTTATGTAGGCAGCAGCTGCTTTGTTGTCCACTCTCAACTTGACCCAGCAATGCCTGATGACATGTTGAAAATGAAGAAGGGCCAGGAAAGTAGCTCTTAGTTCTCTGATGTTGGAAGGTAAGCATTGAGTTTTCGGAGGCCATTTTGCTTGAAAAAATCGATTGCCTAAATGCGCCCCCCAACCTGTCAGACTGGCATCCGTCGTAATGACCACCCAATCTATTTCCCGCAAGGGGAACCCTCGGGAGATATTTTCCCACGAAATCCACCAAAGGAGCTTCTGTTTCAGAACCAAAGGAATGCGAATCAGCATCTCCCAATCACTTGAGCTGGTCCTGAAATTTTCCAGAAAAAATTGCTGAAGAGGGCGAAGGTTCCACTGAGCCCACCTGACAAGCTCTATTGTGGAGGAAAGAGTCCCCAGGAGCCTCATAAACTCTCTTGCCGAGGCTGAAGTCTTCAGTCTGAAGTCCCTTATCCGATCTTGCAGTATGATCTTTCTGTCGTGTGCGAGGGATACAATCGCCGTGTCTGTATTGAAATTTGCTCCCAGGAATATCAGTTCTCTTGAAGGATGCAAGTGACTCTTCTCGTAATTGATGAGCCAGCCGAAATGAGAGAGAGTGTCGAGGACTAGTCGTCTGTGTTGAAATATTAATCCTCGGTCCGGGGCCACTACCAGGATGTCGTCCAGGTAGTGGAACACCGCTACACCTTCTTTTCTGAGCAAGGCAATGATGGTGACCAGAACCTTCGAGAAGGTCCTTGGGGCCGTACTTATACCAAACGGAAGGGCCTGAAATTGAAAGTGTTCTTTCCGGACACAAAATCTGAGAAACATTTGATGGGCGATCGTGATTGGGACATGAAAATAGGCATCCCTGAGATCTATAGATATCATCCAATCTTGGTGATGAACAACAGGAATGATGGAGCGAATGGATTCCATGCAAAATCTTCTGACTCTTAGATAAAGGTTGAGCTGGTGGAGGTCTAGAATAGGTCTCCATTTTCCTTCCGGCTTCTTGACCAAAAACAGGGGAGAATAATAACCCTGGAATCTTTCTCTTATGGGTACTGGCACGATGGCTTTTTCCATAAGCAGATTGTAGACATAAAGTTTCAGAATCTCTCTTTTTTGGATGTTGGCAGGAAGCCTTGTGCGAATACACCTTGGTGGAGGCGGATATTCTTCGAATTCCAGATGATAACCTCCGCTGATGATGGATCTCACCCAAGCATCTGGAATGATTTCCCAGGCCCTCTGAAAGAATGAAAGACGTGCTCCCACTCGAGGAGCCTGGAGTAAGCTACCTTCAGAACTGCTTGTTGGGGCGAAAGGAAGAAGTCTGAGTCTTGCCCCTAGAGGATTTTACATTCTGGCCGCTCTTCCAATTGGAATGCCTCGAGAATTCTCTGCCCGGTCTGTAGGTCTTACTTTCCCTAAAGTAGCCTTGATCCCTAAAAGGTCTGCGGTCCAAATGAGGTCTCTTAGGACGTCTATCTTGTGGCAGCATAACCTGTTTAACCTCGGCCGCTTTTTTAATAGCTTCATCCAGCGGTTTTCCAAAAAGCACTTCTCCCCTAAAGGGAAGTGAGCATAAATTATTCTTAGAGGAAAGGTCTGCCCCCCAGGACCTCAGCCAAAGCGCCCTTCTAGCGGTGACTGAATGAGCCATAATCTTAGAAAGAATTCTAATGAGGTCAGTGGAGGATTCCAAAAGCCAGTCACTGGCGAGTTTGATATCTCTTAAGGATTCAGCCATCTGACGTCTACTAACACCTTTATCGATGTCATCCTCCAAGTCAAGCAACCAGGAACGCATGGCTCTAGACAAAGCAGAAATGGATACAGCCGGATGGCAACCTAAACCTGCTGTCATGAATGCTTTAGATAAATCAGCGTCAATCCTTTTATCCATGGGCTCTTTAAGGGAAGCGTAGATCTTTTAGCAACCTTAATGATAGGAGCATCAACTTTAGGGACCGTAGTCCACATTCTGGAATCCTCCTCTTTGATCGTGCAAATCACCAAAGTGTCTGTCAGAAGCTGAACATTCTTTGGCCTCTTCCGGCAAATCCAATGTTCTTCTAACAGCCATTATCAAATGCTCCATAGTTTTGGAGTCCAAGGAGCAAGGTTGTTCCATATACTCCTCTTCACTGGAAGAGATTTGCTCTAAATCCAGGTAAGCTGAAGGCTGTCTGTATTCATCTTCAGACTGATCTGAATCAATGCCGAAGGTCTCACCTCTTGATCTCTTATTCTTGTGAGATTCAGCAATTCCCTCCACCACCGCTTGTTTAATCCAGTAAGCCATATCTTTGGCTGAGGAGGTAGAGGCTTGCGGTGACTTCTGGCGATCAGATTCTCCTGCGACCATGGCTAAGCATCTTCTGCAGAGCCTTCAGTTATCCATAGGCCTTGCTCCACATCCAGGGCAGGCTGACGGTTTCTCCCTTCTCCTCGATGGGGATCTGGGACAGGACCGGTCACGAGGGCTGTAAGATACAGAAGTCATAAGACTGTACCCTCTATGCACTCTTTTTAGTAACGTGAAGAAAAATTAAAAATAAAAATGTTGCTCACCTATGACCTATTGCAGATCTCGTTGATTTTGCAGAAGGGGATGATGGATCCATACTGACTGTAGGGCTAAGAACATTAAAAAAAATATATAATGTATTCTCAGCCCAATATAATGAAGCTTTGTAAAAAAAAAAAAGTAATTCACTTACCTGCAGAGCTTTAATAACAGCCTACTAGAGCACTGTATCTTTGAAGGGAACGAAAACGAGCGTTTTTTAGTCTAAATACCGCCATTTCAAATTTCCCGCTCTGCCCCTTTAAAGGATCGCACATGCGCACTTGGTCGCGAGATCGCAAAACCGCCATTTTGGATATGGGCAAAATTCACTCTGAGTCCGGTCGGACGCATTGCGCATGCGCGAGCGTCTTACCTTCATGCTGATCGTCTGATCGAGGTCTGCATCACACACAGGACGCCAGAGGATTCCCACAGCCTGTGGAACTAACCACCCAGGCTCCCAGGGGTTCCCAACTCCGTGGAGAATGGGCTACATGTGCCTGGGCTTCCTGAGGAGGGAGGCTGACCTCCACAGGGACAAGACCATATCAAACATGGTCAGGTGAGCAAAAAAAAAAAAAAAAATATCCAGACAAAACTGAAAAAAAATAAAAATAAACTGTCCTAGGGCTAGGAGGACAGGAAAAGACTGAGGTGTGGAGGATACTGGGGTACCTTATATACTAGGGGAAGGTAGGCTTAATTGTTTGATTGTTTGTGTTTCCTGTCCTGAGGGTTAGAGGGAGGAGCTAAACCCATATGTTAAATGCTGCCATGATTAGCCAGGAAATATATATATATATATATATATATATATATATATATATATATATATATATATATATGTATATATATATAATTCTACGTATATATTTATGTAATACTTTTACATAATTAGGTAATTTTATTAATTCAAATTTGTGGGACAACCCAGGTCAAAAGTCCAGGGAATTTAATTTGCTAGCACTGTATTTAACCCTGTAACATTCCAAGACACCATAAAACCTGTACATGGGGGGTACTGTTTTACTCGGAAGACTTCGCTGAACACAAACAGTGTTTCAAAACAGTAAAATGTATTACAACGATGATATTGTCAGTGAAAGTGAATTATTTTAAATTTTTCACACACAAATGGCACTTACACGGACGATATAATTGTTGTGATATGTTTTACTGTTTTGAAACACTAATATTTGTGTTCAGCGAAGTCTCCTGAGTATAACAATATCCCTCATGTACAGGTTTTATGGTGTTTTCAAAAGTTACAGAGTCAAATATAAGGCTTGCGTTTCAGTTTTTTCACATTGAAATTCACCAGATTGGTTACGACAGGGCCGCCATCAGGGGGTGACAACCATAACGGTTGTCACGGGCCCGGCGGCTCTGGGGGGGCCCGGCCGCCCGGGCCCCACGTGTAGCAGCGGAACTTCCGCCGGTGCAGTTGCACCGGCGCCCGCACGCTGATGGGGCCCATCGGGTGGCCCATGCACTTAGGGCCACCCTATGGGCCCCATATCTTCAGGGGCCCGGTCAGTGCTGCGGCCGTGGTATAGCGCGACCGGGCCCCTTTAAAAAAAAAAAATGCCGCCGCAGCGCAAGTGCTGCTGGGAGGAAGTGGTCACTTCCTCCCAGCTCACTCCGCGCGGGAGGAGCGCTCGCGCCCGATATGAAGAGGGAGAGCCAGCCGACTGCCAGTCCCATCAGCCCCAGCCAGCCACCCTCCTGCAAAGACAAGGTAAGAAACACGAGGGTGGCTGGAAAATGAGCTCTATGTGTGTGTGAATGTCTGTCTGTGTGTATGTCTGTCTGTGTGTATGTCTGTCTGTGTGTATGTCTGTCTGTGTGTCTGTGTGTATGTCTGTCGGTCTGTGTGTATGTCTGTCTGTGTATGTCTGTGTATGTCTGTCTGTCTGTATGTCTGTCTGTGTGTATGTCTGTCTGTGTGTATGTGTGTCTGTGTGTATGTCTGTCTGTGTGTATGTCTGTCGGCCTGTGTGTATGTCTGTCTGTGTATGTACGTCTGTGTGTATGTCTGTGTGTATGTATGTCTGTCTGTGTGTATGTCTGTCTGTGTGTATGTATGTCTGTCTGTATGTATGTCTGTCTGTATGTCTGTCTGTCTGTGTGTGTGTTTGTGTATGTATGTCTGTGTGTGTGTATGTATGTCTGTGTGTGTGTGTGTCTGTCTGTCTGTCTGTCTGTGTGTATGTCTGTCTGTCTGTGTGTATGTCTGTGTGTGTGTGTTTGTCTGTGTGTATGTCTGCATGTCATTATGAATGTGTGTATGTATGGATGTCAGTGTCTGTATGAATGTATGTATGCCGGTATGAATGTATGTATGTAACTATGTATATCTGTATGTATGTCTGTATGCATGTCTGTATGTCTGTATGCATGTATGTCTATCGGTATGCATGTCATTATGTGTGTATGAATGTCTGTATATGTATGTCTACATGTCATTATGAATGTGTGTATGTCTGTTTGTATGAATGTATGTCTGTATGTCATTATGAATGTGTGTATGTCTGTTTGTATGAATGTATGTATGAATGTATGTCTGTATGTCATTATGAATGTGTGTATGTATGGATGTCAGTGTCTGTCTGTCTGTATGAATGTCTGTCTGTATGCATGTATGTCTATCTGTATGCATGTCATTATGTGTGTATGAATGTCAGTGTATGTATGTCTGCATGTCATTATGAATGTGTGTATGTATGGATGTCAGTGTCTGTATGAATGTATGTATGCCAGTATGAATGTATGTATGTAACTATGTATATCTGTATGTATGTCTGTATGCATGTCTGTATGTCTGTATGCATGTATGTCTATCGGTATGCATGTCATTATGTGTGTATGAATGTCTGTATATGTATGTCTACATGTCATTATGAATGTGTGTATGTCTGTTTGTATGAATGTATGTCTGTATGTCATTATGAATGTGTGTATGTCTGTTTGTATGAATGTATGTATGAATGTATGTCTGTATGTCATTATGAATGTGTGTATGTATGGATGTCAGTGTCTGTATGAATGTCTGTATGTATGTCTGTATGCATGTATGTCTATCTGTATGCATGTCATTATGTGTGTATGAATGTCAGTGTATGTATGTCTGCATGTCAGTATGAATGTGTGTATGTCAGTATGAATGTCTGTCTGTATGTCCTTATGCATGTGTGTCTGTATGTATGTTAGTATGTGTCTGTCACTATGTACGCCTGTGTGTCTGTATATGTGTGTATGTCTCAGTATGTGTGTGTCAGTATGTATGCCTATATGCGTATCAGTATGTGTGTCTGTTAGTATGTATCAGTGTATGTGTGTGTGTGTGTGTGTGTATCTGTGTCCTTTTGTATCAGTGAATGTGTTTGTGTCTGTGTGTGTATTCCTGTGGGCGGGATTTGGAGGCGGTCTCTGTGTGCGGTTTTGGAGGCGGGCCCCCAGGGGCCCAGACCCTGAGCTCAGTTAGGGGCCCCAAAATTTCTGGTGGCGGCCCTGGGTTACGATGCCTTTGAGACCGTATGGTAGCCCAGGAATGAAAATTACCCACATGATTGCATACCATTTGCAATAGTAGACAACCCAAGGTATTGCAAATGGGGTATGTCCAGTCTGTTTTGTAGGCACATAGTCACAAACAAAAATTGGCGTTCAAATTAGTTTTTTTAATTTTTCACACACAAGCAAATATTAACACTAACTTTGGCCAGTGCCTTTGTAAAAGCAATAGAAATCACATTTCAGGTAGAGGTGGATACCTGCCTGGAAGAAGGACTGCAGAGGAATAGGCAGAGGGGACGATATCTACCTGGAAGAAGGGCTGCAACAGAAAAGGCAGAGGGGACGATACCTGCCTGGAAGGAGAGCTGCAGCCTGGTTGGTGGAAAAGCTGCAGAAGGACCCCAGTCAAGCTGCGGCAACTGCGGCAGTAGTGCTTCAGATTTCCAGGTTCCAGCTAGGAAGCAATGCTGGTGGAGATACCCAGTCAGAGTACAGGGAGCTCCACTACATTAGAATTTATTTAACGCCAACAAATTCTGTGATGCAGGGGGAAAGGGCTTAGGCATACATTTTACTTTTGTCAGCTCTGGTACACATGCAAGGAATACATTGGATGATCTTTGTCAGTGGATGATTGTCCATAAGAGCAATTGGTGCAGCACCCTCCAGTTCTAATGTAAAAAAAAATGTATGGAAAACGTTATCTGCAATACATTAGAAACACTAAGATTCTTTTTTTCTGGGTGAAGATGGGGGAAACAAAAAAATATGTGGAAAAAGTAGATCAACTTATTTCATCTATTTACAGTAAAAGCCAAAGAAAAAGTTACCTACACTCTCTCCTGAATCCCTATGTACATTTAAACAAATGGAGGTCACTTAGTTACTCCAATGGCCATTGGAAGGAATGCTCGTCTGCCAATGTCAAGGCGGGCATTCCTTCCAATGGCCATTGGAGTAACTAAATGACCTCCATTTGTTTAAATATACATAGGGATTCAGGAGAGAGCTCAGGTAACATTTTCTTTGGCTTTTACTGTATGTAAGGTGGCTGATGTGTACTGTGGTCGTTGCTGCCTCCCCGGAGTGATGGGAGTGAGCGCAGGACTTATCTTTTTATATTTCATCTATTGCTTATGTGTGTGCCAAACTAAATAAAAAAATATGTGTATCTCATTAGTTCTTTAATAGGTTTCCGTTCTGGGGGGCCACTCACCCCTCATTGGTTGCAGTCTGAAGAAGCTTTATTGAGAGCAACTAGGCATGTCAAAAGAATAGGACAGATTTATGATCTGACCAGTTTCATCAGGTTTCATATAACTAGTCTTCTTTAAGAAGGAATTGATATATATATATATATATATATATATCATAATTTAGTGAATTCCTTTGATATATTGACACTAAAGGAACAGTCAGCACACCTGGGTCTTGAAAATAAAACAACTTTTATTTGTGTATTGGTCGACGTTTCAGTTTAAAATTAAAACTCATCAGGACAATGAAAAAACATAGAACATCTGCACATATATACACATACATTATCAGGCATTCTGGGGTTTATGCATAAATATATTGTGTCCAGCTTTGTATTTTATTGGTGTTTCTGTATAAAGCACAGCTCTGTGTATTGTATTTGTATCTCCTTATTATACTGTTTTCTTTGTATTGTACAGGTATCTCTGTATAGTACCTGGTTATAAGTATATCTGTACTGCAATCAGTTCTGTGCATTGTACAGGTATCTGTGTATCGTAGCTGTGAGTATTCTATGGATATCTCTATAGTATAACTAGCTATGAGTATTGTATGGGTAAATACAATAATGGGGAAAAGGGACTTGAATTAGGTGTTGAGTACATGAGGTTAATTGGACAGATGCCACTGGTGAGAAGATGGTGGCTAGAGAGTTAAAGGGCAGAGTTAAATTCTGGGTCATCTTAAAACTTTACTGCTCACAATACTACTTCTTAATTCCCATTTTATTTATCCAAAATAATTATAGACCAATTATGAAAACACCAGTTTTCCTGGCACTGTAGAATCCTGGAGAGCCCCTCTCCCTCCCGCCACCCATCCGACATCGCTGAAGGGCTTAGAACCAGGGGTGTATTTGCCGCGAGGCAAACAAGGCATTTGCCTTGGGCGGCATTTTTCAGGGGGCGGCAAAAAAAGCCGCCCCCAAATGCCCAGGGCAAATGCCTTGTTAGCCTTGCGGCTAACTGACATGCCGGGCGGGCGGCGGGCTGCTGGGAAGTGCGGGTAGGTGGGCGGTCCAGTGGCTGCTGGGAAGTGCGGGTAGGTGGGCGGCCGGCGAGGGAGCACTTCCTCTGAGCGGTCTGCTCAGCTCCCTCGCGCGCCACAGAGTGAGGCTGGGAGCCGGAATATGACGTCATATTCCGGCTCCGCCTCCCAGCATCACTCTGCGGCGCGCGAGGGAGCTGAGCAGACCGCTCAGAGGAAGTGCTCCCTCGCCGGCCGCCCACCTACCCGCACTTCCCAGCAGCCACTGGACCACCAGGGAGACAGATATCCCCCCCCCCAGCTTTCCCAAAGGTAAGGAGGCTGGGGGGGTTAAATAAAAAAAAAAAAATGTATTAAATATGTGAGTGATTGAGTGTGTTTGTATGTCTGTGTATGTCTGTTAGTGTGTGTGTGTATGTCTGTTAGTGTGTGTGTGTGTGTGTGTATGTCTGTAAGTGTATGTCTGTAAGTGTGTGTATGTCTGTTAGTGGGTCTGTGTGTGTGTCTGTTAGTTTGTGTGTGTGTTTGTGTGTGTGTATGTGTGTATGTCTGTTAGTGTGTCTGTGTGTGTGTCTGTTAGTGTGTGTGTGTATGTCTGTATGTGTGTGTGTGTGTGTATGTCTGTATGTGTGTGTGTGTGTGTGTGTTAGTGTGTGTGTATGTCAGTGTGTGTGTCTGTAAGTGTGTGTCTGTTAGACTGTGTGTGTGTCTGTTAGACTGTGTGTGTGTCTGTTAGACTGTGTGTGTGTCTGCTAGTGAGTGTGTTTCTGTTACCTAGTGTATGCGTATTTGTCAGTGAATGTGTGTGTGTGTGTATTTAGAAGGCGGGTCGGGGGAAGGGTTCGGTGGGGGTGGCGTGGGTGGGAGGGGGGTGCCTGAGTTTTGTCCTGCCTAGGGCAGCACAAAACCAGGATACACCACTGCTTAGAACCCCTTCAGTCACTTACCTGAATCCAGCGCTGATGTTCCTCGGCACTGGGTCAGGCCCCGCCCACGCTCTTCGCAATGGCCGCGCTTGCATTAGGATCTCCCTATAGAAAAAGCAATATTCAATGCTTTCCTATAGGGATTACGGCGATGCTGGAGGTACTCATGCAAGCGTTGTTTAGGCAAACAAAAGTCATCTAAGAAGCCAGAGGTTCCTCTAGTGGCTGTCTGCTAGACAGCCACTAGAGGAGGACTTAATCCTGCAAGGTAATTATTGCAGTTTATTAAAACTGCAATCAGGGGCGGACTGAGAGAGTCCTGGGCCCTCGGGCAAAATTAGGACCTGGGCCCCCTCCAGAGATATATATATATATACACACACACACACACACACTGTTGTAGATGTACCTTGTATTTGCATGTAAAGTGAATGTATGTTTCTGTGTATACTTACTGTAAGTCGTGTTGGGATATTAGGATTCAAAATATATTTGATTGTATGTGCATGTGAAGTGAATGTATGTTTCTGTGTATATTTACTGTAAGTGGATATATGAAGGCCTTTGAATCCTCATATCCTAACACGAAATACAGAGTATCTATGAAGGGACACTATAGGCACCCAGACCTTTCCCGCTCATTGAAGTGGTGTAGGTACAGTGTCCCAGGTCCCTTAACCCTGTAAAGGAGGGGGGCACATTAGGAAGCTATAGTGCTAGGGAAAAATAAAACATGTTTCCTGGCACTATAGTTTCCCTTTAAGTAGATAAAAACTGTGGGGTGTTGTAGTCGGTGTAGGGGACATGGGGCTGCCGTGGGGGCAGGGGAATAAAGGCTGAAGTGGGTGCTGGGGCATAGAAACTGTAGTGGTTATAGGGGCTGTAGTGGGGGCAGAGGCTGTATTGGGTATAGAGGCTATAGTGGGGGCAGCGAATAATAGGGGCTATAGTGGGGGTAAGGCGAAATAGTGACTATAGAGGGGCAGGGGGTAATAGAGGTAATAGAAGCTACAGTGGAGACAAGGGGTAATAGAAGCTACAGTGGGTGCAGGGGAGTGATAGGGACTGTGGTTGTTTCAGGGGGATAGGAGCTGTAGTAAGTGCAGACAGCAATAAAGGCAGTAGTGGGTGCAGGGAAAAAGGGCAGTAGTGGGCATGGGAGCTTTCATGGATATAGGGTTGTAGTGGATGCAGGTGTTTAGGGTCTGTAGTTGGTATATCAGCTGTAGTGGGTGTAGAGGCTGCAGGGGTTCTAGTGGTTTTATGGGATATAGGGGCTGTAGTGGGTGCATGGTATATAGAGAATGTAGTGGGTATAGGGACTATAGGAGGTGTAGTGGGGTATTGTACAGCGCTACGGAATCTGATGGCGCTATATAAATAATATAATAATGGATAAGGGCTGTAAGGAATATATAGGCATGCGGTTTGTGCATGCGGTAAAGGGGCTGTAGTGGGTATAGGGACTGCATGGGGTACAGGGTCTGTAGAGTTTGCAGGGAGTAGGGAGTAGGGGGAAAAAGGGAGTAGGGGGGCAGCAGGGCAGTAGAGGGGCAGCATGGTGTAGGAGAGCAGCAGGGGGGTTGCTGGGGCTAGAGGGGCAGCAGGGGGTAGGGGGACAGCAGGGGGTCTGCTGGGGCTAGAGGGTCAGCAGGGGGTCTGCTGGTGCAGCAGAGGGTAGAGGGGCGTGGTGGGTATAGGGGTTGTAGTAGGTAGAAGGGCCGCAGGGGTAAGGGCTGCTGGGGGTAGAGGAGAAGCAGGGTGTAGGGGGGCAGCAGGGAGTAGGGGGCCAGCAGGGAGTAAGTGGGTAGAGGGGCAGAAGGGGGTAGGGGGGCCAGCAGGAGGTAGGGGGCAAAGGGGCAGAGGGGCCAGCAGGGAGTAGGGGGCAAAGGGGCCAGCAGGAGGTAGGTGGGCCAGCAGGGAGTAGGGGGTCTCAGGGGGTTTGCTGGGGCTAGAGGGACAGCAGGGGGTAGGGGGACAGCGGGGGGTCTGCTGGGGCTAGAGGGTCAGCAGGGGGTCTGCTGGGGTGGTAGAGGGGCTGTAAGGGATAGGGGCTGTGGTGGGTATAGGGTTGTAGAAGGAAGAAAGGCTGCTGGGGGTAGAGGAGTACCAGGGAGTATGGGGGGCAGCAGGGAGTAGGGGGCCAGCAGAGAGTAAGTGCGTAGAGGGGCCAGCAGGAGGTAGGGGGACAAGCAGGAGGTAGGGTGGGCAGCACCAGGTAAGGGGGCCAGCAGGGAATAGGGAGCAAAGGGGCAGAAGGGGTAGCAGGGAGTAGGGGGTGTGCTGGGGCTAGAGGGGCAGCAGGGGGTAGAGGGACAGTGGGGGGTCTTCTGGGGCTAGAGGGTCGACAGGGGGTCTGCTGGGGCAGCAGAGGGTAGAGGGGCTGTAAGGGGTAGGGGCTGTAGTAGGTAGAAGAGCTGCTGGGGGTAGAGGAGCAGCAGGGGGTTGAGGGGCAGCGGGGGAGTAGAGGGGCAGCAGGGAGTAAGTGGGAAGAGGGGCAGAAGGAGGTAGATGGGACAGCAGGGGGTAGGGGGTGCCAGCAGGGGGGTGCCAGCAGGGGGTAAGGGGCAGCAGGGAGTAGGGGGCAGCCAGCAGGGAGCAAAGGGGCCAGCAGGAGGTAAGGGGGCCAGCAGGGAGTAGTAGGCAAAGGGGCAGCAGGGGGTAGAGGGGTAGCAGGGAGTAGGGGTGCCAGTATAAGGTAGAGGGGCAGCAGGGGGCAGGGGGGGCAGCATGAGGTGGAGGGGCAGCAGGGGGCAAAGGGGCTGCTGGGGTAGATGAGTAGCAGAGGGTAGAGGGGCAGCAGGGGATAGGGGGGCCAGCAGGAGCTAGAGGGACAGCAGGGAGTATGGGGCAAAGGGGCAGTAGAGGGTATAGGGGCTGTAGGGGTAGGGGCTGTGGTAGGTATAGGGGTTGTAGTGGGCTGCTGGGGGTAGAGGAGTAGCAGGGGGACAGCATAGGGTCTACTGGGGGTAGAGGGGCAGTAGGGAGGCAGAGGGGTGGGAGACAGCAGGGGGTAGAGGGGCAGTATGGGGTGAGGAGCAGCAGGGGGACAGCATAGGGTCTACTGGGGGTAGAGGGGCAGTAGGGAGGCAGAGGGGTGGGAGACAGCAGGGGGTAGAGGAGCAGTATGGGGTGAGAAGCAGCAGAGGGTCTACTGGGGGTAGAGGGGCAGCAGGGAGTAGGGGGCAAAGGGGCAGCAGAGGGTAGAGGGGCTGTAGGGGGTAGAAGGAAGAGGAGCTTCTGGGGGAAGAGGAGCCTTACCTTTGGCCAGAGGGGTTAATCCTTCTCCCAGCAGCACTGGAGCATGCTGTCTCTCCCTGAAGTGCTGCCTCTAACACAGATCAGGCAGCTCCGCACGGCTCCCTGACCTTTTGACACATGATGTCATTTCCTCTATCAGGAGCCGCACGGAGCTGCCTGATCAGCACTACAGACAGCTCTCCTGCTCCGCTCACCAGTCAGGCACAGTGAGACACAGCATAGTGGGTCTTTAGGAGGGCCCTTTAGCTGTCTCTTACTGTGCCTGCCCGAACATGGGGGATATGTATTTGGTAACAGGGGCCCGCGGAGTGCCGGGCGGGGCCCCTGACTGACTAACTGCAGGCTGGGGAGATTGTTTAACTCCCCAGCCCAGCTATTATTTTAGTGCATGGCAGGCAGGCGGGCGGGCCCCCTAGAGCCTCGGGCCCTCGGTCCATGACCGATTTGCCCGAGTGCTCAGTCCACCCCTGACTGCAATAATTACCTTGCAGGGTTAAGGGTAGTGCGAGTTGGAACCCAGACCACTTCAATGAGCTGAAGTAGTCTGGGTGCCTACAGTGTCCCTTTACTTTTGAGAAATTGGTAAGATGAAAATGTTTGGCCAAAAACAACCAACAATGGCAGAATGGGATAACAGAACCCATAGGGTTCTTTAATACTTTCAGGAGATGGCATTGTTATGTAAGGGAGATAATAGACTATCCAAATAGCATTTCTCCAAAATACTACTGGGGTTTATTCACTAAGCTTGGAATTGTACATATGGAGATAATATTTGAACTAGTTTAGGTATAGGCACCCTTCAGCACTCCAAATGTTCTGGACTACATTTTCCATAATGCTCTTACAATCATAATGTAGGCAGATAATCTGGGAAATGTAGTCCACAACATCTGGAGTGCTGAAGGTTGCCTAACCCTAAACTAGTTCAAATATTATCTCCATATGTACAATTCCAAGCTTAGTGAATAAACCCCAGTAGTATTTTGGAGAAATGCTATTTGGATAGTCTATTATCTTCCTTACATAACAATGCCATATCCTGAAAGTATTTAAGAACCCTACGGGTTCTGTTATCCCATTCTGCCATTGTTCTTGGGAAGTAGAATAGTTTTAAAGGTGACTCTCCCAGGGCTGTTTTGGTATTTATATATTTTTTTTTGTAAATGCAAGTGAAGATCTTTTTAGACAGCACCGTGACATCTGCCCCTGTATCTATTTTAAATTTCATTTTTCTATTGTGCAAAATTAAATCAATGTCCATGCTTTTTTCTCTGCATCAATTGCTCCTATAAACATATTATCTGCAAGACTGATCTCCTGATCTGCTGATGTGGATTGACAGACAATTTTAAAATGTGCTTTCTTGCAAGACATAAACCAATACATTTCAGTGGCCGGGCACTTTTCTCTGTGACAGTCAGTAGATTTGTCTCATGTCTAATTTTGACTTTTTTCTTTGGACCTATAGTTCTTCTATGGTTCACAGCAGTCATTCTGATGTTTCTCAAGTGACGGTTTTTTATATATCGTCCAATTTACTAATGATCTTACCACGCAGACAATAAGTTTGTAGTAGGGCAGATTTTAGACTACGGTATATGCTTTTCCGTCATATTTCATCTTTCATTGAATAGCACTATTCAAAATAAAGTAAAAATAGTCAATTAAAAAAACTGTAATACTTTGCCTAAATGTGTCACTTTGTTTAACAGAGCAGAACCAAAAAAAGGTAACTGCACAGCATCCCAAATCCTGTACATTTGAATAGAGTATTTTTAGTATACGTGCAATGGTCATTAACTCCTTGGTGACCTTCTCAAAATTCCATGTTTTAGGAACCAAGGCCCTTTTGACACTTTGACTATGTATTTGTTCAATTATACCTGTATAAGTGTATAAGTGCATAAATGATAGAGGTAATAGAGCTTTCTCCTGATACTATATAAACACATACGTACATACATACATACACACACAATACATAACACAAAGTTAAGAACTAAAAAAGTGTTAAAATAAACAAAACAAAAACCCAAAACACTGTTTTACTTATAATAATTTGTATACACATTCAAAATAGGTTTATTTATTAGTCTTGATTGTTAAAATGCCTCGTGCCCATGATGTCAAATAATTTTTGGATTAAATTATAAAACAAATATTGCACAAAAAATGAATAACGATTTAAAGCTAAACATTGCAAAATTTGGCCTGCTGAGACTGCATATATGATAGCAGTTATAGAATCTAAAATAAACAACAGTATAGATTTGTTGAAATAAGATCCTCAGGGTATTCTAGTAAAAGCATTTTGGTACTTTTCATCACAGTTCATCAGAACCGCTTCCAAATATAATGGTTACATTTCATTCTTTGTATTTTCACACACATTTAATTTTCATGATGCAATTCCACAGACTCACTACCAGATACCAGATACATAAAGCACTAGACTTGTGCATTTCTATTCGGAAGAAATACAAAATGACTGAAAATGTAGGTTCTCGGTTATTTAGTCAAAATCTGAATGTGAATGCATCAATAACAGAATTTTAACATGATTGAATGGGTCCCTGACCAAATCTTTTCGGCCCCATTCGGTTACTACAGTGAGTGGCCACCATGTTAAGGGAATTATAAGGGCTTTCCCATGCTATATAATATCAGTCAGAGCCAATCAATAAGAGCACTCTGACTAATATCGCATGGCATAGGAAAGCCCTTATAAGGCCCTTAAAACCTGTGGTCACTCGCTGAACTGACTGAATGGCGTTGGATTTAATTTTATTGCATTTTTTTCCAGGAGATTTCCTTTTTTGTGACCCAGTACTTTTCTTAACCCTAATAGTTATGTTGTGTGATTTTTACATTTATTTTGTTGGTCTTTGGTGCTGAAATATAAATGGATGGAGTAGGGGACACTAACAAATTGGTGACAGGTGGGGCTCTAATAATTAGGATTATTAGAACAAGGGGTTGTATAATTATTCAAACCCACATCTGTTAGCAATGAGTGGAGGCTGGAATGGGATCATTAGGTCCTCCCTGTTTAGTAAGTAGACCCCCAGTAGCTGACTATAAGGGCAGGGGGAAACATTAGGATGTAATCCCATTTTCTCCTAAATTAATAGCCCACTGGGTGGGAGCATGGAGTTGGAAAGTGATCTGTTCATTCCCCAATTTTTAATATAAAATCCCCAACCCGATATACATGAGAGGGGGCAACATATTCCCACTGTGATTTTCTAATATTTTGTGGGAATGGCAGATTATTACTAATACGGGGTCACTCTTTCCCATGCACCACCAAGGGTTGAATAGCATTTTTCCTGCTTACTGCATGGGCTGCCAGTGGACCATAGAGACTAATGGTCAGCTAAATGGACTTAATGAAACAACAAACATTATGTCCATGGATGTGTCTATGAAGCACATTATCAATCTGAAGTACTTTATGTGTGTGAGTGCTCTTTTAACAATGTGGCTGTAATACGCTGGTTTGTGTGCTGAATACTTTCTTTGTAGAATTTCCTTCATGTCCTTTACTTGATTTCCTTCCAACCTAGATTTACCAGTCGCACATTTATATTTTGGTCTGGAGTTTGCCTTTCGAAAATACCAATTTTTTGTTGCACAATTGCAAATAATTACTCTGTGTATACTGCGTGTTAATCTATGATAGATGTGTTAGCCCAAACTCCAGCATCAAACAATGCTAAATATTAATGTAGATTTCCCTACTGCTCCCTACTTATTAGTAATTTCTTTCTGACTGCAGGGAGTTCTTTAACATCACACAGAAATACTGTACACTTGACATATGGCAGCCTGTCATCCACTCAGTGCTTAAATTATTATTTCTATACCCCAGAGGACAAAACCAGACTGACAGCTTTATCAACTCGATGTACAAGTGTGTGACCATGGCGAGACTATCACTCCGGCATTGCGATGTGTCACACAGTGCAAGGTGTGAGTGATTGTACACTGTTGTTGAATAAAAAGTGATCTTTATATCTACAGATAAAGCACGTACTTTCAGATGTCAGTACAGGACTGAAGATCCATACATGCTGTTGTGGTGAGTAGGGAGGGGATTTCCTCACCATTATTTTTCTAGTCATCTGTTGTTTTTTTAATGTATCATATGTCCTAATTGTGATGTATATTCCTCTTGATTAAACTAATCTGTCCTATACTTGTTTACTGAAACAAGACATTATGGTCCGGTAATTGAAGATAAATAGAACAAAATTGCCAATGAAGACCTAATCAGGGTACAAGGAATACAATTTGGCCCTGTATTAGGTTGTGCCAGGGCATGGTGCATGTGTATTATTATGGTTACTAGTTGACTTAATATTACTAGTGCGGCATTACATCTGGTATTTTTTTATTAAGTCAATGGCAACTCATATTTATAATTATTTTATTGTCATGTGCCATAGCTCTCATTGGTTTTATGTGCTTCTTCAGATTTGTTCATGGAACTCAATATAGTTCATCATATTCTTGATCATCAAATTAAACTCTGTTTCTGAATGTCACTTACATGCAAATATGTCCCTAGAATATAACACATACACTATATCGTTATGTATTATTTGGGATCTAAATTCTTATAATGACAAGTAATCCCAATTGCATAAAATGTGACTTGGGTCATCATAAAATCAGGTAAAGTCACCCTCCTCTCCTAACACTTATACTTAACTCACAGACTTGTAGATTTTCCGATCTTCAACAACTAGACACTAGCAATATCGGTGGGCCTAATAGTCAATGGTTTTGACTACTAAAACAGTTCCTGCTGCAAAATACTAAGCCTTCAAACCTGATATCCAACCACCCAGTACACTATTTATCTAACGATTACAGTTTTAGATCTGCTGAACTTTCCATTTCTCCCATGCCAACTACACACTTTCAGTTAAGATTCTTGGAATTACAAGAATGTTTTACTTTCTGCACTTAACACAATTCTAAGGCTTACCAAGGCAGCCAGCTTCTCGCATGCAAGTTGCCGAATAAAAGGGCAAGGTGTCATTAAGGTTTTGTACAATGTGTAAAACACATACATCCACACAACTAAGCAAGGGCACTGGTAATCTTCTATCCAAATAAGCATTTAATTCACTAATATAGGTGGTGCTCCTGCATTTCAGATTATTTTACATTATAGTTTTGCCCTCGTTTCATTAACACCAACCTGTAGGAGTGATGACCAGTTGGTCTTCCCCTTAATTAAACTAATTATGTCCCTCATCATACTGTGTGGTCTGACAATTCTTTCAAAATATCCATTCCTAGGTGTTGTAGTTAGGCAGGGTATATTGCTGTGGTTGTGCTACATCATTAAAGGGACACTATAGTCACCAGAACAACTACAGCTTAATGTAGTTGTTCTGATGTGTATAATATGTCTCTGTAGGCTTTTTGCTGTAAACACTGTATTTTCTGAGACAAAAAAACAGTGTTAACATTACTGCCTAGTAACACCTCTAGTGGCAGTCACTCAAACGGCCACAAGAGGTCCTTCCTCAACATGCTGCACAACATGCAGCACTGACATTCAGCGTATCCACGCTCTGCATGGAGACACTGAACCTTCCCCATAGAGATGCACGCGTACGCATTAGTCCCCCATGGCTAAGATTGTCATTTTACAGCATCTCAGCCAAAAGGGGCTGAGGAATCAGTGCCAGGAGACCCACGTGATGCTGGAATAAAGGTAAGTTTTCTTTCTTTTTTTTTTTTTGTAATTCTTTATTTTGCAATGACACAAGACAAGACTTGCACAGTTTGGCTCATGCAAGAGCCACACATTTCGTTGGGTTATGGTTACACAGTTTGCTGAAACATTAATACATGAGCCCAAAGAAGGGCAGCTCTTATTTGCGTACCTGCGTCCTGTACCAAGCATCATCATTTTAATAACATAAAAAACAAAACAAAACAAAACACGTAATATTTTGCGATGACACAAAGCATGACATGTATGGTTTGGCCCACGCAAGAGCCCCATTTTACGTTGGGTTATGGTTACACTGTTCGCTGAAACATTAATACATGAGCCCAAAGTAGGGCAGCTCTCGTTTGCGTACGTGTGTCCTGTACCAAGTATCATAAGAGACAAAACACATGATATTTTGCAATGACACAAAGCCAGACTCGCATGGCCTGTCTCATGCAAGGGCCCCATATACCGCTGGGACATGGTTACGCAGCTTGCTGAGACATTAATACATGAACCCCAGGTAGGGCCGCTCTCAATTGCGTGCCTGTGTCCTGTTCCAAGTGTCATCGTTTTGGTAACAGAAAAACAACACAAGACAGAAACACGTGATATTCTGCAATGACACAAAGTAAGGCTTGTATGATTTGGCTCATGCAAGAGCCCCATATACCGTTGGGTTATGGTTACACAGTTTGCTGGTGCATTAATACATGAGCCCAAAGTAGGGCAGCTCTCAATTGCGTGCCTGTGTCATGTACCAAGTATCATCGCTTTAGTAACATAAAAATAAAACTAAACAAAATTTGTGAAAACAGAACATAACTTTGTAAAAGACCTGGGCCGGGGTACCGGTATCCCGGACCCATGGAGGTCGAGTGGGATGGGGGAAGAGGGGAGGGGGGGGGAAGGGGTGCATCCTGGTCGCCAGTCCGATCATGGCAGTAGATCAGTCTGGTTATGAAACCTATCTATTTAGGTAGTCTTCCCATAGTTCCCATGTCTTGGCAAAAGCTTTTGTGGAGCCACGTACTCTGGCCGTAAGGTCATCCATGAGATGGCAGTCTTTGATTTTGGATATAACTGTGGATATTGGGGGAGGGTCTGGAGTTTTCTTTCTTTTTAAGGGAGGCAAGGGTGGGCTGGGGAGCCAAAATGGATTTTAGCACTATAGTTTCTGGAATACACAATTATATTCCAGTTTGAATAATCTCAGCCAAGGGGGCAGAGCCAGCATCAGGAGTTCCGCGTGACGCTGGAATAAAGGTAAGTTTTCTTTCTTTTTAAGGGTGCAAGAGTGGCTGGGGTGCCCAGATGGTTTTCTAACACCATTGGGTCTGGAATACACAATTGTAGTCCAGTTTGGATAATCTCACCCAAAGAGACAAAGCCAGTTTTTCTTCTATTTAAGAGGAGCAATGGGGGCCAGGGGCTAAAATGTTTTTTTAACACTATAGGGTTAAGAATTTACGATCTGTTGTTATCCTGATCTGTTTGTCACTGTCCCCTACAGTTTACCAGAAGATATCAGAAATGCATTAACTGTGGATTAAGGATCATTCATTCACTGTAAAAAATAAATAAATAAATCACACACTATAGGGTAGTGTCCATGCTGCATAAATATACCAGTTAGGGCATTTGGCACACCTGAGATGGCAAGCTATTGATATTTTGGTGAGTATGAGATTTGGGGATATAAAGAATGTTTAGCTATAGTTATTTTGGTTATAATTAGATAATTGGTTTCTAAACAGCACTTCTGCTGTGGTAAAGGGACTTCAGAAAGGGTTATAACCCATATTTCCATGTCAATTTACGGTACTCTAAATGATTGGACACTTAAGTGAAAATTTTTTCCAAGTGAACATTATATGACATTATATTTATTTTAAATCATATAGCTATCTCTGTTAAATATGCAAACCGATCATAACAATTTTACTCTGTACTGTCAGATCATTGGTAGATAATTTTATCGAATAAATATACTTATGTGATGTTTATTTGAAGAATGTCAACATTACTTTGAATGGCATTCATTCTTTGTGTCTAAGGTACCATCGTTTACAGTACTGATTGTCAAATATAAAATAAGCATAATTCCCATTAGGCGAGACGTAAATCAATAGCACATATTGCAGTGACTCTAGAACATTGCAATTGAAAGTAAGCACATTTGCCTGCGCAACTGTCATGTTAAAGAAATCTATATCTGTCATGTTGCATTACAAGGTTCCAGTCGGAGAGCTAGTCACGTAATGCCCTACGCATACCAAAGCCTGCTGCAGCTCACAGATAAGGGTGCAAGAAATAGCATTTACCAAGGTTTCCATGGCAACTGCATACATTTCAATGCTTGCACTGAACGCACATGAATAGAAAGAGATATTTACAAGAGATGACGGAAAATATAATCAAGTATAGCTAATCTTTAAAAACGTACCTAGAGGCTACTGGCATATAAAACGGTCAAGGATGTGATCAGACTGCTTGTGGCTGGAAAAAATGGCTTAGTATTCAGGAAAATATCTACATACCATATTTTTTTTTTAATTTGTGGAATAAATTAAATGTTGGCACATTAACAACATGTGATAAAATGTTAAATTATACATATGGAATGTTGACTAATTAGGTTTTCTTCAATTTATGGTGCCATTGTAGATAGACAGCCTATGCCTGGGCACACCATGACTGTAAAGGACATCTGATGGCAAAATTATGTAATATGTAGAACCAAAACATATATTGCATATACAGTACAACATGTATCACAACCCTAAGTTTGTTTGAACAGGGTCCTATTCAACCTATTGTTCCTGTAAGTGTTTTTGTAATTGTCCTATTTATAGTTAAATACCCCTCTCATATTATTGTAAAGCGCTACGGAATCTGTTGGCGCTATATAAATGGCGATAATAATAATAATAACTAAAACGTACAACTGATGTCAAACTAAATCTGCCAAATTATTTCCCATATGACCTGCTGAATCTTATGTATGCCTCTTAATGCTGTCAAAGAATGTTCCCTATCAACTCTTTTTTTTAGTCGACCAGCACTGAAACTGTTAACATAAGAATCTATATGACACTACACCGTTTGCATTGAAAAATATTGTTTTCCTGTGCAAATTGCAAGATCTTGTTTTGTTATAATCATTACGTTAAATGTTCTGTTTGCTAAATATGATCTTAGAAAGATCAAAGTTACTTTAAGAGCGGATAATGCAACCAGATCCACATACCATTTCTTAATTTTTTTTTACTGACAAAAATGGCAGCAGCAAAGTGGAATAGCTGGGTTTTCAATGTGGGGGATGGGATCTGTTCATTTTGTTATATACAAGCTGTTGTGACACAGACATTGACTTCTGATCCAGGTTAATATGTCTGAGTAGTGGATTCTTAGTAGTAGTAGTATTTTTGAAAATAACATACCTGTAACAAGTGCAAGCTAAATGTACCAGAACTAATTATTTATTATGATATTATTATGTTCGAGTGGGGCTTCATCACAGCATTTATGCAGTGGTTTGTAGATAATTATACATAGAAACGTTGTGTGTTAATGATTCAGAACCAGATCATTCTGTTCTGGCTGATAATGAGATAATGATATGGGGTTCTAGTAGTAAATTAGTCTCCATCACTGTGAGCATAAGATGGAAACTTCAAGTAGGTCCAATGAGTACTCTTATGTTTAAGTCACCCTATGCCTATTATAGGTGCAAGGTGTGTATTATTTGTTAAAAGTCTTATGTGCTATCCTGCTCTGATGATACCCTAACAACTGGGTGGATTTGGCTGTGTAGCCTGTGCAGTGCCATCTGATGGTTTTGAAGATCTTGATACAGCTATGTGCACTATTTGAATAGCAAGGCTTGTTAAAGCAGCACTTTCATGCCGAACTTACCTTTCTTTAATCGCTTCCTCTTCTCTCTCAGGATCTGTTCTCAGTTTCTTCATATCTGATCTAGTTTTCTTTAAAACATAACACAAAGTAGGGACTACTTTGTTTTATGTATTTTTCCTACGCCTGACCAGCAATGACCTGTGTTGGAGCAAAGTGTGCTCCATTTCCTGTGGTCAGAGAAACTTTCCCACAATTGTTATGTTATTATTTGTTATGTTATTATTTATATAGCGCCAACAAATTCCACAGTAAGTGGACGAACAAACATGTAGTTGTAACCAGACAAGTTGGACACACAGGAACAGAGGGGTTGAGGGCCCTGCTCAATGAACTTACATGCTAGAGGGAGTGGGGTAAAATGACACAAAAGGTAAGGATAGTATTAGACTAGTGACAGTTGCAAGAGAGGAATCAGTCGGCAGCCATTAACAGTTTAATTGATAGCTTTTATGAAGAAGTTGGTTTTTAATGATTTTTTTGAAGGAGTGGAGACTGGGTGAGCATCTAACGGAGGAGGGAAGTGAGTTCCACAGGAACGGTGCAGCCCTCGAGAAGTCTTGAAGGTGAGCATCAGAGGTGGGAGTACGGACAGAAGATAGACGTAAGTCTTCAGCAGAGTGTAAGGGCCTATCTAGTGTGGGCACACAAAGATGGCGGCGCCCAGAACCTAGGTCCGGGCACAAAATAAATATTAAATAAAGGGGGGCTTAGGGGCATTTTGGGGTGACTAGGGGGATAATTAGATGTAGTGGAGTCGGGAGGGGGGGTGAAAAAAAACTGGATACAGCCATGACAGTGTCGCTTTAAGTTGCATGTTCAGGTAGATTTGCATATTATGTTTTTTGCAGGCAGGGAAGATATTGCTTGTCATTGTTTCCCCCACCCTTTTTATGAATATGTTACTGTGTTTTTATGAGTTACTGTATGTTTCCCAATATCATTTGATGATATATATTAGATTGAGTGTGTCACCATAAGTTAAATGTAATGCATGTGGGGGCCAATCCTTAGTGAAAAATAAAGAAATTGTGTATTAGTTCCATTGGGATATATATCAAGCCTAACTTACACTTACTCTTAGCAGCCACAACTTTATAAGCACTATTATGCTTTGGGCCATATTTTGCCTCTGTTCTTCAGAGCTCATAATAAATAATAAATCTAACAATAATATTGTAGCCTTGTTGACCTGGAAATATTTCCAACAATTCATTTTTAAAAGAATTAATATAGTAGGTTCCTGCAGCTGGTACCAAGAATGATCTGCCCCAAAGCAGCTTGATAAATTAGACAAGAAAATCTTTATGAAGGAAGAATCGGGAGAGAGCATCTATAATTCCATCCCAGACCCAATATTCATAGCGAGAAGATACGCCTGGCTCCTGGAAGACAGGGGTAGAGTGCATTTATATATCTTGCAAACAAATGCTTGCTTACTGATGATAAAAACCAAGTGATAAAACCATGCATGAACTAACCTACTTTCAACTACAAAGCTTCTTGTCCACTACATGCATCATTGAGGAGCTGGTGGTACTTGCTGCAGCTGGGATTTCTCAGTGGATGTTTTATTAATGAGCAAATATGTGTAATAATGCCCCATAAAATGGTAATCATTTATTATTGCACGCTGATTGTCTGCTGTAGGATCTTTTAATGACATTATGTGTAATGCTTATTATTAACCAACATCAAACACACAGGAGTGTTCGTGGATATATTCATTGTAGAATTTTACAATATATAGATTTAGTCACTAAAGTGAGAACTGTGGAGAATTCAAAGTGATTTTTGTTTACATTTAAGTCCAAAATAGCCAAACTGAATTGACTGAATTCCTGGTAATTCTTACTTTACTGAATAACCCAAAAAATATATCATGTTTTCATTAAAATATTTAATTTACACAGGATGAAGTATGTTTCTGTCAATTAAGGATGATGCTCTGAATGTAAAAGTATTTTCTCCTACACTCCTTTACATCTTATTTTTCTTAATATATATATATATATATTGTTTTCCATATTATTATCAGCTTCCTCATATTACGAATGGCTAAAACCTTAAATGTTTCTTTTTTCTGAGAATGAGCATCCACATTCTACTCTTTCACCATAAGTTCAGCTTGAATTTTACACCTGTGTGATACACTTTTTTTCTGTAAGTCTTAGATGAGAAACTACAGAAATATTCTCAGTTATGTATAAAGGGAAACAATAAATAGTTTACTGCTGTCCATGTTAATAACAAAGCATATATGATAAGATTGTATTTAAATTGAACTGTTCCTTTTGAGCTTTTCTGAGACATAGAGTTTGTGTGACAAGCTCTTTTTAAACTAAGTTAAAATTGTTTTTCAAATTCTAACAGATTCAAAGGATATACAGTGGGACCTCGGTTTACTAATTTAATGCGTTCTCCGGGACGTTTCTTATTGCAAAACATTGGTAAACCGAAACGCGGTTTCCCATAGAAATGCATTGAAAAACAAATAATCCGTTCTGGAGGTCAGAAAAAAGTCAAAATGAGCTGGCATAGAAACCAACCCACAATGCAGAACACACAATAAAAGGTATGCAAACGACGAAGCTCAGCTCCCTACCTTTCCACAGCTTGAGAAATGCACCAAAAAGTCCCAAAACAACTACAAACAATTTCCAGAATGGCTCCAAAACTCGATGCAAAAGCCACTCCAACACCCCCACACTCAACGCCATGTGCTACCCACAGGCTCCAACATGCAGGGGGTGGTGCTATAAACCTCCAAGGCTCAATGCATCCTGGGGAAACTTGCTTTGTATTGCAAAAAAAATGTGTAAACCGAGGCATTATTTTCAATAGATTTTCATTTGTAAACCGAAAATTATGTTAACCGAGTCCCACTGTACATGATATTAAATAGACTACTTTGTCTCATGTAAAAAACCCATCTTTGGCAAAATGTGGCAATGGGGGAAGCTTCTGTCATATTCATGACAGCTGAGGAACAGTCATCATCTTGTGTGGTGTGCAGTGGAGATTCATGGCACCTTGTTGAGCAAGTGTGAGATTATCTATGGAAGATCCTTGGTCTTGAAGGATACACAGAGCATGATTTGTATTCTTACACGTGTGTGAAAATACATAGTTGGCAAGTCTCCTTGCAGGTGATACTGTCAGGAGCTGAAGAAACATGGCAACAGAAAGATGGTGGGGGTGAAGATCAGGTATGTTTCCCTACCAACTTCCCCTCAACATGTCACCTTTCGGGTCTCTACAAAAAATGCAATAACCTGAGAAGGGACAGTGTTGCTGTATTAGTAATAATTTGTAATTAAATAGGTGTTTCTTATAGATATCAATGGAAGAAGCAAAATTCAGTTACCCGATCAAAGTTTAGCCCTTGTAATAGAATTGAGATTTATCAAGGTGAGAATACAGGTGCTATTCTTGGGGGAAAAGTGCTTAAATAGCAATCGCCATGGATACCAATAGACATTTTCCTTAGACTAGCACCTATTTTAATTTTAATATGTCTCCTTCATGACGAACAGAAAAAGCATAGGCACCAAAGAGATGTTTTGAGTTCACAAACTCAAAACTGATACAGCGCAGGAGCTGATAAAATTATTGCTTATTACTAATATGTATTATCTAATTTTTTTTTGAATTTGACAATTTTTATTGGTCAGTGAATAATGATCACATTGTCAGTAGGAGTGGGAGTGTGTACAATTCTCCCAGTTCCCATCGTATATATAAACCGCAATATACATTTACAACTTTTAAAACACAGCATGGATATACAAACGGTTAAACAGGAAATTTTCACTAGACCTTTTTGTTAAGTATTCAACCTAAAAGGTTGGGGGGACTGGTGTGAAGGGGGGGGGGGGGGGGTAGGGAAGGGTGGGTGAGGAGCTTAGTCTCTGTTTAGTTTATACTTATATTGATACGTACTAATATTGATCGGCATTGCAGGCCTTTTGGGCCAGTATCGGACTGGCACATGTAGATACCAGGGTGGATTGCTTCAGAGTATGCCTGCTTTGTGTCTTTCTAAATAGTCTTTCCACATTCCGTGGGCTTTGTTCATGTGATGTTTGATTCCAAATTGGTGTGCCAGTGTGGTTTCGTAATCCCAATTAAGTGAGATTTGTTGTAATAGTAGTTCCTTGGTGGGTGCCCCAGGTTTTTTCCATGATCGTGCAATGAGCGTTACCGCTGCTATAAGTACATGGTACATAGCAGTCCATGTGGCTTTTGGTGTCTCTGGTGGGGGTATGAAAAGAATACACAACTCCAGGGTGAGGGTTATCTGTGTTCGTATAACCTCTGAGATTGTTTTTTGTACCATGTGCCAAAAGGGTTGTAAGGTGGCACACGTCCACCATATGTGGGACATAGTGCCCCTTTGGAGTCCGCATCTCCAACATTTGTCTGTGGAGTCCGGCCATATTTTTTGGATTTTAGCTGGCACTAGGTACCAACGGTATTGCAATTTGCATTGTAGTTCTAGGTGTGTAGCGCAGGATGTCACTCCTTTGTGAGATGTGTATGCCCTATTCCAGTCTGTATCGTCTATTTGTTTCCCCATTTCTGTGTGCCAGGATTGTACATGTGTATCAGTGGATGTGTCTGTTTTGTGGAGGATTAGTCGGTAGCTAATTGAGATAGACTTCTTGAGTGGTTTCTTGTGCGTGCACAAAAGTTCAAATTCAGAGAGGTGTGTTTGAGGGTCTGTATTGTGGACTTTCGGTTTGGTGTGGGTTAAGTATGATTTGAGTTGGAGGTATGAGAAGACCATCCTAGGAGGCAGGTCGTGTTCTACTTGGATGTCTGTGAATGGTCTGAGTTTCCCCTCTTTGTATAGTTGCCCTATTTCCGTGATACCTTTTTGTTTCCATGGTTTCGAGTCAAATGTTGGAATCGCATGTGTTAGTGCATCTAGAGGAGTTGCCAGGGGCACTGGAAGATAGTTGACCAAGTGGTGCTTAGAGGTGTCCCATTGGTGCAGCGTGTGTTGTGTCGTGGGCAGCAGGTGTAGGGTGGATGGTCTGTGGGTATTTGGGGTCCAAAACAGGGCATGTAAAGTCAGGGGTGTCGCCCAGTGATTTTCTATACTCAGCCATTGTGGTGAAAGTGGGCTTGTTGTTAGTTGTGGTATGATTGTCATGGCTGCAGCTCTATAGTATGCAGATATATCTGGGAAGCCCAGGCCCCCTTGTAGGGTGGGTCTGTGTAGCACTCTCGCTGCCACCCTAGGTTTTTTATGTTGCCATGTGAATGCCGTCAGTTGTCGTGTCAGGGACTTGAGGTAGGTTTCTGGTAGTGGGATTTGTAGCGTTCTGTATAGGTATTGCAGCTTGGGTAGTAGGGACATTTTCACTGCCGCTATCCTGCCCACCCAGGTGTCATGCCTTAATTCTGGTATCCTCTTACTTCCGGGTTCCACGGAGCTTAGCCACACCCCCTTATGACACGGTCTCCTTACTTAATGCGACCGCACCAGCTGATAGACGCTGGATTATTGAACTACGTACCGCACTCACGAACCGGCTACAAACTTCTCTGTGAAAGCCATCTGTTACCGGACCGGACTGGAAGACTACACACGCCCCCTGCACCTCTCCTCATCCTCGACTAAAGCCTGAACTCTCTACACGCATATCATTGGATATAACCGCCTCTGAGGAGAACTAGGGAACCTGTTTTCTCTTTACCGGAAGCTAAGTAACAGTAAACCTCTGTGATAAGAGTTACATATCTAAAGCCTTTATTTCCTGTTAAAAAAAGTCTTATTATCAAACAACCCAGCTACAGCTATCTTCAACCTATCCACTATTCAAGTTAGCTGCACCTGTCTTGCTTCAGAACAAACTATTGTAATTGCTTATCACCTAACTTGTTAACTCAACAGACAGACTCTAAAGGATTCAGAACCTGCTAATTGCAACCGTTTATTATTTAAAGCTACAGTGCCTGTAATTCTGGACTTAAGAAACCGTTTATTAATTAAAGCTACAGTGCCTGTAATTCTGGACTTAAGAAACCGTTTATTATTTAAAGCTACAGTGCCTGTAATTCTGGACTTAAGAAACCGTTTATTATTTAAAGCTACAGTGCCTGTAATTCTGGACTTAAGAAACCGTTTATTATTTAAAGCTACAGTGCCTGTAATTCTGGACTTAAAGTCACAATATCTTATAATTGTTCTAATAAATATTCAAGCTCTAAGAAATCTGCAGTTGTGTTCCTTCATAACAAATGTTAAACGTGACAGAATAATCCAGCCCTTGTAATGGATCCAGCAGATTTCGATTCTACGATAACTACACTGAATCAACGAGTCGATACACTAGCCCAAGGTGTGCAAGACCTGCAAGTTACTAATGAAAGAATTCTCACTTATGTCAGAGACTTACAAACTCATACTCCTCATACTGTTCTGCACTCAGCTAGCGATCCTGCTGTATGTAACCCTGAAAAGTTCTCTGGAGATCGTTCTAAATATAGGGAGTTCCTTAATTCTTGCAAATTATTAATTGCTTTAAAACCTAGATCTTATCCTACAGAAAGAACTAAAGTTTGTTCGGTTATCTCCTTTCTAAGAGGTGAACCTATGTCATGGGCCCATTCCTTTTTGGAAAACGATGACCCCATCTTAGACTCACTGGATGAATTTTTTGAAGCCATGTCTCTTCTCTATGAAGATCCTAACAAACAAGCTACAGTTGATTTAACAATCAGAACCCTACAGCAAAAACATAGACCCGTTGAAGATTACATTGCTGAATTTAAAAGATGGGCAGTAGAAACGCAATGGAATGACATCACATTGCGCAACCAGTTTCGAATTGGCTTATCTGAAGCTGTAAAAGATGAACTATCCAGAACAGAACTCCCTACTACTTTGAACGCTCTGATTCACCTATCAATCAGCATTGACAGAAGACTTAGAGAAAGAAAGGCCGAAAAAGCCCTCTCAAGTTCAAAAGAAAGAAAACCTTTCACTCCTTCAAAGACTCCTGAAAAACCATCCTTACCAAGCGAACCTATGGAAATAGGGGTAATAAGAAGTCCTCTCACTCCTGAAGAGAAGAACCGAAGACGTCTATTAAACCTCTGCATGTATTGTGTCTCTCAAGATCATTTGGTCCCTGATTGTCCTTTGTTGAAACGGACAAAGGGCGGTAGGCAAGTCTATGCCTCTGCTATCCTAAGTGCTCTCCCCTCTACACCAACCTCTCAATTCACTCCTATAATTCTCATTCTACAATGGGATAAGGAAAGAATTATGACTGAGGCCATTATCGATTCTGGTGCAAATGGGGTGTTCATCGATTCAACCTTTGTAACAAAGAATAAAATTCCTTGTGTTCGTAAAAACACTTCTGTTCCTGTTAGAGTGATTGACGTCCCTTATCTCCTCGGGACCGATTCTTCATGAAACCATTCCTCTAAAAGTAACCACCAATCATATTCATACTGAATATTTAATATTCAATGTTATTCCATCACCCCTCTATCCCGTTATAATAGGGATCAACTGGTTAAGGAACCACAACCCTCAAATTTCTTGGTCGCCCTTCTCTCTCACCTTTAACTCCAATTATTGTAAGGAAACATGCTTACAACAAATTCCAATCTTTCAGATCTCCAAAGAACCAACTATACCTTCTTGTTATTCAGACTTTTCAGACGTATTCAGTAAAAAGGAAGCTGAAACGCTCCCACCTCATCGTTCCTACGATTGTCCTATAGACCTCATACCTGGTGCCCCCGTACCTTTCGGGCACATCTACCCTCTCTCTGAGTCTGAATTACAAATTTTCAAAGAATACCTGGATGAAAACCTACGGAAAGGGTTCATTAGACCCTCCAGTTCACCTGCTGCCTCAAGTATGTTTTTTGTGAGAAATAAGGACCAGACTATACGTCCCATCATTGATTACAGAGCTTTAAACAAAATAACAGTTAAAAATCGTTATCCTCTTCCTCTGATTAATGAACTGGTTGAACGATTAAAAACTGCTACCATCTACACTAAGCTTGACCTTCGCGGGGCATATAACCTCATCAGAGTAAAGGCTAACGATGAATGGAAAACTGCTTTCCGAACAAGATATGGCCACTACGAGTATCTGGTGATGCCTTTTGGCCTCTGCAACGCCCCTGCAACTTTTCAACATTTTATAAATGACATCTTTAGAGATCTATTGGACGTCTGTGTTATCATTTATTTAGATGACATTCTCATATACTCCAACACTCCTGATGAACACAGAAAACATGTCAGATGGGTGTTATCCAGACTCAGAACTCACAAACTATTCGCTAAACCCGAAAAATTTATTTTTCACGTCAATGAAATAACCTTTTTAGGTTACGTTATTTCCCCTCATTCAATAAGCATGGATAATTCAAAAATCGATTGTATCATCAATTGGCCTGTTCCCTCTACAGTAAAAGAATTACAGCGGTTTTTAGGGTTCGCCAACTTCTACAGAAAATTTATTAAAAACTACTCGGAGGTAGCTCACCCACTCAATCAACTTAACAGTAAAAAACATTCCTTCAATTGGAATGAGAAGGCTCAAACTGCCTTCGATGAATTAAAGAGAAAGTTTACAACAGCTCCTATTCTTCAACTTCCAAATCCCTCATATCTTTTTGTCCTTGAAACGGATGCTTCGGAAACTGCAATTGGAGCTGTCCTCTCTCAACATAAAACTCCTCAAGAACCTCTTCATCCAGTCGCCTTCTTCTCACGCTCATTATCTCCTGCCGAAAAGAATTATCCTATAGGGGAAAAAGAATTATTAAGTATCAAAGTAGCTTTAGAAACTTGGAGACACCTTCTTGAGGGTGCTCAAACCCCTTTAATTGTGTATACTGACCATAAAAACCTTGAATATCTTCACTCCAACAAGACTCTTTCTGCTCGACAAGTAAGATGGAATCTCTTCTTTTCCCGGTTCAATTTCCAAATCGTCTTTAGACCTGGGTCTAGGAACAAAAAGGCGGATGCCCTTTCCAGGATCCATAAAGACATTGAATTGGAACCTCCTCCACATACAGTCGTTGGAATCTTATCTTCCCTTATTGACGACATTAAAGACCTCAGTGAAGATGCTCTTAAACTTCCTAAATCAGTTAAATTATCTAAGAAAGACGGTCTCTACTATTTTAATGACCGGATTTACGTACCTCCCTCTTTCAGAACTAAAATACTCGAATTTATTCACGATTCTCCTCTGGCAGGTCATCCAGGTATAAAAAAGACCCTTGAATTGTCTAAGAGATACTATTGGTGGCCTCGCCAAGACAAAACCATTGAATCTTATGTCAAATCTTGTTCTACCTGCCAAAGATCCAAACATGAACATCATCACCCATTCGGTCAATTATTGAATCTACCGATTCCTGAAAGGCCTTGGCAATCCATTTCAATGGACTTCTTGGTGGAACTACCCCCTTCTCAACATCATACCACCATTTTAGTGGTAGTGGACCGCTCCACGAAAATGTCTCATTATATCCCTTTAACCCCTTAAGGACACATGACATGTGTGACATGTCATGATTCCCTTTTATTCCAGAAGTTTGGTCCTTAAGGGGTTAAAGAAGTTACCCTCATCCTCTGAACTCTCAAAAATATTCCTCGACAATATAGTGAAACTTCATGGACTGCCAGACGAAATCATTTCCGACCGAGGAACTCAGTTTACCTCCAAATTTTGGAACGCATTATGTGCTTCTCTTCATATCCAACGTAAACTGTCATCCGCATATCATCCTCAAGCTGATGGACAAACTGAAAGAGTCAACCAATGCTTAGAGCAATATCTATGATGTTATTGTTCTCACTTACAAGATGATTGGATAACATGGTTACCCATGGCAGAATTTGCATACAACAACTCTTTTCATACCAGTAGCAAAATGACTCAATTTTTCTCCAATTATGGATTTCATCCCTCCTCATTTCCTGCTCAGACAGTTTCTTCATCTAACCCCTCAGTTTCGAATCAAATCTCTCACATGTCCTCTTTATTCAAGAAATTACATGAAAATCTGGAATTGGCGTCATCCAATCAAAAGAAGTTTTTTGATACAAAAAGACAACCTCCTCCCACTTATGTAATTGGTGATCTTGTCTGGCTTTCCTCAAAAAACATCTCCACAACCCGTCCATCAAAGAAGTTAAGCTCCCTTTTTCTTGGTCCTTTTCCAATAATATCAATTATCAACCGTAATGTTGTTAAATTGAAGCTTCCACCTACTTTGAAACTCCATCCTGTTTTCCATGTGTCCTTGCTTAAACCTCATCATCCTGACCCTTTCCATAGAGATGTCACTTCTTCTCCTGATCCTGTATTAGTCCAGGGTGAGGAAGAATACGAAATTCAAAAAGTTCTGGATTCAAGGATTCATCATGGCTCTTTACAATACCTCATTAGATGGAAAGGATATGGAATTGATGAAGATACTTGGGAAAACTCCTCTGTCATTCATGCTGACAGATTAATTTCCGCTTTCCACAAACGCTACCCTTCTAAACCATGTTAATAGCACCCAGAGGTTGCTCTTTACGGAGAGGCTACTGTCATGCCTTAATTCTGGTATCCTCTTACTTCCGGGTTCCACGGAGCTTAGCCACACCCCCTTATGACACGGTCTCCTTACTTAATGCGACCGCACCAGCTGATAGACGCTGGATTATTGAACTACGTACCGCACTCACGAACCGGCTACAAACTTCTCTGTGAAAGCCATCTGTTACCGGACCGGACTGGAAGACTACACACGTCCCCTGCACCTCTCCTCATCCTCGACTAAAGCCTGAACTCTCTACACACATATCATTGGATATAACCGCCTCTGAGGAGAACTAGGGAACCTGTTTTCTCTTTACCGGAAGCTAAGTAACATTAAACCTCTGTGATAAGAGTTACATATCTAAAGCCTTTATTTCCTGTTACCAAAGTCTTATTATCAAACAACCCAGCTACAGCTATCTTCAACCTATCCACTATTCAAGTTACCTGCACCTGTCTTGCTTCAGAACAAACTATTGTAATTGCTTATCACCTAACTTGTTAACTCAACAGACAGACTCTAAAGGATTCAGAACCTGCTAATTGCAACCGTTTATTATTTAAAGCTACAGTGCCTGTAATTCTGGACTTAAGCAATTGTTTATTATTTAAAGCTACAGTGCCTGTAATTCTGGACTTAAGAAACCGTTTATTAATTAAAGCTACAGTGCCTGTAATTCTGGACTTAAGAAACCGTTTATTATTTAAAGCTACAGTGCCTGTAATTCTGGACTTAAGAAACCGTTTATTATTTAAAGCTACAGTGCCTGTAATTCTGGACTTAAGAAACCGTTTATTATTTAAAGCTACAGTGCCTGTAATTCTGGACTTAAAGTCACAATATCTTATAATTGTTCTAATAAATATTCAAGCTCTAAGAAATCTGCAGTTGTGTTCCTTCATAACAAATGTTAAACGTGACACCAGGACAGGTATTTCCCCTCCCATGAGTCCAATGTATTTTTGAGTGCAGCGGCTAAAGGGACATAGTTAGTCTTAAAGAGGGAAGATGGGTTTTTCGTAATTTTGACTCCTAGGAATGTTAGGAAGTCCTCTCTCCAGTCAAGGGGGAAGGACTGTTTCAGGTGGTCAAGTTCGCTATTGGGGATGTTAATTCCCATTGCTTGTGTTTTAGTAACTTTCAACTTGTAATATGATAGAAGGCCATATGTTTTTATATGTTTCATCAGGTTTGGCAGGGTTATTAGGGGTTGTGTTAGTGTTAGAAAGACGTCGTCAGCGAAGATGCTCAACTTATACTCCCTTTGTCCCAGTTTGATCCCTTGTATGGAGGGTTCTGCTCTGATTTTAGCCGCCAGGGGCTCCAGTGCCAAGACGTAGAGTAGTGGGGATAGCGGACATCCCTGTCTGGAGCCATTGGTTATGTTAAACCTATCAGAGCAGAAACCTGCGTTCATTACTCTTGCTGCTGGGTGGCTGTATAGAGCCGCCACCATATTTAGGAATTGGGATGGGAAGCCGAATTTAACCAGGACTGCTTGGAGGAAGTTCCAATTTAGCCTGTCAAAGGCCTTCTCTGCATCTAATGATACAAGGAGGCCCTTGGTTCCTGCCCTTCTGATGCTATGTATTAGGTTCAAGACCTTGCGGGTATTGTCAGCTCCCTGTCTGCCGGCTACAAGCCCCACCTGGTCGTCATGTATCAACGTAGGTAGGATGGGGCTTAGTCTTTTTGCGAATATCTTTGCATATAATTTGGCATCAGTATTTAGTAGAGATATGGGCCTGAAGTTGGGGCAGTGGGTCGGTGGTTTGCCTGGCTTCGGGAGTGTGATAATGTGTGCTAGCAGTAACTCTTCAGGCAGTTCTTTCTCATTGGTGGCCGAGTTGAAGAGCAATGCCAGGTGTGGAGCCAGGATTTGCTTAAATTTCTTATAGTATAGGTTCGTAAACCCATCTGGACCTGGGGCTTTGTTAGAGGGTAGGGATTTTATTGCCTCCTCCACTTCCTTGGCCGTGATGGGGCTTCGTAGAGTGTCAACTTGGTCTGTCGTGAGCTGGGGTAGAGTAGTGTCTCTGAGGTATGCATTGATGTCTTGGTCCGTGGGTTCGTGTAGTGAGTTTGCGTTTTTAAGGTTGTATAATTGTCCATAGTACTGCGCAAATGTGAGGTCCGCCAGCTTTTTGTGCCACATTATCCATTTTGCTCGGCTAGTTCTAAGCGTGTGTGCTGCTTGTCTGATGAGGATCCCTCTAGCGACTGTTTTGTGTGCCTGCCATGTATTACCAATAGATGTGTCCTCTGGTTTGTTAGTCGCAAAAAATTCTGTGAGTGCCGATTCTACGGATCGTGTAAATGAACTGTCAGATAGGAGGGACTCATTTAGTCTCGAAGGGCTTTTGTGTTTATAGTCGTAGGCGTCTTTGAGGGTTAAGGTGCACGGGGCATGATCTGACCATGATATGTTTCCCACTGAGCACTCCACGGTCTGGCCTAAGAACTTACCCTCTACGTGGAATCTGTCAATCCTTGTGTATGTGTTGTGAACATGTGAAAAGTATGTGTAGTCTCTTTCTTGTGGGTGGAGAACTCTCCATACGTCATATAGGTTGTGTTCCTCTAATAGTTTGAGGTAGTTTATGCAGGCTTTGTGTTGTCTGGGCTTGGATGTTTGGGGCATGTGTGTTGTTGTGTCCCATTTGGGGTCTAAGATATGGTTGAAGTCTCCACACAAGATTAGCATGCCTTCCTGAATTGGTCGTATGAGGGTCAGGATCTTATGCAAGAAGTTTCTTTGGTTTGTATTTGGGGCATAAACATTGGCTATCGTGTATTTTGTATTATTGATTGTGCCAATTACTATGAGGTATCGGCCCTCAGTGTCTATATGAATAGAATGTTGTTGGAAGGATACTGTGTTGCTGATGAGGATTGGCGTTCCTCCGGATTTTCGACCTGAGGTTGCATGGTACTGGTGGGGAAACTGGGACGGTTTAATATTAGGTGGTGTCTTAAAGTGAGTCTCTTGGAGGCACAGGACATCTGGTTGGGTCCTTCTAATGTCTTTAAATAGGCAGTGTCTTTTATACGGGGTGTTGAGACCCCTAACGTTGTGGTTTTGTATTTTCATATTGGGGTGTGTCGGGTCAGTACGCTGATGGGGGTGGCTATTGCTTGTATGATTATGATTCCATAGGGTGAGCTCGTCCCATTGTGGATGCTGAGAATGCTTGGGATTTTGGTTATCTCCCTAGGGGTTATTAGGCGTATTATTGGCGTTAGAGTGCTCCTCCAGAGAAGGGGTGAGAGTGGGTGGGGGTGGAAAGAGTGTGGGGGTTCGTACCGAGGCAATACGGTGGAAGTGGACATTGCCACTAAGGCCCTTTCTCGGGCCACTCGTCTATACATTAGTATGAGACTTGAGCGTGGGTGTACAAGTGAAGTAGTGTGAGGGTCAACGGCCCTATTCCATGCTTTGACCTTGTATGAGTTAGTGCATTAATATTGTGTCTATACAACAACATAACTTGAGTGACATTTATCTTTTGTGGTACGCTTGTGAGTTTGGCCTGAGAGTGAATGGTGTAACAAATGCACGGTTAATTAACATTTGGCATATAACAGTTAACAGAAAACTTTTAACATAATTCTGATACAATTCCCTTCTGCTACAAGGTTATTGAATGAGTTCTAGAACTCGAGGTGAACTTTCGTCCACGCGCTGTGTAGTGGCGGCCTGCGAGGCAGCCCCTTGGTCCAGGGACCTCCCCCATCCAGTGGCCCCCCTCACTGCCACCCACCTAAGTGTTAAGCTCGAGCCCACCTGAGCCCGGGCAGGGCACATACCCTAGGATTATTAGCAGTCTGAGGGGGCTCTTCCGGGCTTCCCGGCCCCCCGCCGGCGCCACCCTACGCCCCCCGCGTGGACGTACCCACGAGGGGCGTGTTGCAGCACCCACGGTACAGCCGACAGCCCCGAGACTAGGCATTGCGTAGTGGGCTTGCAACTTCTCAAAATTTATCAACAAGTAACCTTAACACGTGACCGCGAGCAGAGACGGTCCTACTCCCCCCTGCCGTAGCAATGTGACATTTGCCCACAAGGCCATCCCACCTCGCAGCTTCGTCCATCAAAACAATTATCTCCCTCCCATCAACCCACACAGTTTCAACATACCCTTAGCAGTTACAATATCTAACATAGTTCTCCCGAGTTCTTTATAGCGCTACAGCCACCGCTCTACGATGAGGCTGGGTGACCTGTGTCGCTTCTGTATTGCATGCATGTGTTGTGTTGGTTGGCATGTGTTATATAAAGCGGAGTAAAGTGGTGTGTGTATAGTGAGAGACGGTTTGTTGCTGAGTGTCTAGGTTGTTGTATTGTGGATGTGTCATGAACATTGGTTATCGCATTGTGTGTGGAGTGTATGGGAGGCCACAGCCTGTAGTGGGTTAGTGCGAGCAACATTACCCCTTAAGTCCATTCAAAGGATTGTTCAATGGTCTCCGCTTCCCCTTGAGTGAAGCGCGGAGATGGGTTTCGGACTGGCTTGTGGGTCAGCTAGGAGGCGACAGGTTTGAGCCCCTAACCAGGGGGAGATCAGCGTCCCCGCTGGGTGTTGCATAGTCATCTTGCAGAATAGGGAAGTGTGTTGTGAAGCAAATCGTTTGTCTTCCTGGTCACAGGAAATCTTGGCACTTGGTTAGTTGCGGGCTTTCTTCCATTCCGGTTGTAGTTTGGCTGGTTGCTTCGTGGTTGGTTCTTGGTCTGCCATTCGGATACCCCAGCTTCTGAGGGCTTTTTTCCCTTCTTCTGGGGTATTGATGGTGTGCAAGGTTCCATTTCTATGGACAAGTAAGCGGACCGGGTGGCCCCATCTGTAGGGCATTTCTTGCTGCCTCAAGGCCTCTGTAACTCCTTTAAATTATTTCCGCTTCTGCAGGGTTAGAGCGGAGAGGTCTCTAAACATTTGTATAGGCCGATACTTTTCCGGTACGCCTTTCGCCTGTCTGGAAGCTTTCATCAAGGCTTCTTTAGCGTGGAAATAATGCAGGCGGGTGAGGACGTCCCTAGGTGCTTCCTCTGGTAGGAAGCGTGGCTTTGCGACCCTATGCGCCCTATCCATGAGCAGGATATCGGTGGGCAGATCTGGGGCCAGCATTTGGAAATAGTCTGTAAGGTATTCCATCAGATCTGGCGGTTTAATTGATTCTGGTATGCCTCGCAATCGGATATTTTGCCTCCTGGATCTGTCTTCGAGGTCCATGGTTTTGATTTGGCAGGATTCTATTGTCTGCTCCATTTTTTGTACATGGTCCGCCATGTCGTTGTGGGCCTCTGCGTATTCGCCCATGCGGTGTTCCATGCGGGCTGTACGATCGCCCAGATCTTGTACGTCCTTTCTTAGGTCTGCTATTGACTTGTTAAAGCCTTTGAGGAGCTTGGTCGACATTTCTTCCAGGCAGGCTTGTAGGATTTCTTGCGTGACCGGTGTACCTCCGGGCTCTGCGGGGTCTTGGAGTGGCAGCGTGTCGTCGCCATCTTGCTCCGTGCCGTGAGAAGCTTGAGATCGGGGTTGCTGATTTCGGGCCGTAAAAAACCCGGATTTGTCTCCCTTCTCGACAGGTTTCTTCCCTTTATGTTGGGCCATCTTGTGTGCAATTTGGGTGTTTGTTGTTGGTCAGTATTGCTTGGTTAGTCGCTGTTTCGGGCCGTTTTTGGACGGAGCTCTACTCACATGCGACCGTCCGCGCCATCAGTCAGGCCACGCCCCCCGTATTATCTAATTTTAACACACATTTTACTGTTTATTCTTCCGACTAAATAAATAGACTTGAATATTTTTCTTTGATCCAATCCCAGATTTGTAGATGTATGTGAGTGAGTATTTCACGCTATGAGCTTGATTCCTTTACTTACAATGTTTGAAAACTAAGAAACTTACAATTGCTTGTTCTCCTGTGGCTAAAATATGTATTCTAATAGAAACTAACAGGACACAATCTGATTATATACATTTACTCTAGATTATTTTACAATGGGTATCAGATCCAATAAACAAAGGGGTTAAGTTCATGCACATGCATATTAATTTGGACACGAGGTCACACATTTAGGCTCGAAGAAAGGAGATTTCATCTAAGGCAAAGAAAAGGTTTTTTTACAGTAAGAGCAATAAGGATATGGAATTCATTGCCGGAAGAGGTGGTTTTGTCAGAGTCTATACAGATGTTTAAGTTGCAATTGGATAAATACTTGCAAAAACATAACATACAGGGATACAATTTCTAATTAGTGGGGTAATAGCTGCTTGATCCAAGGAGACATCTGACTGCTATTTGGGGGTCAAGAAGGAATTTTTTCCTAGTTTGTTGCAAAATTGGAAGCGCTTCAGACTGGGTTTTTTGCCTTCTTTTGGATCAACAGCAAAAGCATATGTGAGGAAGGCTGAACTTGAAGGACGCAAGTCTCTTTTCAGCTATGTAACTATGTAACTATGTAACCTATGTTATGTTTGCTAAAATAGGATGTTTTGAAAAAATATCAAAATACCTTTATAATTCATAGAGCTGCTGCAGCTAGTGCAATAACTGGCAGACCCTTGGCTGACCAGGAAGAGGACCACCAATTAGGAACCTCCCATTCTAATGAATGGAGCCTGGTCTTAATCTATAATCACCTGTTTTACCACCTTTTAAACCTCCTGTCACATTAATGATTTTAGTTTTTATTCAAAGCACCATTATTTTTTTAGAAAATGGAATATTTGTTGAAAGCTTCATTACTGCAGTATTTCATAATTGTTTGCTTGTCTTTTTGATATTTTTTATACATTTCTATATGCCTTACTCTGGCCCTGTGTTTTTTACCTTAGGACGAGTCGGTAATTAGGGGGAGCAGTATTATGGTCAGTTATGGTCAGGAAGTATGTCTCAGAGTTGCGTTAAGGACATTACCACAATCAGCATTTCTTATCAGCATTTCTTGATGAAGGACAATCTGGTGCCAGCATGCATGTAAATGTTATGCATTTCTATTGCCTTGATTACAATGATGACTCTTTCCCGTCCTGTGAATTTCCGTATAATCAATTTAATGCTTTCACGGTTGAATCTCAAGTAAACTCAAGCATTTAATTGATAATGATACATTTTCTTACATTTTCTTATTGAGCTCACTGCATGTTTCCACATTCATAATGCAGAGCCCAACACTCAATCAATTCTCAGTCGATTTTCCATTTTGCAGTTTTTGTTTTTGAACATGTGTTCGTGCCCAGAGTTTGTTTGTACATGACGTGTTTTGACCCATTTGCCTTTGTGAATTCTAGTCCTTAGGTTGACCATGTACACAAGTTTACCCAGAACATATCTGCCATATCTGCCTATCTAGATTGTGCTACCCAGACTGAAATTGCTATTAGTTAAAGGTTAAGCAAAATTTGGCTTCAGTCTGCACAGCAAGACAGCAAGTCCCTGATTTTCTCATGAATTTGCAGCCTGAGAGCCCAGGTTGTAGCTCAGCGCTTTAGAGTATATTATGAAACACATACTATTATATAAAATATAGACGTTTACTTATAGCTAAGTAAAAGAAATTTCAGCCAAAAATGCATTTCTGTGCAGACATGAATTTGATCATTTGTCTTAAGTGTCCATCTCTCTATATCTGATTACTTCTTCCTGTAGCATTCAAGTTAATTTTGCCACCATGGCATACTTGCTGAATCAGAGAAAGGATTTCTATTGAAATAAACACATGAAGACTCTCCAGTAATCATTTCAGAGTCAGGGGTCAGTGAACTATGGATTGCAATATCTGCGGAGTTATTGCACTTATTGTGAAACCACCAGCATGTCCTGATTATTCTGTCTGCTTCCAGCTATGGTTGAAGAATGCGTATCCTTCTTTTGTTTACTTGACCTATTTTTTCATTATCTACTCTAAACCAGTCAGGTTCACTCTTGCCAGTAGCTAACTTAGACAACTATTGATTTTTTTTAAATCTGATCATTCCAATTGTTCCATGTGGTTGTCTACCAGTCATCTATCTTTGATTGAAAAAAAATGCAAAATCCTGGTGAGCTTCGATTATCTTGTAACATTTATTACAAAATTAAGTTTTTCATGGGATAGGTTCTGCTGTCATAGGTACATTCCAAGAATTTTAATATTTTATGGTCCTTGCACGGGTTATGTTGCAATAAGCTCCCCTGCCCCTGTCTCCTTGTGTTATGTTGTTGATGACAGCAGTAATTTAGTTGTAGCCCTACCCCCTCATTCCCATACATTAGTGGAGGAAGATATGTTACCCTCTGCCTGTACACAGATATGACGTGTATGCACAATATACCAATCCCTACTAACTCTGTGAGGCTTCTCCTAGACAGACTCATGTCCATGCCTCGGTCTTTTCAAAACACAACATAAATGGAGCTATTTGGCAAGCTGACAGTAATTCAAAATAACATTATATTCACCTTTATCAACTGCACAATCCAAGAAATCTATTAAGACAGCGTTTTAACAATTTTCATTTCAAGCTAAAGTGTTTATTCACATGAAATTAAATTTAGAGATAAGTCGTACAATCTGTTACAATCTATCCTTAGGTGACTATAGTGTTCCTTTAACAGTGAAAAAACTTACATGGCAATAAATAGGAACATTACAACCAGCCGTTATAAAGAGGTATATCCAGTCACAGTCACCAAGGTATTTTATCCCTCCCCTGGCCAAACACCTGTATAGATGAACTACCTGTCCTTTCTGAAATAACAGATTAGCCAGATTAGAACCTCGAGAACAGATACTGAAGGCCCAAATGTGAATAACTCCCAAGTCCTGATAGTGGAGTATGAAAGATGATTAGTTTAACATCAAAGGACAGGTCTCTGTAGGGAGTATAAAGTCGAGGTAAATGTATGCAAGGAGAGAATGTGACACAGACTCTACCTATCATCTATGTAGTCCAATCCACAATATGGATCCACATGAATGTCAGAAACATCCTCAGAGTTATGAAGTGATGTGATGATAGAATCTAGGACGAAACTGAATAGTAATGGGGACAGTAGGAACCTTGTTCCATTATACTTGGTTCAAAGTTTAAGCCATTAGTGATAGTACAGGTGGTCAAGCAGTCATACAGATCTTTAATAAAATAAAAATGGGGAGACATAGAAACCAAAACTAATGGTACCAAACCTTGGTCAAAAAGGTTTGAAGCCGGTTAGCTTCTATCGTAGAGATGATCTTGGTTCAAGAGAGTAATGGGCATATATGACTGTACGAAGGCTAGAGTTCACTCTCGCGAGATTTGGAGCGTTGCCGCGGCAACGCTCCAAATCTCGGGAGAGGAGGACCCGGAGGAGCTGCAGGCTGAGCTCCCAGGTCCTCTCTCCTCCCTCTCCCTTCCCTGCCGGCTGTCAGCACGGTGCCTGCGGACCAGGGAGAGAGATCTCTGATCTCCCTCCCCGGTCCGCAGGCACATTGCAGGGCTGGCACTTGGACAATGCCAGCCCTGCACTAGCCTGCAGGGGAGAATCTCGGGCGTGGCAATTGCCCCGTTGCCTCCCCCCCCCCCCACCCCTCTGGATCCGCCAATGCCTGAAAAAGGAAGCAAGTCTTTATACAATATAACATAAAAATAATCCTTATGTCCATTAGTGATTGTAAATGTGGGGGATGAGGGAGAGTTAATGTGATAGGGTGAGTGTGGTAAAGTGAGGGGAGGTAGGTGTGGCATGGTTGGAATGATTGAGTGTGACAACATTAGCATTAATGTTAGTGTGGCAGGATGGGAAGTGAGTGTGTGGGGAGGCGACAGTCATCCCCCAATCATCCTCAGCCCTGTCACACTCATCACCTTCACCATGCCATTCTCACTCTATCACATTAACCCCTCCAATTCTGTCACAACCATCACCCAACCATGCCACATTCACCCTCTTACATAACCCTCCTAATCCTGTCACAGTCACCCAACTAATCCTGTTACACTCACTGCTCCGTCACATTCACCATGTCACATTAACCTCCTTTATTCCAGTCACACTCACCTCCGCTTGCCTTATCACACTCCCTCCTCCAACAATGCCACACTTACCCTGAAACCCTGTCACACTCACTCACCAACTATGCCACAGTCACCCTATCAAATTAATGCCTCTAATCCTCTCATACTCAGCCGCCCAACCCTCTCACACTCACCCCCCTCACTCACCCATATTCACCCTGTTACATTAACCTCCCCTCGCCCTGTCACACTCCATTCTGTAACCATGCCACATTCACCCCATCGCTGTGGCACTCAAATCCCAATCATGCCACACTCACATTGTCCCCTCTTCATGTCTGGCAAAAAAAAATGTCTATGTCATGGGATTATAAATAATATATTCAGGTCTTACAATTTCATACGCCACAAGTCAAGCCCCAGAAGTTGCTTGTCACAGCAAGCCTTTGCTATTTCTACTCGCCAGGGCTAAGTTGTCATTCGCCAATGACTAATAACAAAATCAAGCATAGTAGTGTTATATTCCACATTTTTTTTGTTTCTTTTTAAACAGCCTACGTTCAACACTGGGCACATATGCATTTTACTAATTAAACCTATATTGTGATATTTAGCAGGGTTTCCCTTTAGAGCAATTATTGTGCTGTGCTATATAATTATATTTCTTAATAACGCATGAAATCGTAAAATCTCCTTTCATAATTCAATTAGAAATATTGCATATTTAAATGCACATTGATGTATAGTTTCACATGTTTATATATTACTATTTATCAAAGCACATTTACATTTTACAGCCCTATAAAAATTTGATTTGTGGATTTTTAACATAAAGTAAAACAAGTAATTAAGCTATAAAAGCAAATGTTAAAGCATTTTCTAGTTCATGAAATGCCAAAGAAACTTGGCTTTTGGACTCTAAATATCACACATGCTGCTCAAATTTACAAAGTACCCAAAATGACATGATGCACTAATGCATATTAAAATGATTTATTACAATCTTTCTGCAACTTTTTGAATAGGTCTTTTGGTTAACACCTGTTAAACAAGTAGAATATAAAGAATGGTTACAGGAACCAAAAAAAACCTGGTTGGTACACAAACTTTTATAACAAATATGCACCCCTTAAACCATGCTGTTATATATATAGGCAAAAGGATGCATTGTCACTGGGGAGGCAATCACTTGTATGGATAAAGACCTATTTAGACTACTTTTCTATAAAAATATATACAGGCCTCCCTATTCTGTTTTTGGAGGACACTAGGGAACTGTTGTCAACATGCATTAAGCAAGCTCATCATTGGATGTTCATGTGTTTTGCTCAGGGCATTAGCATCCTGTACAGACCACTGAAACGGGGATCTCTGCTTTGGTGGGCTGTCCTACTTGATTGGTAGGCAGCCTCGCCATGGGTGTCCGCAGGAATTTTTCCGGGGGGGGGGGGGGGGGGCGGCGGGAGCATAATTGTAATGACACCCTCCTGCTTCTTGCAAACCCTTCCTGCTCCTTGCTGCTCATTTCTGTTCCTTTTCCTACTCTACCTTTGTGCTCCTTCTGCCCCTTCCAGACAACTGTTGACCCTTTCTGCTCCTTGATTTCCCTTCCTGCTCATTTCTGCTCATTGCAGACCCTTCCTACTTCTTGCTGCCCTTTCCTGCTTCTTCCTGCCCCTTCCAGCTTCTTGCTGACCATTTCTGTTCCATGTACACCCTTTCTGCTCCTTCTACTTTACCTTTTGTGCTCCTTCTGATTCTTTCTGCCCCTTCCTGCTTCTTGCTGCCCCTTCCTACTCCTTGCTGACCCCTCCTGCCCCTTGCAGACCCTTTCTGCTCATTTCTGCTCCTTCTACTTAACCTTCCTGTAGGCTGTCTCCCCCCCCCATCCCTCACTTACCTTCCTGTAGGCTGCCCCCCCATCCCTCACTTACCTGATCTGTAGGCTGCCCCCCCCCCCCGCCCCCATGTCTCACTTACCTGATCTGTAGGCTGTCTCTGCAGTTGCTGGCTGCTGCTCCCCTATCCCTGCCTTTCTCCATTCACAGCGCCACATAATGGTTGGCGCTGGTATTGCAGTGTATTCTCACACTGAAACGAAAAATAGCAGCAGAAGCTGGAAAATCAAGGGGGGGGGGGGGCAAGTGCCCCCCCTTGCCCCTCCCTGCGGACGCCCATGAGCCTTGCATTCATTCATGCAACGCTTAACTGTCAGTTTTACTGCTGATTGGCATCTTTTCTGGATTGGTACACCCCTTTGGGTTGAGCAAGCAAATGGCCTGCCCCTTTTTTATCTCTCCCACTAGCATCCCGCCTCACAGAATGTTGCAGTTGGGAGGTGTATATATATATGCCATTTCTCATATAAAATTTTAAAAGCTGCACCATCATGACTAATGGAGGGTCTAAACAATATAATGATTTGCACTAGATTTTAGGGAGAATATGCCTCCCATAATTCCTCTGCTATCTATATTCATGATATACATTTTATATCTACACTCTAAAAAAAGAAAATTAGGATAATCATCCATTCTTCTTTGATGAACTCTGACTCCTAAGCTGTACATTGCAATTGAGTTTGAGGGTAAGTGAATTGCTCCTTCTCACTATTAGGTTGAATATTCTGAACATATTTTGGAGCTACAAGAGGTGTCAAATACATTCAACACTCAAGTAATGATTATATATATTTTTTTATACAGAAAAAAAACAGATTTGTTCTCTTTTTGTGAATAGTGGTAACACTGTAAATATTTTAGAGTATTTGTGCATTAAAGCAAAAATTGTGAATGATTGCGGCGGAACTAATGTTGTGAGGGCCCTAGTGCAGAAATGTTTTTTGGGCCCCCTTTATTGCAAGAGTGGCCAAAAGATAGATCCTCATCTGTTGGACAACTTCAACGATGCTTTGCAGCTGAGAAGCTACCATTTGCCAATCCTTGCAGGGTTTGTGAGCAGTATTTGTACGTTTGAATGTAAGTATGTTTTGTATAACGTTTTTGTGTATAAAGCCTTTGGAGTGCACTGGTGCACTTGTGTGTAGTTTTTGCATTTGCATGAGGGTAGCTTTGCATGGGGTCCTGTTGCTGCTGGCAGACTGAGAGGAGCAAGTGTGAGGGTCTGCAGCAGCTCACTCCTACCTCTTCCCCCCCCCCCCCCCCCCCGCTGCCTGTGCTGCCGCATTCTCCTTCCCGTGCAGTGTTATCTGTATAAGCTGGGAGGAAGTGACTTGCTCTCACTTCCTACCAGCCGGCTGATGCTACAGGATCCCATTAACGCTCTTAAAGGGCCCCTGCTCAGCAATACCCATCGGGTGGCCTTAAGTGCATGAGCCATCCGATGGACCCCCAAAGCATGCAGTCCCCGGTGCAGCCACACCAGCTGCACTGGTAGTAGTTACACCACTAATGTGAGAAAAAGCTGGTCTCTTCCTCTCTACTTTTGTTCAGGCTAATGCAGAAGCATTTATTCGACAGTGAGTAGGCGGTAGTGATAGGCTGACAGCATCAGCCTTCTTAGCCAATCACTGGCCACCCATTGCACATAAATGCACCCCTCTTACTTCTTTAAACGTACCTGAGTAATTATAATAATAATTACCTGATCATTATTTTACATGCTAAAATAATATATTTATAATACTTATATGCATTTTGAAATCTTTCAACATAGTCAAATGCTCCCTATTAGCATTTAATGGTGTACGTTGTTTTTTTAAAATACCTGAGCTGGCACAAATTGGGTGTGGGGTTTGTAGCGGAGTAGAGGTACGATCCAAGGTAGCTCCGCTGGTAGACAGGAACAGCAATCCAATACAGGTATCAAACGGGTAGCGTAGTTACAATCCCTTCCCTCCAAGAACTAGACGACACATAGCTTGGAGGTCAACTGTCAGCTTTATTCACACAATTTCTTTTATGGCTTTTTCCCATGCAAGGGAGGTAACTCAAAACAACCAATCACCTCACAATCACCTCCCCTCCCTCTCCTCCCCTTAGATTAGCAGGTAAATTAATTAGAGGGAACCGAGTTTTCCCCAGTTTCTGAATGACCCCTAAATACGGGGGGTACGAGGATAAACGAGGGGTCCCCTGGTAGGTCTGCTCTGGGTGAGTAACATATTCAAATTTCACCCAGATCAGACCAGGGGTTCGGGAGTTACAGGTATTTAAAGATTTGACCGACTGCAGGGACACAGTAGCCGAAAACGGCTCCATAGATTCTGGCCCTGTAGTCGGTCTACTTCACTGCATAGAAAGTGCCGAACAGCTCAGCCATCCGACCCCAATCTTTGGTTCGGATGGATCCCCTAGACTGGGGAATGCAAACTACCGAACGGCGGGCCGTTCGGCAGTTTGGATCATACGATTTGGTGATCCTGGAGGTCTGAGCGGTGTCTGGGTAGTCGAGCGTCCGATTTTAGTTCCAGACGCTCGACGACCAAACACCGCTGTTCGGCAGTTAAGATGGCCGCCGCCACGTGGAGATTAGGCGAACGGCGGCCACCCACGGACCCAATAACGGTATGTGCACATCGGTTCTTTCTTAACATGCTGGCATAATATACAAGATACATTGACATATAGAGTTAGGGACAAATAACATTGTAAATACGAGTTTCTGGTGGCTGCTTCTGCCACAATGCTCCCCCAGAACCAAGCCAGCATACACAGTCTGATCCCAACGGATCGGCTTGGGGATGTCTGGAGGAGTACCCACAGATCACTTGTCTAGTTCCGTTTGTCGGGATAACCCGTCCGCATTTCCATTGAGCTTCCCCGGGCGATATTGGATATTGAAATCAAAGGGCTGAAGCGCTAAGCTCCAGCGCAGCAGTCTGGCATTGTCTCCTGACACCCGGTTCAGCCAGACCAACGGGTTGTGATCTGTGAGCAGGGAAAATGTTTGTCCATACAAATAGGGCTGTAGTTTCTTGAGGGCCCACACCACGGCAAGGCATTCCTTTTCGATGGCGGCGTAGCTTACTTCTCTGGGTAAAAGCTTTCGGCTGAGGTAAGCTACGGGGTGTTCACCGCCATCGGCTCCAATCTGGCTCAGTACTGCTCCCAATCCGAACATTGAAGCGTCTGTATGGACGAGAAATCGTTTAGTCGGATCGGGAGCAGCCAACACAGGGGCATTAACAAGGGCATTTTTTAGGAGTTGGAAGGCCTGTTCACACTCTGGGGCCCATACTACTAATTTGGGAAGGTTCTTGCGGGTTAAGTCGGTAAGGGGCTTGGCTAGGGCGCTGTAGTTAGGTACAAACTTTCGGTAATATCCTGCCGTCCCCAAAAAGGCTAGTACCTGGGTTTTAGTGCGGGGGGTTGGCCATTTAGCTACGGCCTCTATTTTGGCTGGTTCGGGTTTTTGGTGGCCGCTGCCTACTCGGTGTCCGAGGTATTGGACCTCGGCCATCCCTATATGGCATTTACTGGGCTTGAGGGTCAGTCCGGCTTCCCTGATGCGGTCTAGTACTGCCCCGATATGGTCTAGATGATCGGCCCAGGAGTAACTAAAGATGGCTATGTCGTCTAGATAGGCGCAAGCGTACTCCTGAAACCCGTCCAATAGTCGGTCCACCATCCTCTGGAAGGTGGCCGGGGCGTTCTTCATCCCAAATGGCATGACCCGGAATTGGTACAGGCCAAATGGGGTGACGAAGGCCGACTTGGGAATGGCGTCCTCGGCTAGAGGAATTTGCCAATACCCTTTACAAAGATCAATGGTGGTTAAGTATTTCCCCCTAGCCATTTTGTCTAATAGCTCGTCTATCCGGGGCATGGGGTAGGCATCGGATATGGTTTTATCATTGAGCCTCCGGTAATCTACACAGAAGCGGGTAGTTCCATCCCGCTTCGGCACGAGTACTACGGGGGATGCCCAGGGGCTATCTGAATGCTCAATTACCCCTAACTGCAACATTTCCTTCAATTCCTTGTACATGTTCCCCCTCACTGCTTCGGGAATGCGGTAGGGCGGTTGACGGAGTGGGATCGGGTCTAGGGTTTCTACCCGATGGGTAGCTAACGGGGTATATCCCGGGAGGTTGGAAAAAGTGGCTCCTTTTTCCCTAATTAAACTTTGGGCCTGAGCCCTTTCCTGGGGATTCAAGCGGTCTCCTAGCTGTACGGCTGCGAGATCCTCTTGTAGCGTTCCTCGGGCCAGCATGTCAGGGAGGGGTAGGTTATCTGTGTCCTCTGCAGCCGAGGCGCAGATGGCGGATACTTCCTCTGTGCGCTCGTGGTAGGGCTTCAGCATGTTCACATGGAACATGCGTCTGTCCCCTGTCCCGGCGCAGGGGCCGATTATATAGGTGGTATCGCAGACCTGCTCTACCACCTTGAATGGGCCCCGCCAGGAAGCCTGCAGCTTGTCAGTAGGGACGGGGCGTAGGACTAGTACTTTCTGGCCGACCTGAAAGCTGCGGTCCCTGGCTCCCTTATCATACCATTGGCGCTGGCGTGTCTGGGCCGCCTGGAGGTTGTTGCGCACAGCCCGGGTCAATTCCTCCAGGCGGTTCCGAAACTCCAACACATAGGGTACGATAGGGGTGCCGTCAATGGTCGTTCCCCCCTCCCAGTGTTCCCTTATTAGGTCTAGGGGTCCCCTTACCCTCCTTCCGAACAACAGTTCGAAGGGAGAGAACCCAGTGGATTCTTGGGGCACCTCTCGGTAGGCGAACAGGAGATGGGGTAAGAACCGCTCCCAGTTCTTCTGAGTGGCTACGAACGTGCGGATCATTTGTTTTAAGGTCCCATTAAACCGTTCGCAGAGGCCATTGGACTGGGGGTGGTATGGGGAATTAAGGATAGCTCGGACCCCGCATACTTTCCAAAGCTGTTGCGTGACCTCGGCCGTGAATTGGGTACCCTGATCTGAAATGATCTCCCGGGGGATCCCCATACGGGTAAATATACGCATGAGGGCGTCTACTATGGTCTCTGCGTGTACATTCGTCAGGGCTACTGCTTCGGGGTATCTAGTGGCATAGTCTACCACGGTCAATATGTATTTCTTACCGGACGGGCTTTTTTGTCTCAGTGGTCCGATAATGTCTACCGCTACCCGGCTAAAGGGTTCTTCAATAATGGGCAGGGTGTGTAGTTTGGCCTTGTATCGGTCCCCCCGCTTTCCCACTCTCTGACAGGTATCACAGGTATTACAGTACTGCTTAATATCCTGTGATATCCCTGGCCAGAAGAAGTTCTGTAGCAGCCGATGTTTGGTTCGGCTGATCCCTAGGTGTCCGGACATGGGAATGTCGTGGGCGATCCGCATTAACTCTTGTCGATATTTTCGAGGCACAATTAACTGTTTAATGGGTACAGGAATGGATCCGGCTACTACTTTTTCGGCATACCGGTATAATAACCCCTTATCCCAAGCATATCTCTCCCCCTCTCTGCCAGTCTGGTTTTTATCTATCCTGTCCTTGTAAACCTGTAGGGACGGGTCCAGGGCGACCTCGCTACCAAATTCTAATGGGGCAGCCCAGGGTAATACAGTGTGATCAGGGGGGTTTGTGCTTACCTGAGCCTCAGAGTCAAGGTGGGGTGCCGTGGTGCGAGCCTGTTGGCGGGTGACGACCGGGTAAGCTTCCTGTGGAGGAGGCCGGGTAACAAAAGCGGAAGTTAGCTCCCCCAAATCGTTCCCCAAAATCACATCGGCAGGTAGATCCTGCATCATCCCCACTTCAATTTGTCCTGCCCCCGCTCCCCAGTCCAAATGTAGTTTAGCCGTGGGTACCTTGTAGATAGCTCCCCCTGCCACTCGAACTGCAATGCAATCCCCAGTGAGATGGTTCGGGGCCACTAAATGGTTCCGTACCAGAGTGATGGTGGCCCCAGAATCTCTTAACCCCTCCAGCCGCTTGCCCTCCACATGGACCACTTGCCGGTGGCCCTGGCGGTTGTCTGAGGCCGCCTGGACCGGGTTTACCTCATGGAGGGTGCCCAAGGGTTCTTCTATTTGGGTAGAGGTGAAAGGTTGAGCCCAGGGCCTGCCCTGATAGCAGTGTACCGCAGCTCGGGGGGTGGTTGGTGGTCGTTGAGGGGTCCAGGCCGGTCTGGCCCGGTTTTGGGGACAGTCTCGTTGCATGTGACCCAGCTGGTTACATGCATGGCACCGGACAGATGCCCGGTTGTTGTACCGGGGGGGTTGGGACTGGTAGGTCCCCCCTGGTCGGGGCGGATTTGCTGGGGTAAGCTGGGGAACAGCTGGCGTAGGTTGCACTCTACTGGAGAACTGCTGTTCCCGCCGGGAGTCCTGGTGCTCATCTGCTAGTTGAGCGGCCTCATGCAGAGTACGGGGCTTACGGTCTCTTACCCAGATCTGTAACTGTGGAGACAAACATTCGTAGAACTGTTCCAGCATCATCAATTGCTGGATCTCTTGGGCCGTGACGGCTTTGGCTGCCTCAAGCCACCCGTCAGCTGCCCGTTGCAGGCGGTGTGCAAATTCTGCATGTGAGTCTTTTTCTGCTTTGGGTAATTTCCGGAACTGTGTTCGGTATGCTTCAGGTGTAATGGCATACCGTGCGAGCAAGGTTTGTTTTACCTTTGGATAGTCTCTGATATCCTCTGCCGGCATAGCTCGGTAGGCATCTGCTGCGCGGCCGGATAGGTTACCCGCTAGCACTCGTACTTGTTCTTCAGTGCTAATGGCATGCAGCTGGCACAAAAGTTCAAAGTTCTGTAAATAGCCATCAATGTCCCCCTCGGTATCATTAAATGCTTTGAATACCTGGTACGGTATTTTAGCTTTCGCTGGCGGGGTGGGGACCGATGTTGCGCTTCCCTGCGCTGATCGCTGCATAAAGAGGGCCTGTACATCGTTGTACACCTGGTCTGCTTTCTGTGCTGCCATGGCTGGTGAGAATAGAGCCATCCTGGCCCTATATTCTCTGGTAAACTCAGTTTCTTCCCCCTCCCTTGGAGGTGCTGCAGCAGCTGCGACTCTGTCTCCTTCCATGAGTTCTGCGATTAGGATAGCCTTTGTTTTGTTGCTTGCTATCCTCCCTCTCGCTTCCAGTAACTCTTTTAGCGTGTCCCGTTTCAAGAGGGTATAATCTGTTTCCATTCAGTCCTTTTTAATTCCTGCTGAATGCCTCTTGCTGTGTAGTACGATCCCGTCGCTTGCCACCAATTGTAGCGGAGTAGAGGTACGATCCAAGGTAGCTCCGCTGGTAGACAGGAACAGCAATCCAATACAGGTATCAAACGGGTAGCGTAGTTACAATCCCTTCCCTCCAAGAACTAGACGACACATAGCTTGGAGGTCAACTGTCAGCTTTATTCACACAATTTCTTTTATGGCTTTTTCCCATGCAAGGGAGGTAACTCAAAACAACCAATCACCTCACAATCACCTCCCCTCCCTCTCCTCCCCTTAGATTAGCAGGTAAATTAATTAGAGGGAACCGAGTTTTCCCCAGTTTCTGAATGACCCCTAAATATGGGGGGTACGAGGATAAACGAGGGGTCCCCTGGTAGGTCTGCTCTGGGTGAGTAACATATTCAAATTTCACCCAGATCAGACCAGGGGTTCGGGAGTTACAGGTATTTAAAGATTTGACCGACTGCAGGGACACAGTAGCCGAAAACGGCTCCATAGATTCTGGCCCTGTAGTCGGTCTACTTCACTGCATAGAAAGTGCCGAACAGTTCAGCCATCCGACCCCAATCTTTGGTTCGGATGGATCCCCTAGACTGGGGAATGCAAACTACCGAACGGCGGGCCGTTCGGCAGTTTGGATCATACGATTTGGTGATCCTGGAGGTCTGAGCGGTGTCTGGGTAGTCGAGCGTCCGATTTTAGTTCCAGACGCTCGACGACCAAACACCGCTGTTCGGCAGTTAAGATGGCCGCCGCCACGTGGAGATTAGGCGAACGGCGGCCACCCACGGACCCAATAACGGTATGTGCACATCGGTTCTTTCTTAACATGCTGGCATAATATACAAGATACATTGACATATAGAGTTAGGGACAAATAACATTGTAAATACGAGTTTCTGGTGGCTGCTTCTGCCACAGGGTTAGAGTATAATTATGGAATAATCTCAGGGACACAATCAAATCTTAATTTAATCTAAAATCTTTTAAGAGATCTATGGCAATATACCTCAGCAGTCAGCACAGAGTGCACCTGTCATGGTTGAATATATATGTATTACCTGTTATGTGTTAAATTTATATATGTGTGTATGTATATATTGTTTGTATATCGTATTTTTTGTAATATTGTATCCTATTGTAACAGTGCAATGTTTTGTGGACCCAGGACATACTTGAAAACGAGAGAAATCTCAATGTATCCATCCTGGTAAAATATTTATAAATAAATAAATAAAGACCATACATTGCATAAGCCTTCTATAACATCAATGTACTCCGTGTTTTTTTTTCCAGTTACAGGCAGACAGTCACAGAGCCAAACACACAGTTAAAGGCAGACAGTCACACACACACAGTGACAGGCAGACAGTCACACATACTCTATTACAAGCAGGCAGTCATGCACACTCCATTACAAACATGTATTCCTGACACCATAGTTGTGAAAACACTATTCACTCTGGCTTTATGTGATAATGACTATGCTCCTCCCCATCATGACACTGTCAAAAAGAGACCAAACATGGATGTCATTACAATTATGCCCCCCCTGGAAAAATTCCTGCGGATGCCCATGGCGAGAGATTAGCATATGGTATGTGTTTTCTTATAGCTATATCCTGTGAGTTTCCCTCCAGCAACACCTTTACCAGATACATGACACTTGGGAGGTATGACTGTTTTAGTGTTTTCTGACAATAACATTCAGTAATTAGGCCCATCATAATTGTCAGCACCAGGCCCAATGGGCTCTTAATCTGGCCCTGGCCACAATGTATAGCAACACAAACTAAAGTTTCATTTCTAAACTGAATTCAAATTCAACTATAAGAGTACTTTCACTAATAAACAAGTAGTAGAAAGAAATAACTGATAAGAACTTGTGCCTCAATTTAAAGTGATACTGTAGTCAAGAAAACAACTTTAGCTTTATGAAGCAGTTTTGGTGTATAGATCACGCTCCTGCAGTCTCACTGCTCTATCCTCTGCCATTTAGGAGTTAAATCACTTTGTTTATACAGCCCTAGTCGCACCTGCCTGCATGTGACTTAAAGTGAAATCTAATGTGTAAACTTCCTTTATTGCACAGCCTGATTCAAATGTCTTCTCTCCTGAACTGTTAATAGTCTTCTAGAACCTGCAGGAGCCTCCTGTGTGTGTGTGATTAAAGTTAAATTCATAGAGCAGGAGATCAAAGCGTCTAAAGTTAACATCTTCAGAGTCATGATCTGTACACAAATCTGCTATCTTAAGCTAAAGTTATTTTGGTGACTGTAGTGTCCCTTTAATTTAGTTGTATACGCTCTTCAAATTATTTAATATTTCTGGATAAACTGGTAAAATGATTTTTATATTTTGAAAAATATTTTAAGAGTTTGATATACAGATATATTTTTTATATTCAATTTTGTATATTTCAAACAAAATCATCTTATTATGGTTTAAAAATATTAAATCATTTGAAAAGCTTATCCAAAAATATTAAATCGAGTATGCAATTTCATTAATTACCAGATTCAGTTACATCATGTGTAACTAATAGATGCTGCCCTGATACTGTCTTCACTTAGAGAACCATTAGGCAAATTTACATTCAGCACAGCGAAACAAATTAATGGAAAATTGGATAATGGAAGTGAAACATTAGAATGGATACCTGAAATGTAACACCAAGTATAATTTATCTTAAGACAGACCGTGCCAGCTTTCTATAGACTATATTTGATGTTCACAAACATTTGTCATTCTGTAATATAGAGGTGAATTTTATAGATCGAGAAAACTATTGAATATGCATCCAAACCCCAAATCGTAGTCCAACAATCACTCGTCATGATATCATTCCCATTCCACCAAAAATAATCAAAGTAAATTTATATATTGTCCTTGTCCCTCAGTGGGCAAACAGAGAGACACTCACCTTACTAAATTTCACTTTACGTAGATTGTATGTATCGTAACTGTGAGGGTAGGGATATAAAATAAATAATGGCCTATCTAGCTGAAGTCATCTATTGCATGTGATACAGCAAAACACAAGACACATTTACAGTCACTTTGATAAAATTAGCAGTATCATCAAAAACATATTTTTATTAGTTACATTGGGACACGTTGGACATATTACACAGTATGGATATCTGTACACTCAGTGATTACAGGATGCTGGTACTAAAGACTCCCACTTACAAAGAATTGTCATTCTGTACTGTGAATAGAAAAGGAATCCACAGAAACTGAGGACCTTGAGTCCTTTATCTGGCTGCAAGTCATTCCTGTGCTTCTACAAGCAATATATAATACATTCTGTATAATTCAGAACAGAATACTGTATTTACATTTATTCCACACTCACCAAGTCACTGTGAGAGCAGACCGAAAGGGTCCTCCATCTTTCAATGCATAGAATAATTTGGTATAAAATTTTTCTTCAGTGGGCACTAACAGGTCAATATGCACAGAATGTAATAACAATCTCAGAAGAGGACTCTAAACACTTGTTGGACTCTCTTCCCAGCTTGCTTTAAGCTGGGAAGAGAGTCTGGCTTATTACCCAAGGAGAAATAAACTATCAAACAAACCCTGTCATTTAATGTTTATCCATAGTATCTACAGCTGCAGTGCCAGATCAACATATAGGCTTCTGGAATGGCATCTCTGGGCAGGGGCGGACTGGGGATACGAAACAGACCTGGAAAAAAATCTATGCCAGACCCATAAGTCATTGTGCTATGTAGGGTGTTTTATATATATATATATATATATATATATATATATATATATATATATATATATACAATTGAAATAGTGTTTTATATATATACAATTGAAATAGTGTTTTATATATATATATATATATATATATATATATAGGCAATTGAAATAGTTGGCTGCATTCTCGGATTTCCTTAAAACGTAACTTTTATTGAAATATTTAAGAGAAGATCAACGTTTCAGTCCCTCTTGTGGACTTGCATCAGGATCATGATGAAAGTCCACAAGAGGGACTGAAACGTTGATCTTCTCTTAAATATTTCAATAAAAGTTACGTTTTAAGGAAATCTGAGAGTGCAGCCAACTATTTCAATTGCCTGGATACTGGAGCCTGAGTGCAAGGTACAACAGCTTTTTTTTATAAATAAATAAATATATATATATATATATATATATATATATATATATATATATATATATATATATATATATTATTGATACATTTCTTCTTCTAATTCGAAATATTAGTTCTTCCAGGGTAATTAAATTATACAGTACGGCATACTCACACACAGACACAGACAATCTTACTGATGCACACAAATGGGCTCATTGACAGACAATCTCAATGACACACACAGACAAGGTTACTGGCACACACACAAATTTAGTACAGACAAACTCTGATACACACACAAGCTTGCTACAGACAAGCTCACTGTCACACACACATGCTCACTACAGACAAGCTCACTGATGCGCACACACTCTCCCTACAGACAAGCCCATTGACACACACATGCTCCCTACAGAAGAGCTCATTAACACACAGATTCCCTACAGACAAGCTCACTGACACACACATGCTCACTACAGACAAGCTCACTGACACACATATGGTCACTACAGACAAGCTCACCATCACACTCATGCTTACTACAGACAAGCTCACTGTACACACATGCTCACCACAGACACGCTCTGACACACCCATACTCCTTCGGAGGAATTCCCGATGCTCGCTAGCACATCCTCACTTACCGACCAACTAGTTTTACAACCGAGTCGTAAAAACTTAACCAGGTCGGCAAGTGAGGACTGCCTGTATATCTGCCTACCTCCTATCTTCATAGATTGTACGTTTGTTTGTGCAGAGCTTTCTCACCTCTAATTGTCCCCTTTCTATTATTGTACAGCCATGTAAAAAATATAGTTTTTTTTATACGTAATAATAATTTTGATAACAATACCCTCCTCCTATTTTGTGTGTGCTTTATTAGTGTGCCTTTATATACTGCACCATTAAAATTTCATTTTGTTTTTACATGTATCTTGATATGCCAGAGAGGATTTACAACATGTACTAATATTGTTTCTTAAACTTTAATTGTGTTGCGTAAAGTACAGTTTTTGGTTGCAGTAGATCACTTTAGGTCCATATCACGTTTTGATTTGTATTATTTGGTCAATGTGTGTAGTACTGAGGATGAAGTCGTTTTTGTTTTTTTTTCGTTTTTTTGTATATCACTTATTTATGCAAGACAATAATGCAGTGCTTTTATAATAGTGGAGGTTTAAAACAAAACGAAAATAAAAAAAAAGTACTTAAGAATAGCCAGTTTGCATGAAAGTGCTGCACAATCCATGTGTATTAAAACAGGTGGCCTCAGCACAGGAGGGAAAAGGAATTTATAGCTTAGCAGATGTCAATGAAAAATATGAAGTGTGCCAGTGTAAATGTAATATTGTCTAGCACTTTGCACAATGCCAAAGAGCTAAACAAGTCATTCGATTCAATCCAGACGGACATTGCAAATATTCAGACCAGATGTGAAGGCATAAAATGTTTACTCTGAAATCTCATAACTACTGAAATAGCACTTCCAGCCCAGTTTAAATGTGAGAATAAAACAGCAACTCTTTAAGAAAGGTGAAAAAATTCTGCCTCCCTAATGATTAATTTGTTACAAGAAATTAAATCTGGAAATGAAACCATCACGCTCTTCAAGCAACAGTGGAGCTAAACATATAAACGTTATTTGCTTTCTTTTACTGCATATATAATAGACTGGACACTCATATGGTGTTAGGCTACCTTTATTCCTTTCTATGAGTAAAGATGCTTGGTCCGAAACATGTTCTGGCTTCCCTTGTGTTGCTGTTCCATGTGCCTACTGTGAATGTGAATACTAATAAAGTTTCTACCATTGCTTTGAATACACAAAGCTTACGGTGTTTATTTTGTTCCTGTATGTATTTGTTTGATCTCTCATTGCAGGAGACCTTTGTGTAGGCCGTTTCATAAATGGTTGTGGTAAGCTACCGTATCCTTATATTCAAACCCATTCTACGGCCATCATATCAATATTTCAATATATTTGTATTTACCTTCCCACTCAGGGCAACATATTGACTCCAACGAACCTTTCTCAAGCAGAGGTGAAACATTACCATGAAAGGATACAAAAAACACACTCTAACACACCCTTTGACCGCACCCACATTTTGATTTCCGCATAGGAAAGCGTTATTCAATGCTTTCTTATGAGGAAAAATCTGACGCTGGAGGTCCTCATGCAGAGCATGAGGACGTCCAGAATCAGATAACAGACCAGAGGTCCGTTTCGATTCCGAAAGTCTCTCTAGTGGCTCTCTGGTAGACAGCCACTAGAGGAGGAGTTAACCCTCAGAGGTAATTATTGCAGTATCTCAATAACTACAATAATTGCTATTGTAGGGTTAAGGGACATGAGACATTGCACCCAGACCACTTCAAAGAGCTGAAGTGGTCTGGGTACCTACAGTGTCCCTTTACTATGCTGTTTTTGTTTAGATTTTTTCCATAGTCAAATCTTTATAGTTACACAATGCTGCACCATAAGACTGCCTGCTTAGCCACACCTCTCATGACATAAAGACTTTCTTATTAAATGTATGTGCGAAGTCTCAGTCCCAACAGTACTGAGTGGTAGGCTTTTAGTTCCCAACCTGGCTTCAGTCAGATTAACAACAAACAGGTAGTGATATCCTTAACCCCTTAAGGACACATGACATGTGTGACATGTCATGATTCCATTTTATTCCAGAAGTTTGGTCCTTAAGGGGTTAATAGATGTCTCCCTGGGTGTCCTCTACTTTTAATGCAGGGTGTTTTGTAGTTCAGATCATTCAGTGCTGTCAGTGGATAAGCTGTGTGCATACTTTTGTGATAAGGAAGTGAGTGGGTGTGGTTAAAGAGGCAGGCTGATGGTGCAGCTTTCTGCTGAATTTGTTTTCCAAATGTTTTAATATTTTTCGGTAAATTTTTTGTAGCGGAGCTGCAATAATAAAACCAATATCTCTGCTGGTAGTCTGTAGAGCATAAAGGAAAGTGCAGTTCAGCAGTATAATTCAAATTCCCCCAGTAACCAGACAATACACAGTTTTTGGAGTCAACTGTTTAATGGGAGCCACACCCGGCCTTTTATGTGTGCCCCATGCAAGGGGTTTACTGAAACACATTCCAGGGGTATTCCCCACTGGACCTGAGAGGGGACAGTGACAAAGTACACAACAAAATTACATTACCTCTCACGTCCAGGACATGTACATTAATAAACACCCCAAAACACCCCTTTAACAACGAGGTACCCCTTCAAGTACTTTATGCCTGGTAGCCTGGATCTGAGTGCCAAACATATCCAGAAAGCACTCAGATCCCACATACACAGCCGAAACGCCACCGGGGTATAATTTGGACCAACTGCACATGAGGCGCTTGCTCAAAAGAGTTCCATTAATTCAGGCAGAGCGGTCGGTCTCTTTTGGGAGTACGAAAACAATAAAATAATGAATGTAACAGTTTGTATATCCGTCGGTTGTGTGCCCCTCGTTCAGCAGTTTGCTCCCAACGAATGCCGCTTTTCTCAGGTGAATGGAACCAAACACACGTAAAGGTGAAAGTCCCAGCGGTGTTTGTGCCGTTGAGTGTCCGATTATGGTTCCATGCACTCGACGACCAAACACCGCTGTATGCGTTCGCGGCTAAAGATGACCACCGCCTTGTGTTCGGTCATATGAACGATGTCCACCCAGCCGACCGCCTAGAACATTGCTGTTTCTAAGTGTGAAGAAGGTTACTAGGGTCAATTTGCAGCACACGACTCCCCTGTGTGGTCTAACTGTTCAGGAGCTTGTTCGGTATACGAACAATACAGTTATAACCTGTTCGATGGATCCAAATTGCTAAACCAGATAAGTCCATGATTTAACGTAAAGGCACATAATCCAAATAGGTGGCTGGTTACAACATTTAGAAACGTTTTTTTCAACATTCCAAAAGAACAAAAAAATGAACCATACATCAAATAATTGCATACACTACACAGGTTCATACCCCCAATTTAAAAAAAAAAAATCTTAAATATATGAGTGGCACAATTACTGGCACCCCTATGAATTCGTGTGAGAAAAATTTATTTGAAATATATTCCCATTGATATTTTACATTTTTAGTACACCTGAGTGACTAGAAAATTAAATTGTTTAACCCTGACTTCCACCATCAATGCAGTAATTAAGAAGTTCCAGCCAACTGGAAATATTATGATTCAACCTGGAAGAGGACATGTGTCTATATAGTCTTAACACAGCATAAAGAGGCTGGTTCAAGTGGCCAATAAAAACAACAACAGATAATAAATAAAGGCTATTTAATATTATGGAGCTGGACATTTTGTTAGGATACATGCCATCATGGACTGTTCCAAATATCAACATATATTACATGAAGACCTGACTGCCTCTGCCAGAAAGATTAAAATGGATCTTAGAACATACTTTAAAATCAACACAAAAATTGATTACTGACCACAAAATCAAGGTCCTGCCATCGCCATCCCAATCCGCTGACTTGAACCCCCTACAAAACACATGGGGTGAATTGAATGAGAGAATCCGCCAGCGTTGACCTTGAAATATGAAGGATCTTGAGATATTCTGTATGGAAGCATGGTCTAGATTCCTTGCCATGTATTCTCCAACCTCATCAGGCATTATTGGAGATGACTCAGAGCTGTTATCTTGGCAAATTGAGGTAAAAGGGTGCCAATAATTGTGCCACACATATATTTAACAAATATACCTTTTTGTTTTATAAACCTGTGTTATGTTTGCAATTGTTTGATATTCATGAAAGCAGAGTATTTTTGTGTTTTTTTTTTAATAAAAGATTAAAAGGGTAAATAATTAAGACAATTTTTTCACTGTATTCTCTATTACCAATGATGCTCATATTTACCAAGGGTGCCAATATTAGTAGAATGCACTATACTGTATATATTCAATATTTAATCAAGGCCTTAGTCCTTAAAGGTTTAAACTATCCATGGAGCACAAATTGAAATTGTGCAGAATTATAATCACAATCCCAGAGTCTTAATTGTGCAGAGTGAGATACCCAAAGCAGCATGTGATCATATGTGACAGCCAGACAAACTGACTCTCAAGCAATACAGCAGTCTGAAAATTGGAAGGTCAAATGTAGTCGTGAACAAGCCAAAGTAGTGATATGAGAGTTTTCTTTTATTTCATTGCTTATTTTTGCATGTAGGTATTATGCGTGGATGTACACCTGCTTAGCAATTGGTTTTCATGTGTAATATTGAGTTAGATGTAGGTTTATGTTACATACCAGCAGATGCAAGATGTAATAATTAATTTGTACATTAGTTTGAAAATTCAGTATCACAAATTGTGTATTTTTGTAAAATAAATTTTACATATACAAATATATTAAAGAAGCAATGGGGACGCTCCTTTAAATATATATTTAATTTGTTGAATCATTTTGAGATGTGCTAGTGTCTTGTACAGTAAAAGGCTTAGGTTGAATCAGATAATACAATATAAAATATGTTCAGCATGCATACGAATCCCTAGCTACACCTAACTAGGAAAAATCATAATGTATTACTCTATAAGCGGCAACATAAATGGTCACCACTCATATACTTTGATTGCAATATTCACTTTTCTAATTTTACTTTACTTTACTGTCAGAATAGTCGTGATTAAACAAAATGATGGAGTAAAACTACTAAAATACTGCAGTAAAGTGATAGAGAATTACTGAATATTCTGAGTCCAGTGATCAGTTTAATGCATTCAATATATGTAATCTCTGTAATAACTTCATTTCTGTTACTAAATGGCTGTATTTTGAGCGTAATCAAAATGGTGATTACTTTATGTGAAAAAAAAAAATCAAATCAAAATTCTAGACGGCATCAGGGGAATTGAAAATTGTAAAATCATAAAAAAGATAACCGATAAAATACAGGTGCCTGGAGTTGATTATATCTTATCTATGCTGTGACAGCTGTATGAGATTAGCAAAATACCAGCGAATTTTGCAGAGAGAGATTGGTCAGTAATAATCCGCAATGCTATTTAAGTCAATTTAGTTGCTCAGGAAATTATTTCAACCAGTAAGTACAGGCATACCCCACTTTTAAGTACACAATGGGACCAGAGCATGTATGTAAATGAAAATGTACTTAAAGTGTAGCAATCCTTTTTTTACTTCCCAATGCATGTAGCCCCATGTAGCTAGAGCGCAGCTAAGCGAAAAAATGTCTTGACAGGGGTTAGGAGGCGGGCTTAGGAGGAAGTAAGCAAGGAGTGGAGTTATGGGTAAGTAGGTTTGGCTATTTAAATAGGCAGCCATTTTAGGTGAGTCATTTCTAATTTCCTACCTGGTTGAGTTTGTCCCACCCACCCTCCCTGTTTTTTTTATGTGTGGGGTTATCCCGTTTTCTTTTCACTGCGGCGGGATGGGGAGCTGAAGGAGAAGAAATAGGCTCCCCAGGATGAACGTGATGGGAAACAAACAAGTTGTGGTCATCGGTGGTTGAGTCCTGTCGGTGGCTCAGAACCTGGTGGGGTAGGGGTATCCGGGTATAATGTTGGTGTATGTTATATATATATATATATGTGTGTTATTTATATGGGGGTCATTGCCTTTGATATGTTAACAGAAGGAATAGGATGCGAGGGCGGAGTATCCAATGACCCATGTTTTACTTGTTAAGTTATTATCATTATTATAATTATTATTATAATTATTATTATTATTGTTATTATTATTATTTGGTTAATAAAGCTGTGGACACATTTTCCCATATTCCCTAGTGTCTGTGCGTTATTGGGTTAGGATATGGGGTTGGTTGTCCTGGATTCCGACTGCCCAAATTGCGACTATACACCTGTCATGTGCTGCATTGCAATAGTCATTTACAGGCATAACTGATACTGCAACTGCATATTTCCAGTGATTTATTTAGTGATTTCCAGTGGGCTTTTATTTAGTTAAAACAAACAGTAAAAAAAAAAAAAAAAAAAAAAATCATTCCAGATTGTACCATTTATCTTTAATGTTTTACTCATCTGACAACCTTAAACTGGGAGGAAAAGTAAAATAAACCTTCCCACTGGGCCATTTTCTGTCAAAACGGTACCGATTTGTATTTATTAGCAGCTTTGTTTAGAAAAACCACTTCATCACTTTAAGCATTTATGGTTTAATTTTGAATTGTCAGAATTTTGGCTAATGCAGTTAAGCTGCTAAGTCATAGTTATAGAAAATGGCAGGGTAAACCCTTTCACTGGATGGCGCCGATTGCAAAATATGGACAGAAAATATATATATATATATATTCAGCTAGGAGTAGGCATTATAAATTTGAGATGATTAACCTGTGCCATGTCAGAAGGTGTGAAAAGTTCTTGCCCCAATGACACTGAACTGAGCTGAGCTGATTTATTAAAGGTAATATGCTTATTCTTAATAGAATTTGTTGGCCACTGCCATCAGGGAACACCATTACCATGAAGGGGTGTACGTTGTATGCAACAATTTCCAGTCATGTGGTACAAGTCAAAGTGGCATTAACATGAATACCAGTACCCAAGATTTCTCAGCAATACATTGCCCAGAGCATAACACTCAGCTGGCCTTCCTTCTTCCCATAGTGCAACTTGCTGCCATTTCATTCCCAGGTAAATGATGCACACATGCCTGGCCATTCACCTAATCTAAAAGAAAACCTGGTTCATCAGACCAGGTAACCTTCTTCCATTGCTCTATGGTCCATTTCTAACACTCATGTCCCCATTGAATGCACTTTCAGCAGTGGACATGTGTCATCAAGCATACTCTCACCGGTCTGCGGTTACACTGCCCCATACGCAGCAGACTGCAATGCACTGTGTGTTCTATCATGGCCAGTTTTTCAGCCAGTTTTTCAGCAGTTCTGTGTGACCGGACAAGATGGGCTAGCCTGCGCTCCCCACATGCATCACTGAGCCTGATGCTGGGTCACCGGTTGTCCTTCCATGCACCACTTTTGGTAGATAATCACTGCATACCGGGAACAACGCATAAGACTTGGCATTTTGGAGATGCTCTAGGCTAGCCAATTTGTATAGCCATGACTATATGGCCCTTGTCAAAGTCACTCAGATCTTTTCGCTTGCCCATTTTTCCTGATTCTCACACATGAAATTCAAGAACTAACTGTTCACTTGCTGCCTAATATATCCCACCCATTGAAAGGTGTCATTGCAATGATATAATCAATGTTATTCACTTCACCTATCAGTGGTGTTGATGGCATTCAATGGGTATAATTTAATGAGCGATGGGTCAGTAAAATACACGCTCATATCCAAAGTCGTTACTCGCTAAAGAGTCTGGAAACAGTTACTTGCTAAAATTAATGACAAAGTACAAAATGTAACCATTAGCAACTGGTTAGATGTTACTGTTGGCAGTTCCCATAGAGCTGGGCTGCCCAACAGGTAGATCCCCAGATGTGGAACTACAACTCCCATGATGAATGAATGCCTTTAGAATGAATTTAGAATGACAAAGCATCATGGGAGTTCTACAACATCTGGGGGTCTACCTGTTGGGCAGCCCTGCCATAGAGTATAAGGAGAGCTGCTAACAGCTAGTTAGTGAGTTGTTTCAAATTTTGTCACTAAATTTTACTGGCTGCTGTTATCCTTTAAAATGTAAATTCTGCCTCTACCAGGTGGAAAGACACACAAATCAAGTTAACAACTGCTTTACTTAATACAGAGCGAGAGATGATCAGCTTACACAAAGACTCATTTGGCTCTTTTTACTAATACATACTATTTTTGAAAAAGCCCAATGAGTGGCCCACCGCATCGTCCATCCCATGTTCCATCAGTGTGTGATTTCAAATTGGGACCAGTCCAGTCTCCTGTGTCTATCAAAAGGAATCTGTTTGTTTGGCTTAGAAGCGAGACTTCCTATATCTACAAACAGTACTTGTCAAATGTTACATGAATGAGACGTACCCATCATCCAAGGCATACAAACCAATCAACTGTTAATATTCTGCACTGAGCATTTAAGGTGGGAAAGGACTTTAAAAAGGATTTTCCATCATGAATCTTTAATGGGTGAGGAAGGATTTTCTTTTGTTTGCATTTTTTGTCAGTATTTGTAAATTATGTCTTTTGTTTTAGTTGCAAAGAGGAATGCGTTATATCCCAGTTATTTTTGTGAGCACAGCAAGGAGTGAGAACCTTCTGAAGTACAGAATGAATATGCTGATTGTCTAGCATAATAGAATACAACTTGTAGGCTTTCTGTACTGATTTTAACCTTTTATCAAATAAATGTATTTTCTTTACTGCTATTGGATGCAATAAAGAAATGTATAGTATAATATGAGGCTCGTGTGAAATCAAATCAGGGCTTTTTAAAGCTCTGTGTATATCTTCACTGAATGTCTGCTTCATTAAACTATTAACATTGAGTTTGTTGATCTGCTCACATGACTACTATCTGATGCAGTTTTTTGTTGTTATGTGTTTGTATGGCTTTGGTTGTACTATGTACATGCTTTCTCTGTGCAGCAAAAATAGTTTTGTTTATACTTTTAGATTGTGCTGTCATGTGAAACCTCATTCATAGTAATTGTTTAGCTTTGGTTGCTATGGAATGAGAAATATTGACTCTGTTCAATTGGCCACTTCAGAAAGAGAGAGAGAAGTTTGCAGTAGCTATCACTTTGCGTGCTTAACGTGATTGAAATCCTGACATATTTTGAAATGAGAAATTTTTTTGTGACCTGCTGAGTAATTCACATAAAGCACAATTGTTGCTCATCTAAATGTGACCCGTATAGAGTAGAGGATAGAGGATATACAAATATAATACTGTGGCATAATGGTGTTTAATTTGTATGTGTACAATTAGGGGTTCTGTCTAGTTCATGATGAGAGAGCTACAATTGTTATCAAAAGTATTCAGTCTCCATTGAAAATCAGGGTTACTCTAAAATATTTACAGACTTTCAGCTGTTTGCAATGAACAAATCAAACAAGAGCAATTGAAATAGCTCAACACAACAAATGCTTCAAGTGGTTTCCCCAAATTCAACTCAATATGCAACTTAGAATGGCCTCGCCAGTCTCAAAAGTATTCAGGGGTGTGTGTATCTGTGTGTCTGTATGTGTGTCAGTGTGTGCCCCTGTGAATCTGTGTGTAACTGTGTATCTGTATGTTTGTCAGTTTTTGTATTTGTATGAGTGTCTTTGTGTGTCTGTGTACCTGCATGTGTTTAAGCATGTGTATCTGTATGTGTGTTAGTGTGTGTTTCATTGTATCTGCACATGTGTCAGTGTGTGCACCTGTGTGTCTGTGTACCTAAATGTCTGTGTATCTGTATGCTTGTCAGTCTTTGTATGTGTCAGTGTGTGTATATGTGTTTCTGTAGCTCTATGTGTGTCAGTGTGTGTCTGTATCTCCATGTATGTCTATGTGTGTATGTTTCAGTGTGTGTGGCAGTGTATAAGTATATGAATGTGTGCTTACATCTCAGCATACAAACTCCAACACTACGCACAAATACACCCCTGCATTCAAACATCAACACTACATACAGACACATTCCTAAATTCAAAAGCAAACACTGCACAAGTAAACCACTGCTTTTGAATAGCAACTGTACACAGAGGCAGCTCTCTAATTAGGTGATTTAGGCAGCCACCTAAAACCTCGTGGTGACTGAGGCCTCGCGGATGCCTATATCACTTTAGGGCAGACTGTACATAAAAAAACGACACTACAACCAAATATACCCCTACATTCATACACATACTCCATACAAAAACATGCTTACAGTTGAAAACACAAACACAGCTCAGTTCTAAATGCAACCATGATGGGGATTGGCCATCCTTGCTTTAACAGAATCTTCTGTTACCATGGTACTACGAGAGGACTGCAGGTCAGCCTCCTTTCCATTCCTGGCCTGGAATACTGTGTTTGGGAGGAAGGTACACAGGGATAATTTATACTGCTTACACCCCTGGTTAGGGTTTGTGATGTTGGGATATTCTTGTTTTAAAAGGGGATTCTCTCAGCTCTCCATCGCCCTGGAGATGGTGGAAACTGAAAAATGCTTTGATTTATACAATTACAATATGCAATTTAGGAAAGTGCAATAAAATGACAAGTTCCATCTATACACCCTGTTCCAAATTATTATGCACATTCTATTTAAGTGTCACAAAGCTTAAATATTTTGTTTTTCAGTTTAACTCATGGATGGCATTGTGTCTCAGGGCTCTTTTGATCACTGAAAACAATCTTGTGATAATTAGATTGCCAATTTAAGGGAAAACTACTAAAGGAGGGTGTTCCACATTATTAAGCAGAGCACCATTTTCATGCAATATGGGGAAGGAAAAGGATCTCTCTGCTGCCGAAAAGAGTGAAATAGTTCAATGCCTTGGACCAGGTATGAAAACATTAGATATTTCACGAAAACGTAAGCGTGATCATCACACTATTAAGAGATTTGTGGCTGATTCAGAGCACAGACGGGTTTGTGCAGATAAAGGCACATTGAGGAAGATCTCTGCCAGATCCATGCATCGGATCAAGAGAGCAGCTGCTAAAATACCATTACATAGCAGCAAACAGATATTTGAAGCTGCTGGTGCCTCTGGAGTCCCACGGACATCAAGGTGTAGAGTCCTCCAGAGTCTTGCAACTGTGCATAAACCTTCTATTTGGCCACCACTAACCAATGCTCACAAGCAGAAACGGCTGCATTGGGCAGAAAAATACATGAAGACTAATTTTCAAACAGTACTGTTCACTGATGAGTGCCGTGCAACCCTGGTGGATGGTTGGTTGACGGCAAGGCTGCGACGTCAGCAAGGCTGTGGTGGAGTCATGTTTTGGTCCGGAATCATGGGAAGAGAGCTGGTCGGCCCCTTTAGGGTCCCCGAAGGTATAAAGATGACCTCTGCAAAATATGCGGAGTTTCTGACTGACCACTTTCTTCCCTAGTACAGAAGGAAGAACTATGCTTTCCGTAATAAAAACATCTTCATGCATGACAATGCACCATCTCATACTGCAAAGAATACCTCTGCATCAATGGCTGCTATGGGGATAGAAGGAGAGAAAGTCATGGTGTGGCCTCCATCCTCCCCTGACCTCAATCCTATTGAGAACCTTTGGAGCATCCTCAAGCAAAAGATCTATGAGGGTGGGAGGCAGTTTACATCCAAAGAGCAGCTCTGGGAGGCTATTCTGACATCTTGCAAACAAATTCAAGCAGAAACTGTCCAGAAACTATCCAAATAAATGTTGTTATAAGTTTGATTGAAATAGCTTTTGATTTCAGTAAATATGCTGCAAACACAACAAATGACAATTTTCTGTTCTTTACAACCTATAAAGTGTTTTGAAACTTACTGTGCGTAATAATTTGGAACAGTGCATTGTAAGTTTTTATGTTTAAAAAAATTACTGTTATAATTAGGAGGTTTGTTCAATAAAATTTGAATTGTATTCTTAAAAGTTGATAACATGAGAATTATGCTGACTGTTATTTACATCAATTATTTAGGTAAATGAGAAAAATATTATTTGCATAATAATTTGGAACAGGGTGTATATCTCTGTTTTTCCACATTTTCGGACATTATTATGTTGCTTGTTCTTCACCTTATGGATGTTGTTGATATTTTTATGTTTGTCACCACATGTTGTTTAGGAATAGTCCCCAAAGGCTAGCCCTAGTTCAAATATAGAGTATTTTATGTTACTTCATTTTGGAAATGTGTGTCCAATTTGGATTTGTTCAGGGAACCCAGTAACATAGTCTTTGGACATTTTATCTGGCTGCTTGATTACTTTAGCCTGGGACAATCCAAAAAGAGAGCTAGACCTGAGAGCTGCAATTGCCTTTATAATACCTGCCTGCCTGGGAAAGAAGCTGAAGAGGCAAAGGCAGTGAGGTCAATACCTGTCTGGAAGAAGAAAGTTGCAGCTTGGCTGAGTAGAAGAGTTCTGGAGAGACTGCAGTCAAGACTAGATCTAAAATGCCCCAGAGTACTCTATGGCAGCGAGGAAGCGGACTGGGTGGAGGTACACTGTTGGTGTATGGGAGCTCCATCATAATTGCGATGGTGAGACCCAGAAAAATTCTTGCACCATGGCCCTCTCCTTATGTCAACAATTGATGCAGTGGTTAGTACATACCAAAAGTGGTAAAAGTAAAGACAAGCGTTAAACAGGTCCATCTGGTCCAATCACACAGAATAGCTACTGTAGCTCACATTGTTGAAAAAACTTGATGTGACCATAACAGAAAGATGTCAGAACACACAGTGCATTGCAGTTTGCATCTGGGGCTGTGTAGCCGCAGGCCAGTCAGCGTGCCCATGATGACCTCTATCCACCACTGAAAGCTCCTTCAAACGTAAGCATCAGAACTGGACGATGGGGCAGTGGAAGAGGGTTTCCTGGTCTGATGAACCAGGTTTTCTTTTAGATCAGGTGAATGGCCCAGTATGTGTGCGTTGTTTACCTTGGGGTGAAATGGCAGCAGCATGTACTATGGGAAGGAGGCTGGCTGGCGAAGGCAGTGTTCTGCTCTGGGCAATGTTCTGCTGGGAAATCTTGCGTCTTTGGCATTCATGTAGATTTTACTTTGACATTTACTACCTACCTAGAGATTGTCACAGACTACCTACATCCCTTCATGGCAATGGTGTTACTGATGGCAGAATAATGCACCCTACCACACTGCAAATATTTTTTCAGGAATGGTTTGAGGAACATGACAAAGGGTTCAAGGTGTTGCCTTAGCTTCCAAATCTCCGAGATCTCAATCTGATTGAGCCTCTGTGGGATGTGCTGGAAAAACAAATCCAATCCATGGAGGTCCCACTTAACAACTTCCAGGACTTAAAGGATCTGTTGCCAATTCTTGGTGGCAGATACCAGAGAACACATTCAGAGGTCTTGTGGAGTTCATTCCTCGATGCATCAGAGCAGTTTTGGCAGCATTAGGGGGACCCACACGATATTAGCCAGGTGGTTTTGATATTGTATCTAATCAGTGTATAAACAGTTTCAATAATTATATATTTATCTATATGCTATTTTAACTTTTCGTTTTACAAAAATCAACAGATAAACCAAAACATCAACAGATAAACAAAAACAACAAAAAACTGAAGCTTGTTTCTTGAATATACATAACAGAACAATAAAGGAGCTTTTTTTTATTTTATAGTTGTTGGTTGGATATCACAGTAGTTAAATTACATCTTAGCATTGTAATGACTTCTCCCATATCAGCTATTAACCTATTATAATGGGGATCATAAAGAGGCAATGCATATCAGCACAGACAATGTCCTAGTCTGTGCAGGTAGTTTATATTCCCAATACAGCAATAAGTCAAACAACAACGTGTTCCCCATATGTACTGCATAAAAAAAAAAAAATTGTTTTAATGGCAATATCAGTCAAACTCATTTTTTTTAAAATGCAGTCTTCTAGTTTACCAGATGTTTTCTTCCACTCAGACCCATTCAGATTCTGTGTGTATGCTTCGGCTCAGATAAATAATGTTTCAGTTGTGATTATGGTAATGTTCTGTGGAATGATAGGGCAGAATAAATTATATAACACAGTTCTATATGTTTACTCAGTCTTTATACATCATGTATACTACATTAAACAATGATAAGGGGAAGCCAGTACTAATTACTTAGTATAGAAATAAAGTGACAAATACATTGTCTGACTTTAGATACAGATAAGCACATAACACAAAAAATAATCTGAATTAATGGGAACCTCTGGACACCTTGACACTTTATGGGAATTAATTTGTTATGGTGCCAGAAGGTGCTTACATTTAGGGGGTAAAACCATTAACAAATGATTTAAGGTCAACGTTTTTTCTCCAATGCCATTTAGCTTTGCCCCTTTCCTATCCAGTTTTCTCCAATTCTTGAAACAGGACGTTTCATGGAAATAGGGGTGCCACTGATTGGCTAAACATGTCAGCAGGCACTCTAGACCATTCACAGAACATCTTGCAAAAACATGTGTATTTTTCTGTCTAAGGCCCCTGTATGAGGCTGTCTGAGATTTCCTGTTTCAAAAATCTGATGTGGAAGGGGTAGAACTAAACAGAGAGATGATTTTAGAGTGAAACCGTTCATTCACAGTTTAACCCCTACAGGTACGTTGGCATCAATGACCTCCTTGCCCTATAACAACTTCATTCTGATGAAGTTGTTATGGTGACAAGAGTGTTCCTTTAGCTAGGTATTAATTAAATAATCATAAAAGTAAGCAACAATAATAGACAACTAGACAAATATTTAAAATGGGACTATGAGATGCTCCAGTGTACCATGTCTGCATGCATAATGGCACATGGAGGGACAGAGGTAATATATATATAAATAGTTACCTTCCTGAATTTCTCTCTCTCTCTCTCTCTCTTTAATAAGTGAAAATAGGGGTGTTATGAAGATTTTGTGAGGCCACCATATCTTTCATAAATGATTTTTTTATGCAAATTATATCCCATAAGCATCTCTTGGGCATTATCCAAGAAGATTCATATTCCCATAAACCAACATTACATGGGTAATGGTAAAATCTTGCTGTGGAAGTTGTACCCATTGCCCCATGTTTTCAAAAAAAGATCTTCCCTATTTGTGTTTGTGTATGTTTTGAATTGCTTTCAAATTCCAGGTAAATTCCAATACAGGCTGTTTTTTTTTCAGAAAGATTCAGATTCCAGTAATTGATTAGTTCAAGATGGAAAAAAAATGATGAAAAGTTGAAAACTACTATCTTGTTGGTAGTGTCTCTCGAGTAGACCATTAAGCTACACTTACCATATGAAATAGCAACACTGTACATTCTAAGCGGTTTAACCAGCTCTCTCAACAAAGCACATGTACATTTGTGTGACCTCACAATCCTAATGAAGTCTTTGACAGGAGATCACTTGGAAGCTGTGCTTCAGCTCATTAAAGTTACAAAGTCTGGGAGGTTTCCAACAGCAGAGATAGTGTATCATTTTTTATCACAGCAGGCTAACAGGGATCTTTTATCTGCATCTGGAGATCATCTTAATCGGAAAATGATAACTCTTCAGTATTTGAAGATTAAATGTATGACACAATGGACATGAGGGACATTATACAATAATTTATTTTTGTTGCTTATGGGTAAAAACTCTTTATTGAATTGGGTTTTTTTTTCTCACTACATAAATATCTATAGTGTTTTCTTTATTACTTGTTATACCCTTAAACATTTTATTGCTGGTACTCCTTCAGTTCTAATAACCACATAGAAATGGGAACCTTGTCAACCAGATTTTTACTGCACAAAGATTTCAATTGCTTTAATTTGGCAACATTTAAGAGGCAGCTCAGCATCAACGATCAATTATACATCTGCTGCATATCAGAGGCAGATGGCGGTTATAATGCACACCTACAGCAACACGCATTACCCACTTCACCCACTTCACATCTAGCCATATTGAAATAATGATGGGATAGTTACCCTTTCAGTGCCAGAATAATCTGTTTTCTCAGCAGTGTGCTTCAGTTCCCTCTAATAATAGAGACAGAAATATTACTTTGACATATAATCAATGGGCTTTGGTATTTAACGGTTTATTAACATTTTAACCTTCAAAAGCAAATTTAGGTTTATGTATTATTATTTTTAATGTTATTTCCATAAACTTGAATAGAATTAACTAATACACGATAAGATTACTGAACCTACCTATCTTCATCCCTCTCTAAAAACTAGAGCGGTTGTTCCCAAGTGGTGAGCCTGCAGAGACCTGGTAGCAGGATGCAATGACATGTTAGGACAGTATAGTATTAGTATGAAAAGGATGTCCAAAACTAGGGCCCAACCTAAGCCTATCTGATTATGTAAACTGCAGTATATTGTATTGTATTGAATTACAGTGACATCATGCCTATGGCACATACATTTTGGTCCGTGATACTCAGAACTGTCAGCTCCCTACACTAGGATAGTGCCACCATTACATTATAAAAGGCAGGTAATCTGGAGGGTGCTTTAACCCCTTAAGGACATATGACATGTGTGACATGTCATGATTCCCTTTTATTCCAGAAGTTTGGTCCTTAAGGGGTTAAAGCAATGCTGCATAACATTGGAAGGATTAATTAATGGGTGGGGTGAAATGGGGGAGGTGACTAATAAAAAGGTGTAAGGAGAAGAAAGGAAGAGGATGGTAGAAAGTATGCTATAAAATTGTAGATTATACTAGCTTTAGTGTAACTATAATCTTAATTTTATTAATGACAGGAGGTGAATATTTCCCTCCCTACCCTTGTTGCTTTTTTGATCGTTTTATTTGACCACCTCTGGGTGATAGTTTGTGCTTCAGAGCTATGATTAAGTATGTCAGTTGTTGTCCCTTCCTGAGGGAAGTCGGGGTGAGATGTACTGTCTGCAGTTGATTATGGGGACTTCATGTTTTTAACAGTACATTTCATTCACTAACCGGAGCTTTCGACTCTGTTTATCTCGTTTCAGTTTAATGGTTCAACTACAGATCCACGTTCAAGGCCTTCTTCTGGATAAAGTTTAATGGTTCATCTACGGATCCACGTTCAGTTTCTTCTTCTGGATGAAGGTCATCGGTTGGCTTTGTTTGGATTCTACTACTACTGCTATATGGATATGTTTGTTTCTGTTCTTTGTTTTTGTCGCAGCTTGAAAGAGGAAGTAGTTGGTTGGGAGGGGACTTTTATTGTTCCTTACTTTTTTCTGATTGGTTATTTCTCTCTATGTTAATGTGCTGCTGTGGAGTTCAAGTAAAGAGAGACTTAAGCAAATATTCGCCTCCTGTCATTAATAAAATTAAGATTATAGTTACACTAAAGCTAGTATAATCTACAATTTTATAGCATGACAGGAGGCTTCATATTTGCTGTTTTACCAAACAGCAAGGCAAAAGAAGCATGATCCGCCGGTCTGAAATAAAATTGATGGAAGGTGTCTTCCCGGGACCAGTCAGCCGAACGTAGGATGTCCTGGAGAGAGGCACCTGGGAGAAAGGCGCTAGAGGCCGCCGCACCCATAACCAACTGCGCTCAAAAGTTTGAATTCACACCCACCAATGACAACAACCCTTTTATCCACTGTGCCGGGGTAGGGAAAGGTCTAACATAAGAGATCAATAATTGACCGGAACTGGAAGGGCGAAGTGGAGAGGTAAGCGCCACATAGCGAGACAGCGCAGTCAACACACAGATTTTCGGCAAGTCGCGGTAATACGGGTAGGAGACAGCCGTCGAATCCGACTTAGTACGTCTAGACACCGTGAAGGTGACCCCCTCTGGAGAAAAGAAAAAAGCGCTGACATCGAAGGCCCAGATGTCGTAGACCCGTCAAAAGAAATTAGTAGGAGAGCGAATTTAACCAAAAGCTGACGGAGGGAAAGTTCATGATTATCAAGCCAGTCCTGGAGGAATGACAAAACCGTGCATACATCCCAGAGGGAGGAGTACTTAGGCATCGGAGGCCGCGATATTCTCATGCCCCTTAGTTGAACAGTTTTCGTAATCCTGCTTCAGCTCCCACTCCAGGGTGGCCAGATGGGTCAGATCCAGCCCAGGTCGGCAGCTCCATGAAGCTCCATCAGGACTTCCCTAGTACTTTGGATGTCCCAGAGTCTTAACTCTGCAGGACTCCCAAAACCAATGTCATACCCAAAGGACTCCCACAAGAGGTCAAGGCCATTATAGTCCTCACCCTTTGCTACCTCATTCTCAGCCATCCACTGGTAAAGTCAGGCCGTGTACCACTCTAGCGCCCGGTAAGTCTCGTTCAACCACAGTTCCTTCCAGACTAGGTCCTCAAGTTCCATCACCCACTCCTCCAGGGGCTGCCCTCCAAGGAAAGGCATCTGTAGAGCCACTTGTACCTTTAACCACTGCTCTTGGCTTGGGAGTCTCTCTCTCTCCACCGAACCTGAACGTCCTCCAGGGCCTCGTACCAGAGCTCCTTCCAAATGGCGTCCTTCCAGTCCAGTGCGCCTCTTCCGAGACTGGACCATCCTCTTGGGACAAGGCTCTCGATAGCCTCCATTTGAACTCTTCCTCGTAGGGTGACACTGCCCGGGGGCTAGCTCACTCCATCAACCTTTAGTTCCTCTACAGACAGGGACGCTGCACGGATGCTAGCACTATTCCTCTTGCCAGGATCCTATACGGTATTCCGGTGTCCCCGGGATGCTTCCCCAATTGCTAGGAAGTTATCCCACCACTGCCACCAGATGTGGCAGACCGCCTGGTACCCCAACTGGGTACCTCCGACAAACACTTGACTGGGGTCTTGCTGCTGCTTCCCACCCTAGCACAGGGTCCTGGATCCAGCTTCCAGTGATCAAAGCTTTTCTGCAGAGAGTACAGCTGTGTAGTGATTATATCTGCCAAGTGATTAGAACTCTGGAGTAAGTATAGCCTTCCCCCACAGACATTAGCCGAGACTTAATGCTGGGAGTGAACTGACTTTAATGGGGCATGGTACAGGCAATTTTTAAGGGACCCCCACAAGTCCAATATCCCCGGATATCCTGGATCTGAGTGCCCAACATATCCAAAAAGCGCTCAGATCCCACGAACACAGACGAATCGCTACCGGGGTAAGTTTTGACCGACTGCACACATGGCTTCTGCCCAAAATAGTTCCATTAGAAAAGTGGTAGCGGTCGTTCACTTTTGGGAGTCCAAATTTAAATGAAACACCGAACTGATCCTCTAGCTCCTAGGTAGTGATTGTTTACCTAGTTCATGTGAACAATCCTACTGAACACTGCTCTCCTGATGTGTAGAAAAGAAGCAGGCATTCATCTAAGTTCAGCGGTATTCGAGAGTTTGTCTGTCCGATTTCGGTTCCATACACTTGACGTCCGAACACCGCTGCCTGCGTTCGTGCGCCGAGATGGCCACCAACTCAGTTCCTACATGTTAGTGCATGTGAACGGCGGCCACACAGCCGAACACTTATGATACAAAGTGTGAAACGATGATGGAGGTGTCAAGAGAGGTTAATAGGGGTTAACAAGCCCAAAGGTGGACCACAATTCGTGAGTTTGTTCGGTTCCCGAACTAAAATTTTCTGTTTCTATAACACACAAACCAAGTATTTAAAGTGGTCGGTTACATAGCCCATAGTCATTGGGCAGGAGGCTAGCCAGCAGGCTCTTCCATTTGCCACAATCCTTATCAATACATATTTATTATAGGCCTATTTAGGTTTTCCTCCCAATCTATATATTTGCTAGCATAATGTATACACTGATTAGCCACAACATTAAAACCACATGTTTAATATTGTGCTGCCAAAACAGCTCTGATGCATCAAGGTATGGACTCCACAAGATCGCCAAACGTGCCCTGTGGCATCTGGTATCCGATATTAGCAGCAGATGCTTTAAGTCCTGCAATTTGCGAGTTGGAGCCTTTATGGATCGTATTTGTTGTTCCAGCACAACCCACAAGTGCTCAACTGAATTAAGATGGGGCCAAGACAACAGCTTGAAATCTTTGTCTTGTTCCTCAAACCATTCCTGAACAATTTTTGCAGTGTGGTAGGGTGCATTATCCACTGTTATCAGGGAACACAATTGCCATAAAGGGGTGCAAGTTGTTTGCAACAATTTCTAGATTGGTGGTATGTGTCAAAGTAATATCCACATAATGTCTGGACCCAAGGTTTCCTAGCAAAGCATTGCCCAGAGCATAACACTGCCTCTGCTGGCCTACTTTATTCCCATAGTGTATGCTGCTACCATATCTTCCCCAGGGAAACAATGCACATGCACCAAGCCATTCACCTAATCTAAAAGAAAACGTGATTCATCAGACCAGGCAACCTTCTTCCATTGCTCCATGGTTCAGGTCTGATGCCCACATCACCATTGAAGGCACTTTTGTTGTCATCATGGGCAATGTGTGTTCTGATACCTTTCTATCATGGCCAACATTAGGCTTTTTCCAGCAATTAGAGCTACAGTAGCTCTGTGTGATTGAACTAGATGGCTAGCTTCACTCTCCACGTGCATTAATGAGCCGTGGGCACCCATGACCCTGACGCTGGTTCACCAGTATCCTTCCTTGCACCACTTTAGGTAGGTACTAACCACTGAATAATGGAAATATTCCACAAGACTTGCTGTTGTGGAGATGCCCTGACCCCCATCATCTAGCCATCACTATTTGGCCCTTGTTAAAATCACTCAGATCTTTTTGCTTGCCAATTTTTCCTGCTTCCAGCACATGAAATTCAAGAACAGTTCACTTGCTGCATATTATATCCCACTCCTTGACAGGTACCATTGCAAGGAAATACTCTGTTATTTACTTCACCGGTCAGTAGTTTTAATACTTGGCTAATCAGTGTAGATAGAACGTTATGCTCTTTAAAGGACCACTATAGTGCCAGGAAAACATACTCGTTTTCCTGGCACTATAGTGCCCTGAGGGTGCCCCCACCCTCAGGGACCCCCTCCCGCTTGTCTCTGTAGAGAGGAAGGGGTTAAAATTGTACCTTTCTCCAGCGCCGGGCAGGGAGCTTTCCTCCTCCTCTCCTCCTTCCTCGCGACATCATCGGCTGAATGCGCATGTGCGGCAGGAGCCGCGCGCGCATTCAGCCGGTCTCATAGGAAAGCATTTACAATGCTTTCCTATGGACGCTGGCATCTTCTCACTGTGATTTTCACAGTGAGAAGCACGCAAGCGCCTCTGGCGGCTGTCAATGAGACAGCCACTAGAGGCTCTGGAGGCTGGATTAACCCTCAGTATAAACATAGCAGTTTCTCTGAAACTGCTATGTTTATAAAAAAAAAAGGGTTAACCCTAGCTTGACCAGGCGCCTAGACCACTTCATTAAGCTGAAGTGGTCTGGGTGCCTAGAGTGGTCCTTTAAATGAGCATAGGCTGTGTGCACCATGACAGGTATGCTTTAGTAGTTCTTGGTTCTTCTGGATGCTCCCTACATTGAATGGCCATGTTGCTCATTGTGATTCTGTGCCACATTCTGACATCACGCCTGACTCTGAAAATATTCCTCAGCTTCCCTTTATATCTCCACAAGCTCATGTCACTTTTGGATGCATAATCTAATGTGTCATTCACATAACTATGCATCTGCAAATTCCATTGTCGTAATTGTGATGCCAGCCAATAAGAGTTTTCTTATTCTTATTGAAATCCTCACCACAGACTGATGGGTGTCATGTCATGGCAACAGTATTTGAGAGTGAGTTGTATATTGATCTATTGGCATTTAAAGTGTCTTTGTCACCTTCTGAGTTCTTTGCATATTTTGCAAATAGTACCTATGAAGACATCACCGCTTGGTGTGCAATGGACTGGGGGTGCAGCAGAGGTGAGTTATGTTTACCTGATGATGTCCCTGCAAATACTGCCATATTCAGTCTTCAGCTCCTGTAGATTAATCTGCCAGGAACCCACATCAGTGCTGTCCTCAAGCATGTGCACAAGACTACATCAAAGATGACTATTTAGGATCCCTTAAGAGCCACCATAGATGTTATCTCGTGATGAGCAAGATAATGCCCTGTTCCCACAGTCATTGTAGCAATGGCAATAGCTCCGTCTTTTGTCAAGTCCCTACTTTGTCTTACAATATCTATAGATTATATTGGAATCTCACACAAATAAAACATAATTTGCAGTGGCTTTAAAATGTTTTGTACACCGTTCCATAATGATCATACACTGAGCAGAGTCTAATTCTAGGGGCAGTTTCTAGCACCACAGAATCTTTAGTCATCACCATGCTACACAGTTTATAACCTTAATCGTTTAAGGAATAATATTGTGTCAACTGTTTAATTAAATTGATGTTAATACCTTCAGTCACTTAAAGCTCACCATAGTTTATTCATTTTTGTATCTGATCTTAACAGCATGGATTCAGTAGATTATATTGATTTGATATATGATCTTCTGTGGAACAATGCATTTCATGTGGAACAATGCATTTCAACACATTAATTTTAACCACTGCTCTAAACAACCAGTGATTATGCTTTCAACCATGGTTATAAACAACACCAATGTAAGATACAGCAAACTTGTCAATAAGTATGCTACATTATGACATATTTGCATCATAAATACACATTATTGCTGTCTTTAGGTCACACACATTAAGTAATTTGGTGTAGTGACGTTAAAGGGTACAAATATATATTGAATCTTAGTTATAAAGGTTTGTTCAATAAATGTCTCTTTTTATCAGAACTCTTTTATATTGCAATGAATTACATGAAAAACACACTAGTTTGCTTTAGATAGAAATATGAAAAGACTAACTTAGTGTAGTAATTACACATGTTGTGAAAATTTATTCAGGAGGCATAGGGTATTTATACACAGATATGTAAACTGAAAACACACAAGAACGAGTCACCTATATTGTCCCACAATGCAATCTGAAAACCCCTATAGCAAATGGATGGTTTTGCCCCATTCAGACTTTAGTGAAAACACGTTGCTCATTTAATTTGGCACTTCAATGCAGGAACACCTGTTTTGTATAAGGCTTGTACAAGGTTTGTGCTAGAAGATTTCTTTATTTCCCTGTTCATATACGAAAACAGCTTACAATAACTGAAAAGTGATATATCATACTATGTGTTCTGTGAACCAACAAATCATAACATAATTCTTTAAATATGTCACCATGAAAAAAAATGTCAGGTACCTTTATTATTTCAAATTCAGAACATTTTTACAATTAACCTGCAAACAATAATCAAGTTTTTTTTAGACTATGCTAAATTCTCATGATTAACAGTTATTTCCATATAAACATTTTATGTATTTATGATGGATTTTAACATTATATCCAATAAAGCTCGGTGTTTGTATTTTTTGTGTTCAAAATTGCCCATAGTTATTTACTACCAGTACTGCAACAACTAGCATTACAAGATTACTCATGGAGACCAGTAACATTTACAAAGACAAACAAAAACACACTCACATATATACCACGCACATATATCACACATACAATGTTCCCAAGCACACTTCATTTACATAGAAAAATTACAGTATAAATTATTTGTATGAAAATAATATTAGACATTCTCCAATAATAATGTGATTTATTTAAAATTAGAAACATTATTCCAGTTATAGACTTTAATACTATGCCCCTCAGTAACACTAAATAGTTCAGTGTATAATATATTTCTTATAATTTGTTAAAATGCAGGGTTTCTGTACATCATGAGATCAAAATTCAAAATTGATGCATTGGAAAAGGTGTTAGCTATAACGGTTTCAATTGAATCATGACTAATATGACTTACACAGAGATATGAAGACACAGATTGCAAAGTCCACAAGACAAAAGATGCACAGTATCTTACAGAAACAAGATTTACAATGATGTAACATTAATATAGTTCTTTGTGACTAGTCATTGTCAAACCTAAAATAAAAAGTATGGTAATTTTTTTCTGTGGAGATGCCATTAGGTACTGAGCAAGACCTTGTTTTGTCTTCAGAAGAAAAAGAAGTAAATTGGTATTACTCACTGGCCTTGAACAGACCAAAACACAAATAAAATTACATTTTTGACAGCCACTAGAGGCACTTTTGCTGCTTGAACTGAGTCAAACTCGATTCTTCTAGCTAAATCCATTTCATTGAAGGAGTTCAACGCTATATGAGGAGCATTGGACTAGGCAAAACAGAATAGTCAGTGTGATGTTGAGGAACGTGGATTGATTGGATGCAGACAATGGATCTGGAAAAAAAAGGTGAGTAGAATCCGGTTTTCCAATTTCGTATAGATTAGGGTAGGGAACTCCTTTAATTTGATGAGAAGAAAGCTGTAGTGTTAGAAATACAGGTTTGTAATCCTAACACTACAGAGTTCCATTAAGATATCTGGGCATTATACTCAAACAATAAAAGTGTTTGAAACATGAAATACATTTTTCTTTTTTTTTGTTTGTTTTAGAATTTTTAGGATTTTTTTAAAATGTAAATTGAATGTTTCTCTTTGTTATATACAGACTGTATTTTGCTATGGTGCTAGCATTTATTGCAATATAAGGAGCAATTAAATACACATATTTTGGCTAATACAGTATATGGTTAGATATGTTTATAGATATAATATATGTTATGAATATTTTGCTTTCTATTTCTGTTGTAATTAATCCTGTACTTTTTATGGCTTTTGAGATGATCTCACGTAAACTTTTTTTTTTAGCTTAGACAGAGTTTTAACTTACAAGTAGCCTTCTTTCATTTTGAGAGTAAAGCCATGACTACTCCAAATTAGTAGAACACTGTAGCGTTAGTAATACAAACACGCATTACTAATGCTATAGTGCTCTTCTTGTGATGAAATGCCACCAGGAATCTGGGTCTCCCACTGGAGAGAGACCTTTACTGAGAACATAACTAGATATAGATATAGAACTAGACAGTGGCTTTATCTACTCCAGCTGGGCTAGCCGCCTGAAGTGCTTATCCTCTCAGGCAGGTATTGTTCCCTCTCGCTTTTCTCCTTCTCTCAGGCAGTTACAAACCTCTCTTCCTGTCATCCTTCTCTCAGGCAGGTACCGACCCATTTGCCTGCGCTGCCCCCATTTACTCTCAGACCAAGATTTGCCACCGTCTTTGCAAAGGAGCTTGGTGACTTGTCCTTAAGTATATGGTGAAAAACATTTAAATACAAATATACAGAACACTGGAAAACAAGCAATAATAACTAATACATCAAAATATATAATACAAGAAACTTTTTAGAACACAATAAAAAGTGAAAATGTATGCATTTAACTGCTTATTTGGTTGTACAAATTTGCATATCAACATTATGTAAATTGACACATTTCTATTTGGTCAACAGAAGGCACTGCAGAGTTATCAAACTAACAATGCATAGTTGGTAAATCGACTGCTACCATTATACTACTAACTGTTTAGATTCAGAAAAAAGGGTTTTACTAACCTTGTTTCCAGAACCAAGACTCACTCTGTGCAGCCACCTACTCTGCCTTCTGAGTCATCGTCCTGCAGGTGTCTCCTCTTCATCTTCTTGTCCAAGCCAATACTTATCATTGAGTCATGCTTTGCATGAGGATGTTGAATTTTAAAGAACTGAGTCTGACTTGGTTGTAGGAGTGCAGGAGGAAGACAACAATTTAGATAAAGTGCTCTGAAAGCATAAAGTTGTGCACAAAAGTTTGCATATCCTGGCAGGAATTGTGAAATTTTGACATTTACTTTGAAAATATGAATGATCATGCAAAACAATGTATTTTATTGACGGATAGTGATCATATGAAGCCATTTATTATCACATAGTTGTTTAGCTCCTTTTTAAATCATAATGATACCAGAAATCACCCAAGTGGCCCTGATCAAACGTTTACATAACCTTGAATGTTTGGCCATGTTACAGACACATGAGGTGACACACATAGGTTAAAATGTCAATTAAAGGTTAAATTCCCACACCTGTGGCTTTTTAAATTGCAGATAGTGTCTATGTATAAATAGTCAATGAGTTTTTTTTAACTTTCCCCTGGATGCACTGAGCAGGCTAGATACTGAGCCATGGGGAGCAGAAGTGAACTGTCAAAAGACCTTCGTATCAAGGTAATGGAACTTCATAAAGATGAAAAAATATATAAAAAGATATTCAAAGTCTTGAAAATGCCAATCAGTACTGGTCAATCACTTATTAAGAAGTTGAAAATTCAGGGATCTATTGATACCAAGCCAATGTCAGGTAAAACAAGAAAGATTTCAGCCACAACTGCCAGAAAAATTGTTCAGGAAACAAAGAAAAGTAATTAGTAACTGATATCACAATCAATTTAGTTCAGGCACAACATGGCACACAATACAAATGAGAAGGAGATACAGAAACATGTGTCCTCTTCTCTGTATGAGTTCTCTGTGGAGACTGCTAAGTGCAAAGCAGTAACAATGATTCTGCACACAACAGTTGTGTAAGATGACCTATGTGTCAGCATGATCAAATTTGGCCATTCTATATTGACCTCTTTCCAGGACAACTGATAACTCACAGTGCCAGTGGATGATAGGCTTAGTGTTGTCGCGAACCCGAAATTTTCGGTTCGCGAACGGCAAACGCGATCTTCCGCAAATGTTCGCGAACCGGCGAACCGCGCGAACTGCCATTGACTTCAATGGGCAGGCGAATTTTAAAACCAACAGGGACTCTTTCTGGCCACAAAAGTGATGGAAAAGTTGTTTCAAGGGGACTAACACCTGGACTGTGGCATGCCAGAGGGGGATCCATGGCAAAACTCCCATGTAAAATTGCACAGTTGATGCAGAGTCTGCTTTTAATCCATAAAGGGCAGAAATCACCTAACATTGACACCTGTCCTCAAAGCCCTGCCCTGATACACACTGACACAGAGCAGAATAGAGACTGTTCCCCGTCCTCAGAGACCATGATACACACTGACACAGAGCAGAATAGAGACTGTTACCCCTACATAGGGTCACTTGGCAGATATGGCGGGGTCGTGGGAGGGGGAGGATGACTTTCACCTCTTCCCCTGTTACATTCCCGTTGTGCTGTGACATCACCCTTATACGCTGTGTAAAGCATACTATTTAATTTGATCAGCATGGCCACTTGAGTTTTTATAGTTTTCACGCTGCTTTTAGTTTATATATGGTTCACAAAAATCAAACAAACGATAAAGTAAACATGTAAGGATTCAGAATATTCTTTCAAACCCTTACACATGGTGTGTACGTATTTTTTGTCTTAAGTTTGTGACTTTAAAGAGGTTTACGTTGTTACTATGATGTGCATAACATGTTCTTGTAAATGTTTGTTAAATTTTTCCTGGAATTGTAATTTTTGAATCTGAATAAAGATAGTCAAATCCCTGATACACACTGACACAGAGCAGAATAGGGACTGTTCCCCCTACATAGGGTCACTTGGCAGATATGGATTGACACCTATCCTAATGATCCCTGATACACACTGACACAGAGCAGAATAGAGACTGTTCCCCCTACATAGGGTCACTTGGCAGATATGGATTGACACCTGTCCTCAAAACCCCTGATACACACTGACACAGAGCAGAATAGGGACTGTTCCTCCTACATAGGGTCACTTGGCAGATATGGATTGACACCTGTCCTCAAAACCCCTGATACACACTGACACAGAGCAGAATAGGGACTGTTCCCCCTACATAGGGTCACTTGGCAGATATGGATTGACACCTGTCCTCAAAACCCCTGATACACACTGACACAGAGCAGAATTGAGACTGTTCCCTGTCCACAGAGACCATGATACACACTGACACAGAGCAGAATAGAGACTGTTCACCGTCCACAGAGACCATGCTACACACTGACACAGATTAGAATAGAGACTGTTCCCCCTACATAGGGTCACTTGGCAGGTATGGATTGACACCTGTCCTCAAAGCCCCTGATACACACTGACACAGAGCAGAATAGGGACTGTTCCCCCTACATAGGGTCACTTGGCAGGTATGGATTGACACCTGTCCTCAAAGCCCCTGATACACACTGACACAGAGCAGAATAGAGACTGTTCCCTGTCCACAGAGTCCATGATACACACTGACACAGAGCAGAATAGAGACTGTTCCCCGTCCACAGAGACCATGATACACACTGACACAGAGCAGAATAGAGACTGTTCACCGTCCACAGAGACCATGATACACACTGACACAGAGCAGAATAGAGACTGTTCCCCCTACATAGGGTCACTTGGCAGGTATGGATTGACACCTGTCCTCAGAGACCATGATACACACTGACACAGAGCAGAATAGGGACTGTTCCCCCTACATAGGGTCACTTGGCAGGTATGGATTGACACCTGTCCTCAAAGCCCCTGATACACACTGACACAGAGCAGAATAGAGACTGTTCCCTGTCCACAGAGTCCATGATACACACTGACACAGAGCAGAATAGAGACTGTTCCCCGTCCACAGAGACCATGATACACACTGACACAGAGCAGAATAGAGACTGTTCCCCGTCCAAAGAGACCATGATACACACTGACACAGAGCAGAATAGGGACTGTTCCTCCTACATAGGGTCACTTGGCAGATATGGATTGACACCTGTCCTCAAAACCCCTGATACACACTGACACAGAGCAGAATAGGGACTGTTCCCCCTACATAGGGTCACTTGGCAGATATGGATGGACACCTGTCCTCAAAACCCCTGATACACACTGACACAGAGCAGAATAGAGACTGTTCCCTGTCCACAGAGACCATGATACACACTGACACAGAGCAGAATAGAGACTGTTCACCGTCCACAGAGACCATGATACACACTGACACAGATTAGAATAGAGACTGTTCCCCCTACATAGGGTCACTTGGCAGGTATGGATTGACACCTGTCCTCAAAGCCCCTGATACACACTGACACAGAGCAGAATAGGGACTGTTCCCCCTACATAGGGTCACTTGGCAGGTATGGATTGACACCTGTCCTCAAAGCCCCTGATACACACTGACACAGAGCAGAATAGAGACTGTTCCCTGTCCACAGAGTCCATGATACACACTGACACAGAGCAGAATAGAGACTGTTCCCCGTCCACAGAGACCATGATACACACTGACACAGAGCAGAATAGAGACTGTTCACCGTCCACAGAGACCATGATACACACTGACACAGAGCAGAATAGAGACTGTTCCCCCTACATAGGGTCACTTGGCAGGTATGGATTGACACCTGTCCTCAGAGACCATGATACACACTGACACAGAGCAGAATAGGGACTGTTCCCCCTACATAGGGTCACTTGGCAGGTATGGATTGACACCTGTCCTCAAAGCCCCTGATACACACTGACACAGAGCAGAATAGAGACTGTTCCCTGTCCACAGAGTCCATGATACACACTGACACAGAGCAGAATAGAGACTGTTCCCCGTCCACAGAGACCATGATACACACTGACACAGAGCAGAATAGAGACTGTTCCCCGTCCACAGAGACCATGATACACACTGACACAGAGCAGAATAGGGACTGTTCCCCCTACATAGGGTCACTTGGCAGGTATGGATTGACACCTGTCCTCAAAGCCCCTGATACACACTGACACAGAGCAGAATAGAGACTGTTCCCTGTCCACAGAGTCCATGATACACACTGACACAGAGCAGAATAGAGACTGTTCCCAGTCCACAGAGACCATGATACACACTGACACAGAGCAGAATAGAGACTGTTCCCTGTCCACAGAGTCCATGATACACACTGACACAGAGCAGAATAGAGACTGTTCCCTGTCCACAGAGACCATGATACACACTGACACAGAGCAGAATAGAGACTGTTCCCCGTCCACAGAGACCATGATACACACTGACACAGAGCAGAATAGAGACTGTTCCCCGTCCACAGAGACCATGATACACACTGACACAGAGCAGAATAGAGACTGTTCCCTGTCCACAGAGTCCATGATACACACTGACACAGAGCAGAATAGAGACTGTTCCCCGTCCACAGAGACCATGATACACACTGACACAGAGCAGAATAGAGACTGTTCCCCGTCCACAGAGACCATGATACACACTGACACAGAGCAGAATAGGGACTGTTACCCCTACATAGGGTCACTTGGCAGGTATGGATTGACACCTGTCCTCAAAGCCCATGATACACACTGGGGGAAGCTACTGTCCTCCCCAACCCCTGCGTGGTGGGTGGGGGCCATAAATCACAATGGGGGGACCTACTGTCCTCCCCCCCTCGGCCCCCACCCCTGCGCGGTGGGTGGGGGCCATAAATCACAATGGGGGGGCCTACTTTCCTCCCCCCCCAGCCCCCATCCCTGCGCGGTGGGTGGGGGGCATAAATCACAATGGGACGGACCTACTGATAGGAGTGGAGTATTGTTCATATCAGTTTAATACCTTCCGCGTCTCCTATCAGTGGACGTGTATATGGCAGCCATTTTAGGAACCGCACACCTGGGACCCGAGCAAGGTCACCTCGTTCAAGCTGCTCTGGTTCCTTGATGAGCCAGCTGCCCGTGAGTTAACATGTCCCGTGGAGATGCACTCTGTCCTGTAAAGCCTCACCACAAAAAAATTAAATAAATAACAGCACTCGGAGTGGTGAGTTTAGTAAATGTTCATATCAGTTTAATACCTTCCGCGTCTCCTATCAGTGGACGTGTATATGGCAGCCATTTAGCGGCTGTGGTGCTAGTTTTGGTGGTGGCGGCAGGGGGGTGAGTGGTATCTTGAGAGGTGGCTGAAGCTAAGCTGGAGCAGGATGGTGCGTCAAGGTTCCGAGCGGAGGCTGTACAAGATTGGGTGTCCTGTGTTAGCCAGTCAACTATGTCCTCAGAACTTTTCAAGTTCAGGGTACGTGGCTTCTGAAAACTGGGCATTATTCTAGGGCAAAAGGGAATCACAGCACCACGACCACAACGGCCCCTGCGGGGTGGCCTGCCTCTGCCTGTCATTTTTGGGGGGATTAGTGGTACTATGGGTGCAAGCTACTGTGAGACCAGATATGATTGGCAATGTGAACTGTAACAGTTCTGCAAAGCACACACTGTAGGCCTGACACACCCGCTTGAAGACAAGTAACTGCTATTCAATCTATAACAGTGAAAAACAAATTTTCTTTGTAAAAGCACGCTATAGAGACACCAGATATGATTGGCAATGTGCACTTGAACAGTTCTGCAGAGCACACAATGTAGGCCTGACACACCCGCTTGAAGACAAGTAACTGCTATTCAATCTATAACAGTGAAAAAAAAATTTTGGTTTTAAAAGCACGCTATAGAGACACCAGATATGAGTGGCAACTGTCAAAGTACGCTGGCAGGGTTGTGCAGGGCACACGCTGAAGGAAGGCCTGACAGAGCCGCTTTTGCTATTAGCTTACACTAGAAACCTTTTTTCTTTGTAAAAGCACGCTATAGAGACACCAGATATGATTGGCAATGTGCACTGGAACAGTTCTGGAGAGCACACGCTGAAGGAAGGACTGACAGAGCCGCTTGAAGGACACTGACTGGCTGCTATTAGCTTACACTAGAAACCTTTTTTTCTTTGTAAAAGCACGCTATAGAGACACCAGATATGATTGGCAATGTGCACTTGAACAGTTCTGCAGAGCACACACTGTAGGCCTGACACACCCGCTTGAAGACAAGTAACTGCTATTCAATCTATAACAGTGAAAAAAAAATTTTGGTTTTAAAAGCACGCTATAGAGACACCAGATATGATTGGCAATGTGCACTGGAACAGTTCTGGAGAGCACACGCTGAAGGAAGGACTGACAGAGCCGCTTGAAGGACACTGACTGGCTGCTATTAGCTTACACTAGAAACCTTTTTTCTTTGTAAAGGCACACTATAGAGACACCAGATATGATTGGCAACTGTCAAAGCACGCTGGCACAGGTCTGCAGAGCACACGCTGAAGGAAGGCCTGACAGAGCCGCTTGAAGGACACTGACTGGCTGCTATTAGCTTACACTAGAAACCTTTTTTCTTTGTAAAAGCACGCTATAGAGACACCAGATATGAGTGGCAACTGTCAAAGTACGCTGGCAGGGTTGTGCAGGGCACACTCTGAAGGAAGGCCTGACAGAGCCGCTTGAAGGACACTGACTGGCAGGCTATTAGCTTACACTGGAAACCTTTTTTCTTTGTAAAAGCACGCTAAAGAGACACCAGATATGATTGGCAACTGTCAAAGCACGCTGGCACAGGTCTGCAGAGCACACGCTGAAGTAGGCCTGACACCCAGACGCTTGCAGACAACTAACTGCTCTTCTATTACAGTGAAAAAAAATTATTTCTTTTAAATCTAAAGCTTAACCTATTGTAAAAACAGATATGAGTGGTGGCACTGACTGTGCAAATGGGCAAGGCATCCAACCTGACACAGAAGCTGGCAGGCAGGCAACTGCTCTTCTATTACAGTGAAAAAAAAAAATATTTATTTTAAATGTAAAGCTTAACCTATTGTTAAAACAGATATGAGTGGTGGCACTGACTGTGCAAATGGGCAAGGCATCCAACCTGACACAGAAGCTGGCAGGCAGGCAACTGCTCTTCTATTACAGTGAAAAAAAATTATTTCTTTTAAATGTAAAGCTTAAACTATTGTTAAAACAGATATGAGTGGTGGCACTGACTGTGCAAATGGGCAAGGCATCCAACCTGACACAGAAGCTGGCAGGCAAGCAACTGCTCTTCTGTTACAGTGAAAAAAAATTATTTCTTTTAAATGTAAAGCTTAACCTATTGTTAAAACAGATATGAGTGGTGGCACTGACTGTGCAAGTGGGCAAGGCATCCAACCTGACACAGAAGCTGGCAGGCAGGCAACTGCTCTTCTATTACAGTGAAAAAAAATTATTTATTTTAAATGTAAAGCTTAACCTATTGTAAAAACAGATATGAGTGGTGGCACTGGGCAAGTAGGCACAGTATCCAATGTGAACCTCACACAGAAGCTGGCAGGCAGGCACCTGCAATTACATTACACAGGAAAAAAAAAAAAAGCAGCCTGATGTTATAGCCCTAAAAAGGGCTTTTTGGGGTGCTGTCCTTACAGCAGAGATCAGATGAGTCCTTCAGGATTGTAGTGGACACTGAATACCCTAGCCTAGCTATCAATTTCCCTATCTAATCAGCAGCAGCTAAACTTTCCCTCCTCTCACTAAGCATGCAGCTTCAGAATGAATCGAAAATGCATGCTGGGAGGGAGGTTGGAGGGTGTGGAAGGCAGGGAGTGCTGCTGATTGGCTGGAATGTGTCTGCTGACCGAGAGGCACAGGGTCAAAGTTTGCCCAATGATGACGAATAGGGGGCGGATCAAACTGCGCATGTGTCCGCCCGCCGCGGCGAACGCGAACACGCTAAGTTCGCCGGGAACTGTTCGCCGGCGGACAGTTCGGTACATCACTAATAATAGGAGATCCATGGCTGCTCTCGTGTCCTACCCACATACAAGTATTACTTAAGTATTAACAATGTTATATTCAAGCACAGCCAACTGGAGAGGAGGTGCTGTGCCACCATTGGAATTCTGCCATCCGCATGCTATGTGTGTTTATGATAAACACCCAATATGCACAGATTTACAACAGCCAGCCTGGAACTCTCGGTCTAAACAGGTAATGATGCTACCAGTGGAGGACTTACACATCCAGCATCAAAGTGCATTAACTGTGTATTACTGCATTCCTTGTCATGCATATACACTCCAAACACCATGACCACATTATATATATATATATCTATTAGACATTTGTTTTTCGGACGAAATTCGGTAAAACATGTATATGTTTTTGCCCAAAAATAACACTGTGTATGCGCAAAAAAAAGGCAAAGAGGGAGCCAGCAGCTCTTCCAGCTCCCTCCTTGTAATAAATATTAACAATTCCTAACCCCCCACCCCTGCATTAAAACCTATAGGGGTCACTATGACCCCCATATTAATAAAAAGGGAGATTAAATCCTCCTGCATGCCCCTACTCGTGGCATGCCGCGAGTAGGGGCATGTCATCTGGCTGCTTACTGTCATTTAAAACTACTAGTGACTGGGCAGCTTTTGCCATTTCCCCCCATTCTCCTATGTTGGGAAACCCAAATAACTAAAATGGGGGGGGGGCATAGTGCCCCCCTCCGCGCCCCATCTCAGGCTGCAGAGAGAACCAGCGTTTTTTGTTTCTCCTACGTGCTGTAGGGGTTAATTCTCCCGTAGCACGGATGTGACAGAACACCCTGTCACTATTCCCTGTTTTGTTCAGTAAATACCGTGTTCACATACTTTTCCACCTGTTTTGTTCAGTAACCGATCAAAGCCACAAAATACCTAGACCACCGATATGCTTATTAAGCTCATTCACCCCTGTTAACACCTCAATAACGATTCATACCTTAGTGTTCTAAGTGGTCCGCTGGGTGGCCACCGCTCGAATGCACAAGCACGTGGTGGCGGCCATCTTGCTCACACAAATGCAGGCAGCGGTGTTTGGTTATCGAGTGCATGGAACTAAAATCGGACACTTAACCTCACGAACACTGCTGAACTTCCATCCCCGCCTGTGTTTGTTTCTTTAGATCCCGGAAAAGGAATGTTGGGTGGAATCGTTTGTATGGATTAGGTGAACACTATCTGCCTGTCCTGCAGCACGGAGTCTATTAATGAAAAAACTGAAATGAAAAGGTAATGCATTCGACATTTGCCCTTTCATTTTGTATATAATTCGTATGTAGGACTTTCGTATTTTGTTATAGTAAACGAATACAAAATTTGTATTTGGACGAATTAGGACGAAATCATATTCGTCTGATAACATGTCTAATATATACAGTTGTAATAAAAATTATATTAACCCCATTAAATATCAGGTTTATTGTCAAAATTTACAAACTTTTAGCTGTTTGCAATGAACAAAGACAGTGAGAAGCATTAAGGGTGAGGAGGAGCATTATGGAGGATGAGAAGGAGCATTGGGGGTTAAGGGAGTAAGAAAAGAACTGTGGGAGGGTGACAAGAAGGGGCAATGAAGAAGAAAGCAAGAAGGAGCAGTGGCTATAAGCAGGAGCAGTAGGGTGGGTGAGAAGGAGCAATAGTGGAGAGAAGGAGCAGTGGGAGGAGTTAAAACGTTGCTGTGGATGGTGAAAAGAAGGAGCAGAGGATGTGGAAGTAAGAAGAAGCAGTAAGTTGGTGATAAGGAGCAGTGGAAGAGGAAATAAGAAGGAGCAGTCAGTTGGTGATAAGGAGCAGTGGAAGAGGAAATAAGAAGGAGCAGTCAGTTGGTGATAAGGAGCAGTGGAAGAGGAAATAAGAAGAAGCAGTCAGTTGGTGATAAGGAGCAGTGGAAGAGGAAATAAGAAGAAGCAGTCAGTTGGTGATAAGGATCAGTGGAAGAGGAAATAAGAAGGAGCAGTCAGTTGGTGATAAGGAGCAGTGGAAGAGGAAATAAGAAGGAGCAGTCAGTTGGTGATAAGGAGCAGTGGAAGAGGAAATAAGAGGAGCAGTCAGTTGGTGATAAGGAGCAGTGGAAGAGGAAATAAGAAGAAGCAGTCAGTTGGTGATAAGGAGCAGTGGAAGAGGAAATAAGAAGAAGCAGTCAGTTGGTGATAAGGAGCAGTGGAAGAGGAAATAAGAAGGAGCAGTCAGTTGGTGATAAGGAGCAGTGGAAGAGGAAATAAGAAGGAGCAGTCAGTTGGTGTTAAGGAGCAGGGAGAGAACTATGAAGGGAGCTATGTGATAGAGGCAAGGTCTGGAACACTGAGGGCTTGCACATGATAGCATCTAGCTTTGTACCACTGTGGGTTAGCACAGGGTAGCAGCTTGCTCTGGAAGATTGAGGTTAGTACAGAAGCTCAAGTACCATAAGACAAAGTAGCACTGAGTAAGGCCTCCAGGAATGGGACACAGGAAGCAAGGGAATCAGCAGGCAGGATATGGGGACCCAACCTTTAACCAAATCAATGAATTGACAACAAGGAGCAAATCTAACATATAGAGAGAGAGGAGAAAATTACAAGGTAGTGTCAGCTGCGGACAGAGTCAGAGCTCTTCAGTCTCGGTGCAGCCCCCTACAACAGCACTACAGAAAGGTAGGGGCACTGTGAGGTACTGCAACAGACTGAAGACAGCACAAAACTAGGAGCATCGCATAGAATTGTGAAACCTCTTTCTAGGTATTCTAATTCACACTAGCAATGGGCAATTGTGATAGGCTAAAAGTGGCCAGCTGAAACTTTCCATCACCGACACCCATTGTTTCTCAGGCTAATTCTACTTCATTAGTCTAAGCAGCACAGGGAGGATGGGCTCCTGGGGACTTTCATTTTGCATTAAACCATTAAAATGGTTTAACACTGAATGGAATAACTGTACCTGGATATTCTAGACACTATAACCACTTCATTGAGAGGAAGCAGTTACTGTACCCACAGTGAATGAAAGTTGAATGAAACCTGCCGTGCCCATTAAAACTGGAAGTCTATCGTATACAGTTATGGTAACACACATTTATAGTATCTGGATATATTACCAAATGTTACACACAATCTGTTTATATTTAGGGAACAATATCATGCTTCATCTAAACAAAATACCCATGAATTGCCGTTCAGGTTAACTAAATAGTGACCCATGTTTATTATAGATGAGAACAATTATTATGAATATACAGCAGTATTAGAACACATGCCTTGAAATATATACCATATAAGTGCAATCCAAACTCCTATTTTGCTTGTAATGTAAATTCCTAAATTAAAAAATATCATGTACTTTGAATACACAGCGAATAGATTGTGAAAATCAGACAGAGGGAATATCACTCTTTATTAGTCTTTATTAAACATGTTTACAGTGCATCAATGATGTTTAACTTATGAAAAAGATCTGAAAAGAATTCTAGACAACTAATGTCAGGTATAATATAGAGAGACAACTAACACAATTATTTGGCTATGTTAATATGCTCCTATTATCTAGTATTTATCACTTTGATATGAAATATCCATTGTAGAGAGTGAGATTTAAAGCACTGGCAGCATGACCTCTGGTTATGATACATTAAACAGATGCTACCTCTCCTACTAAATTCAACTCTTCTCGTCAGTCACAATCAAATATACGACTTTTATGACATCTGTCTGTGCCTAGAAACCAATTCTGCCCAAGAAGAGATGATTAACTTGGTGTCAGTGTATCAATAATTTATTAGTAAGCATGTGAGCAATAATGAATAATAGCTTTCCAAATTCAAAGATAATTTCCTAGAGTGCTATCATAAAAATAATGCAGATCCAGGACATTATCAGATGTAGCAACTCATTTTTATTAGGCAATGATCTGGAAAATGTGAAACAATATCTTATATTAGATTTTGAATTCAAATGTATTCTTGTATATTGGTGATGGAGACATTATTATATAGTTTTACTATATAAAATAGTATCACCGTGTATAGATTATCAATAAACAGTACAGGTCACGTTACTCATGATTGTAAAACAGGGAATAAAAATGATATATGCCAATAATTTGCCCCTTATCTGATGTTCATTTCTATGGATTGGCTAAATTTTCTTCCTAAAAAATGGTAGTAAAAGAAATCATGGCAAAACGTGACTCTTAATATTTTGTATGACAATTACTTGTGGTCAAATAGCCCCATTCTATAATCGTAATTCTCTGCAAAATACTTTGGCAGCATAAACATTGTATTATTAATAATAATAAAGAACACAGTCTTTATAAATGCATATGTACACCTCAGTGTTATATTCTTATACGTTAATTATCAGGAAATAAACTTGAATTCAAAGAGACTTTTACATTTTAGGCCACTTAACTAAACTAGGCAATTTCTCAAATTCATCTACGCTTTCTATGTCTGTTTTGGAATTATTATTATTCCGTAGCACTGTACAATGGGTAGGAATAAAATTCAAAATTTACCTTAAATCTAATTTGAACAAACAGGTATGTTTACATGTTAAACTTGAATTAAAGTCAAATGGGTAGACATTTACACAAGTGTTAAAAAATTAAAAATGTTTATTGTAGATGTATGTCACAACAAACAAACAAACATTAATGCTGACGAGGTTCAGCTGTTTACTCAAATTGAAAAGGCTGCACATTTGGGGAACACTTTAATTGTTGAAAATTTTAATTATCTGGACATTGATTGGGACAAAATAACTGGTAATTAAAATAGGTGGAATACGTTTTTTGAACCTGTTAAAGGATGCCTTCATGTTTCAATTGATAGATCCATCAACAAAGCAGCAGTCTAGAAGTCTTAAGTCTGGGGGAAAACCGGCATCAATTTATACTTTCAAAAAAATAAATATTTAATGTCTATTCTAAAGGATACAAATTGAGTCAGAGCTTAGGTTTAAATATACTGTCAGTTAAATGATTATGTGGGACTCCTGCATTCATGCGACGTGTCTATTGATTCCCCTCCTAGTGAATTGAGGCACCTCTGTGATACAATAATTAGCAGATGTCCCTGAAATATTTAGTCTATCAGAATGCACAGAGAGGAGTAAGCACTATTGCTGACTTGCAGGTGTCAAAAAACAAAATGTAGTGAAAAACGACACAAACTTTGACCAATATGGAAATACACTCACCGTACATTGTGATTTGCTTTAGTTCATTCACTAAATAATGCATTGCTGTAAATCGACAGCTAAATGGCAAAATAGAAAAAACAAAGGCCACAATGTTTGCTCCAAATTCACTGTTTAGAGAGTAAGCCTCTAAACTAATCAAACAGGACTGGATTTATAAGGCGAGCAATCAGTCAGAATAATTGGCAATCAAGTCTATATGACAGAGAAGTAAGACCGAAGACTTTCTGGTAATACACAACAGTACGTTCTATGGATATTATGTCTTACAGCGGAACGAAAGGAAACTCTGCTTGCTTGACCTTTGCTAACCATTTAAGACATCACTGACCTATAATCCTTTAGGGCCCTTTTGATAAACTCATCATGTCAACAAATGCCATTTCTCACATCTTCCTGATCCTAGCCACGGAACCTGGATCAATAGCTAAGCTCTCAGATGTTAACCATCAGTATGAAGAATGAATCCAAAATATAGCGCTTTCCTCTCTGTTTAAACCATCTTCAGGTCTACACAGCACTGTGCATTTAGTTTTATTAAAACACTGCAGATACAGTGATTGTTTGACACATTTCCCTATACATGCTTCCTTTGTTATTTCAATTTAACACGTTTAAAGCGTGGAGATATGTTTACAATTATTTATAGCTGTGTCTATTTAGTCATAAATATTATATTGAAGGATGGACAACACCAGGGTTATTTATTCTAGTGGGAATTGTCAAGAATTCAAATTGAATTCAAATTGAATTCAAAGTAATTCCAAATTTAAAATCAAAATATCTAAACTGAGAAAAAGTCTGCCAGTCACCTTTGCTTACAATTGGGCAACATTGACCTTAAAAGTGGAATTCTCAACATTTTTTCTCTATTTAGTAAATAACATGTGTGCATGCCATCAGAAATGTTGTGGCACCTTACACAGCACAAGGCCTGGGCCCCCAGGTCCCTCCTGAGTTTGCACACAGAGCCCACACCTCAGTCTGCCAACATGACTTTCCCAGAGTCCATCCACAGGGCCTGCCCTCCTATCCACCACCATCTTGCAGGCACTTAGAGTCTGCCGGACAGAGGCCATAATGCCAGCATTTTCTAAATACAAGTTGCACGGAGATATATGACGCACCCATATATTTTAACTAAATATTTATAAGACAAAAATATATATATTAACAACCAGTACCATAATTACAGTAAACGTCATCTTATGTGTATAGGGGACAAGTTGTGTATGGGTAGGGAAGATGTAGCACGTTTATGTTTTTGTATACGGGCTGTAGTGTGTGTACAGGGTATGTGGTGTGTGTTTAGGGAAAGGAGTGCATGTGCTTAGGGGATGTAGTGTGTTTGTACGAGATGTAAAGTGCCGTTTAGGGAATGTGGTGCATGTGTATAGGGAATTCAATGCGTGCGGGGGATGTAGTCTGTATATAGGGAATGTAGTGTGTATGTGTGAGGGAGGACGTGTTTGCATATAGTGGATGCAGTGTATATGTATGTATATTGGATGCAGTGTATGTATGTAAAGGATGCATTCTGTGTGTATATAGTTTATGCTGTGTACGTGTATGTAAGGGATATGCAGTGTGTTTGTGCATTTATGGTGTGGGATAGAATCTGTGTTCTTCTAGATTTATACAAGTTTATTCCACTCTCCCTGCTTCTCACCTCTGGCCAGTGATAGGGAGAATACAACATTCCCTAGTGGTGCTGTGGTATTCTACAATCTCTGGCTTTGGGCTGGCACTCATGAGAGAAAGGGGACCTGGCATAGGTGAAAGCTGTCTCCCATTGCCTCCCTCCCTCCCACACACACAAACACAAAGCTACATGGCCCTGAGAAGTAGATGTTTGACCTCCCTTGCCCGTCTCTCTCTCTTTCTCTCTCTGTATATATACACGATGGGCACACTGTGTGTATGTGTGTGTGCACTGAATATATAACGGGAAGAAAGCACAAGATTTAAACTTGTGAAGCTCATAAGAACACACGTCATAAAGGAACTCTCTAATGTTAAAAAATGTCTATGTATTTATAGTGCGAGGGGCTTCCTACTGCCTATAGATTCAGATGCCCTATTTACAAAATTAAATTAATAAACTAAAACTCACCTCTCATCCAGTGGTATCCTGCTCTTATTGCTTTTTACCACTCCACCTTCTGCTGAAATCAGAGCCGATGAGCATGGGCCAGTCAAATGCTTCTTCACAGAGAAGCACTGAGGGCCCTACCATACTTGTGGCAATAGCTGAATTGTAATTATTTTCTATGGAAAAAAAGCCTTTGCTGTCGTCCTGATGATACATGTGAAGACTTTACATTTCACCAGCAAGTGTCTCTATGTCTGATATACAGCTACTAGAGGCACAATGAATGGCAAATGTAAACATTGCAATGTCTTAGAGAGGCAATGCTTACATCTGTCAGCCTGCAGGGATAACATCTAGGCACCAAAATCACTACATTAAACTGCAGTGGTTTTGGTGCCTAGAGTATCCCTTTAAGTAAAATAAAAAAAAAATGGTGTTGATTGCAATTTTTAGAATAGCTAACTAAACATTTTAGATTAGTTGTGCTTTCGATAGAAAAAATATATATATTTCTTCTATTTGCCTTTTTACGTGTGCATTCAGTGAAAACAGCATTATACATATGCACAGCATTAAAGGACCACTATAGTACCAGGAAAACAAACTAGTTTTCCTGCCACTATGTAGTCCTTAGGTTCCCCCCACCCTCGTGGCCCCCCTCCCGCGTGGCTGAAGGGGTTAAAAGGGCTCCCTCGGTGCTGGTGACCTCTCCTCCACCTGCAGACACAAGAAACGCGCGTACATTCAAACCGCCCTTAGGAAAGCATTACTCAATGCTTTCCTATGGACGTCAGCATCTTCTCACCGTGATTTTTACAGTGAGAATCGCGGAAGAAGCCTCTAGTGGCTTTCAGCGAGACAGCCACTAGAGGCTGGATTAACCCTCTGTGTAAACATAGCGGTTTCTCTGAAACTGTTATGTTTTTAGCTGCAGGGTTAAAACTAGAGTGACCTGGCACCCAGACCACTTCATTGAGCTGAAGTGGTCTGGGTGCCTACAGTGGTCCTTTAAAACAACAGTTTAAGTGCCAAAGACAAAGTAAACCAAAACCATGCAGTGGCGAACAAATATTTAGCCCTTTGAAACTTGGAAGAGATGGGAATATTTGTGACTTTGATTCTACATTTTAATAAGAGCAACTGTTATGTTGTTGTTTTTTTCATGTAATAAACTTTTTTACTTACTATTAAAGGAATGGTTTGACAACTTACCTGCCTTCTGCCGGGAAACCGATGCCACCACCCCTACTGCCGGAAGCTCTGCCACTCAGCTAAACATGGCAATGTCGGCCGGCACTCATTACCTGAGAGAGAGCTAACCCTCTCAGCCAATTCTTCAGCTCTTAGCTTAGTGGAGATAACAGAAGCACTTTTTAGGAACTTCTGTCAGCTGGGCAGGCAGCAGCTAAATAAGGCTGTTTAGTGGCAGCTGTATCATTGAGTTTTGTCTTAATGATATTTAGAGCATTATGCACTCAATTTGAATTTATTACAAAGTAATTATCCTATTCCCTATTGGAGACATTCCTGCAGATACCACATTGGTGGTGCTTTAATATTCAGACTTGGAATACCTAAAAGTGAGGTTGATGCTATATCATGTAATAGGTTTCCTTGTTTGTGTGATTTTTGTTTGAAGTGAATTGGGAAAATGCTAAACGCATACTGTATATGTTGCAGGTAAAGGAGCATATATCATTACTAATTGTGTATGTAAAACTAGTATGAACATTGCTTCGTGAATTGCTCCCATCTGATATCTTTCAACAAATCTGGGGCTAATTCTTGATACATATTTATAGATGAATTTAAGAATATTGGAGACACAGAGGGAATGAAATAAAAACAAGAGTTCATCTGCAAATAGGAAATATGGAATAAGGAATAAGTGTAGTTATATTTTTAAATATCCTTATAGAGAATGTTATTTTATCATAATTTTAACACAGACTTACACTCCAGAGAACATGCCTTGTCTAATTAATCTTTTTTCCACTGAGGGTAAGCAAACAAGTATAATATGCGTGGAGGAAGCATCAAATCTTACACCAGATAAATTTACCTATGTTGTCTAATTCTTGTATGATACACTTTTTAATTAACCTTTACATTTTCACGTCTTGTTTTCAAAACACAGCAACTGATGTCATTGTTACATTGATAATATTTGCAGCACCAGGCAAGTTGCTAATTATAACAATTATCCACTTTAATTGAAAAAAACACAAACCCATGTTTAATATGAGAAAAAAAATCTGATAACATATAGCTTGCCTACAGCAACTTCTATCGATATCTGTCTGTCTGCCAGTCATTCTGCCAGTCTTTCATTCTTATGGTCTGTCTATCTTTCCATATATCGTTCTAGCGACCTACTCAATGGCAACCTATTATGTACACGTCTATAGGACTAGGATGCCCTGAGTACTTTGTGGAGTGAATTCAAAAAGTTATTGACAACATTTCTTAGCACTGCTGATCTGTGCTGGGCTGGCTTGATAAACATTTAGACGTGTTTTGAATGTCCTGTTTTTGCTTATCAAATGGTAACCAATGAGATTAATATATAGGATACATTCACATCACTAGGGAAAAGTGAGATCTTTCAATTTAAATGTGTAAAAATGGAAAAAGGGGAAAATCCTATATTTGACCCTGTAACTTTCCAAAACCCCATAAAACCTGTACATGGGCTGGGGGTGGGGGATACTGTTGTCGTGAGACATCACTATACACCAATATGTGTATTTTATTGCGGTAAAAGCTAACAGTATTATGACATTCACAGTTATAATGCCACGCAGAACTAAAAAAATATGTATACAGCAATTTGGGACACCGACGAATATCTAAAAAATGAAATAACAAAACATATGGCAGTATGTCTTAAGTTGGAATATGACACTTTTACTGGAAACCCTCACAGGAACAGAATGTCAATGCATGCTCTAACCAACTCAACCCTTCCTGTTGGTAAGGGGGGCCAGCAGCATCTAAATTCCTTGAAGTCACCTCAATCCAGGAACCAAATACAGAAATACCGATGTGAAATTTAAAAAAAAGATTTATTGTAGCAATACACTTGTGTATAAAAACAAGTATTAACAAAATAAACAAATAAAAATATGTCTAAAGGCCCTACGCGTTTTGTTCCATAAGGGCCACTTCAGGAACCATATCATTAAAAGCATGTAACAGGTGCCAAAAAAAAACCAGCCTACAACCCTCCCACTGTCAGTCCTTTAAATACGGCTAATCCCCAATGTCCTTCTATGGGCATCTTCATTTTTCTTTCTCTGACTGTTTTTTGTTGTAAGTGAGGGGCCTATCCCCATATGTAGCCATTTTGAAGTTACGTTTATTTGTTTGATTTATCATTCTGCAATTGTGGGTGTTACATTTCTTAATTTCTCACACATTTCTAGATTTTATTCATATTACATTATGTTTCAAATATAAATATTTGATGTGAAATGAAAGACATGTTTCTCCTGAATAAAAGATATAAGTGTGGATGCACTTAATATGAAAGAGGTAATTTATGGTTGAACAGACATATAACTCAAATTCCAGGTTTTGTTTTGATCAGAACTCAATTTTTAGAGGACTTAACCTAGCCAGATATTTGCCAAATATGTATTTTTCTTTCATCAATCTCCAACAGAGATTGTCTTAAACAGGTTCTTTTAAGCTTATTAGAATTGGGCATCCATCATTTTACTCTACTCACAGCTGAATTTCTAAGTCAATCTTTGCAGCAGTATTTGCGTTGCTTTATCTCGGACCACAAAGATTTGTCCAATATTTTGCCTTTCACCAAATTTGCCAGAAACAATGCTGCGCATAATGGTTCAAAACACAGGTTTTTTTTGTTAGAACTTTGAGTACACTTAAGTAATGTCCACCTTGGACAATAAAGTACTTTAGTTGCAGAAATTGGCTCAGAACATAAAAACATCAGAGAGACAGGCAGATCACCATATAACAGCAATTCCCACCAACCTACCAGATCAGGAGTCTGGTCATCTATTCATTAATATTCATCTCCATGTTCCGTCTTGTAAACTGGGTCCCCATTACATTGGGGCCTTATCAAATTCCCTCTTGCGTCAACCAAGTTTACTATATGTGGTCATTACCACCCAATCTATAGAACCCAACACATTCAAACTGATTTTCCTCTTCTCCACCTGTTTCTGATTCTGTAGTTGTTGATGATCCTGTAGTTGTTGATGGACATGAAATACACAAGATTTTTTTTATTTTATTTTTTATTCTAGAATTTGTAAGGGAGATTACTAATATTTGGTCTATTACAAATGCTTTGATCCTGAGGAAAGAACATGGGGTCCTGCTACAAAGTTTACCAATTAAGCACTAGTGTAAGTGTAGTGAGTTGATAACCAAATCTACATAACCAAGCCACGACTATAGATGAGTTGAATAATCTTTCCAAGTCAGGTGGTTTAGCCTAAATTTTGGAGCTAATGCTCTGTTATAGCCAGTGGAAGCTCTGCTCAAGATAACGAAGTAACACATTCGCACAGTACACACCGAGATGGGACTATTTGGCTGCCAACACTCACCTCTCAAATGTATAAATATTTTAATGGTCCTGTCTAAATTTGTAGAGATAAATACTCCTGGAGTACTGAAGTCCATCTGCATTGCATTATATTATATGTAAATCAGGAGCTGTACTAGAGTAACTACAAATAAAAACAAGCAAAAAAATCTTGAGTTTAAATCCCTATTTAATATAGATTTAATTTCCACTGTACAAAAAGGGACACTTGGAAGCAATTTAATGTATCTCTACAAAGAGGCAACTTTAATCTTTAAACTTGACTGCTATAATGGAACATTAATGTAGAAGCTCTCTACCTTGTGTAGTATAATTGCTCTTTTTACAGGAAAAGTGCCTTTTTAATCATAATCTAATCTGCGCGTGCTTCTTGCCATTTCTGTTTAGAGCTAATGAATAAACATAGCAAGCAGCATAGTACACCTCCCTCAGATGCTGTCTAGCCTCATTTATTTTCCATGCAAGGCAAAGGTGGGAAACGCCAATACATAATGCAATACTGTATTCACATAAAGCACATTCAAATGCTGAAGTGACACAATTATCGTGGATCTTATATGAATGAGGATTAGGTGATATACTGACGTTTTGCCTCATCTACATATATTTTTCTCCTCCTGTCCATATGGGTTTCAGTGCTGGAATCCCTGTGAGGTTTAATATACACTTACACGGGTTATTTGGAGAATACATGTAGTTTTACCAGTGTTCTGATCATACTTGCTGCACAATGTTATACAAAGCAGAAAAGGCTTCTCTCCCACCCCCTCTGCCAGGCGGCAGAAGCTAATTCCCTGTGGAGTGCAGACCTATACAGACATCAAACATGCAGCTCATAGAGGGTGGGGTGACGGGACTGTAAACCACAACAATAGCTGTATCATTAAAATGACAAATTATTATGTTTAAAACTGAATTGCAAAACAGCAAAGGCTTCAAAGCAACATGTTTAACACACTCTGTAGCATGACGCTACTTACACATTCAGAAGGTTTAATCCCATTCTTGAGAGAGATGAATTTATTTTTATCCTTCTCCTATTCATACAGGGAAATGGCCTTGGAGCGGCCTGGCTGTTGGAAGATTTTGTTTCTACAGGATCCAATTAAAATAGTGTATGACGGTAATATGTATTGCTTTATCTAATGTCCATGGTAAATTGTCTCAAGGTTAAATTATTACAATATATTTATTGTGTTCTTGCATAGCAAGACCACTTAATGTTATCTCACATATATATTCTTATTATTATTATAGCCAAATTTACCACCCTAACGCCTCCCACAGTTTTTACACTACATAGACAAAAATATACCAAAACGTGCGGATTGTTCCCGATTGGTGTGCTATTACTTTGTGGAACGTTTCGCCGAATGGTTCACAGAATATCGTCGTTCTCGAGGCATAATTGGTCCCATAGGAATGAATGGCAAAATGTTCAAAGCTAGAGTGGGAGCTGGCAAAAGCTGAAAAATCAGGACATGATTTCTAAACTGCCACCACTCCCTCATTTTCAAGCCCACCTACACAAATCTTATATCAAAAGGTTCAGCTATCCCTGCTGCCACTAGAATTCCACGGCTAAGTCATAGTCCTGATTGTTTTCACAATATGACCATTTGTTTGCCACTCACGCCGTCCATTGACATTCATTGAAACTCCACTCTAGCCAGCTCAAATTTGAAGGGCAATTTCTAAACTGCGACTGTGCCTTCATTGTTAATATTTCAGAGACATACTATGCATCAAAATGTAGGCCTGGGTCTTGTGATTCTCACAATATAAAGCTCTTCGCTGTAGGATTTATAAATACGACCGTTTGAAGATGGCAACCGCCAAAATACTCTGATCTGTGCCAGGCTGGAGTAGCAAGTGATGTCATAGACAGGACCTTTTGTACACCTGCTAATGTTTTTATAAATGTATGTTTTAATGTAACTGTGAAGCACTTTGGGCAACAACGTTGCAATTAAATGTGCTATATAAATAAATAATAACAGTTAACCCGCCCACTTCAGTTGTAAACTACTGGTGGAGGCAAGAGCACTTCACACAATTTCCCCAGAATTTGTAACTTTTTAAGTTAAAGTAGCTCTGTTGCTTTTTTATTTTTTTATTTCTTTATTTTGATGTGCATAAGGTAACATAGCAGCTTGCTAAGCCACGACGGCAAAGTCAAGCATAATATCAACAAAGCATAACATAGGTATGGCATTGAGATCATGGCACACTTTTTTGTTATAAGGCAAAAACAGGTTAAACTGACATGTATTAGCTGCAATTAGACGCTATTCTTTTAGAGGAGGGGGACTAGACATGGAGATTATAAGACAGTAAAATAATAAATGAATGCTACAGGAGTATGCTACAGGAGTAGTTAGTATAATGCCACTGGGTATGGGACATGCACTAGGGCTAGAGAACTGTGTGGCCCTGGGGATTTTTGTGTGTAAGAGAAGGAGCTATCTCAATGTAGGCAAGCTATTGGGGGATCCTGGGTTGGATGGGCTGTAAATGTGCATGAGGATGCTTATGTAGTACAGATTGGGGGTTGTGTGGTTCCCGCCACCCAAGGTCTGTGTGTATAACTGTAGAGTTAGCTACCCGACTGTTATTACAATAATTGTGAGACATGCGAGGGAGCTGCTTACCTGTTAGTCGGCAGGTTTACACCCCGGGAGTGTAGCAGGTACTTGGGGTAGCTGATAATGGCCTGGGCATATGGATGCCTCCGTGCCTAATATGGGCTAGTCAGCTAACATGCATATCGAGGCGGGGGAGAGGGTGGAGAGTCCAGCCATGTGCTGGTGGAAAACATGTGCAGTGTTCGCCATGTGCGTGGCCTTGTGAGCTGAAATTAAATGAACTTTGAACTATGAAAACTCTGTATACCTTTATGTATATATATTTATATATATATATATATATATATATATATATATATTTATATATATATATATATATACATATTTAATAGAATTGATTTTCTCACCCCTCCTGGGTGATATATTTATTCCTCATTCTTGGGTCCTCTACCAGAGGCCTTCTAATAATATTTTTGGTTTAGGCAGACTTGCTTTGGTATCACTGATGCTGTCTCAAGGGCATCAGTGTATCTGAACATAGTGTAACATAATTTGCAATATTTCCGACCTACATTGTATTAATTTATTTATCAAATATTTTACCAGGAAGGGTACATTGAGCTTTCTCTTGTTTTCAAGCATGTCCACTGATTTAAGTGTGATGATTGTTCAACAAGCATTCATATGGCCTTTTTGTTTTAAACAGTCGGAAACTCACCTTTAAAAAAAAAGGTCATTAAAATCACTCCAAGAAGGGCTTGAAGAAGATAGGTCAAGAAGAAAAAAATTATATTAGCTCTGTCACAATATCTGAGCCTCCCCTGCGTGATCGCTCCACTCCTCCCCTCCTGACATACATGTTGTCGTTTTGATTGTTTTCTTACTTACACATAATTTTATTTTATTTTTACTTTGATGCTACATTCACATGTTTTCCCCACAATTATGGTACTGGCTAATAGGGTTTATGCTGGCACTGTTTTAGCCCTTTCCATGAACAGGACACTGCCCTTCCATGTGTGGTAGTGAATTTCTTATTTGATGCCCTTTGGTTTTTTGGTATCCAAACCCTGGCTAGTTTATCCGAGACTTTGTCTCGGCTCTTGACCAGCTCATTATCATGGATTCCTCTCTTGTCTTATTCCTGGCTTCTTTCCCATCTGTATTGCATTCAGACTGGCCAACTCTAAGGACCTACATTAGTTCCTGTCTTCTCTCGACTACTTCTGACCTGTTCTGCGTGTAAAAGTTCTCCTTTTCTCTCCCTTGAATATTGCATACGTTTTTATACTCCATGTAACAGTCCCAAGCACTATTTATATCACAGATTAATTTAATCCCTTGCCGGTGGCCATTGCTTCCCAGTAGAGTAATCAAGTATAAATACTGCTTCAGCTGTCAATACATAATCACTTGCAAGATGTGAACAAACCTAAAAAAGTATTTTTATTTCACAATAAGATTTAAAATAAAAACATAAATGATCTCTCCAAAGAGATTGAGCACACTTTAGAATTATGGATCGGAATATGTGATGCATACTTTTCGTTCCTTTGGAGATATGTGTAGATAGTTTTAAATTAGAAAAATAATGTTTATGCTGAATGGGAAAATTAACACAGATCACTAAGTTAGAGATTAAAGGAGTGGAATTGCAGGAGTGAGCTTTTATTACTATTTTAACATGCTTCCGTATCTCATTTGCAAGGTGGAAACCCTGGCTCTTGGTTGCTTGAGGGAAAACCACAAAACGCATAATAAAACAAATAACAATAAAAGTACTTGGCTAATTTGTGTTTTATTTTCACTTAATTTCCAATTTATTTCTTAAGGGAACCAGTAACACAAAATAACTCTATAAAAGTAAGCACAATGCAGGACCTATTCTTTAGATCTTGTCTAACGACTCATTCTCCAGGGTTTTTTTTCCCTGAAGTTTATTTTATTTTATTTTTATTAGCAATTATTCTGTTTACAACATTTGTATAAATAGATAATAATACAGAAATCAATAATCACGGATAATTAAACATTGGAAAATGTTAAGAGAGTGCAGCAGACATAAATTTGGTACCCAAGTGAGACAAAGTCTTCCCATTGTCCATTGTTCTTAAATGTGCATGGGTATAGTCTGCTGGTTGTGGATTTCACTGGGTGGATCTACACATCAGGTGGGTGACCCCAGTGAAGCACTCCAGTCAGTGAACTTCACAGAAGTTTAAGAGTAAACAGGTTTATACGGTCATTGAATCTCTATCATCGAAATATCTAGATAATTGTATGATCTCCATCGTTGCCAGTCAGGTAGGGGTGTTGGGACCTAAGAGTGTGAGTACATTCGTCCATTTGATGTATTTGCATTAGTCGCAAAAAAGAAATAGCAAGAGCAGATTTTATAAGAGTGTCTCCCGATATGGTATTTGCATAAGTAATGTGGTTTATGTGGTCAGTGTATCAGAGGGTCATATATTATGTGAATGTGTAACTAAGCCCTCTATATACTGAGGTCTTGCTTGTTTTGAAGAAATTTCAACCATGGATTCTATATAGCTCCTCCGGTCTAAGGAGTTCAGTTCTTCCATTTTGAATGGATTCCTCTTTTTGAATCCAATCTCTTATTGTGGGTGCTTTTTGCTTTTTCCAGAACAGTGGAATTAATAGATTGGCTGCCGTGAGTAGGAGTATAGTTAATCTGTGAGTCGGCTTCAATCGTGGGGTTGTGAGAGGCTAAAGAGAATCACTTTGGGCTCCAGGGGAATTGGAATGGATGCGATAAATTGTATAATTTATGCAAGTTTGGCCCAATAGAGATGGATAGTGGGGCATGTCCACCATATAAATGGAATAAGAATAACCCCCATGATGGCATACCATTTGCAAAAGTAGACAACCCAAGGTATTGCAAATGGGGTATGTCCAGTCTTTTTTAGTAGCCACTTAGCAACAAACACTGGCCAAAATTAGCGTTCAAATTAGTTTTTGGCATTTTTTACACACAAACAAATATGAACGCTAACTTTGGCCAGTGTTTATGACTAAGTGGCTACTAAAAAAGACTGGACATACCTCATTTGTAAAACCGTGGGTTGTCTACTTGTGCAAATGGTATTCATGGGGGTAATTCTTATTCCTGGGCTACCATACGGTCTCAAAGGCAACATAACCAGTATGTCTAGTTTCAATGTGTATAAACTGAAAAACGTGGTGTGCTTTATTTGACCCTGTAACTTTCCAAAGCACCATAAACCCTGTGCATGGGGGATACTGTTTTATTTGTGAGACATCGCTGAATACAAATATGTGTACTTTATAGCAGTAACAGCTAACAATATTATGACATCATTTTTTTTTTATAATTTATTCATATTAAATTATGTTTCATTGCTAAATATTTGATGTTATTTGAAAGCCCTGTTTGTCCTGAATAAAATTATATATTATAAGCGTGGGTGTACTTAATATGAAAGAGGTGAATTACGGTTGAACAGACACATAGCGCAAAATCCAGGTTTTGTTTACATTTTGTTTTGATCACAACTTTTACAATTGGCTCAGTCCTTAAGAGGTTAATCTGTCTTAATATATGTAGGTTATTTACAGACATGAAGATGTATTTTAGAGAAAAAATTTATATGTAAAGAATAGGGATGTGCATGGGCAAAACATTTGGTTCAGTTCGGCACTTCCGAAATTCGGGACTTCGGCACTTCGGCACTTTGGTTTGGTTCGGCACTTCTGAAATTCGGGACTTCAGCAATTCGGCACTTCCAAAATTTGGGACTTTAGCAATTCGGGACTTCGGTAATTTGGGACTTCAGCAATTCCATAACCCTAACCTCTACCCCTACCCCTACCCCTAAACCTAACCTAGGGGTAGGGTTAGGGTTAGACTCATGTCATCATTCACGTAATTTTCCCTCCCTCCCTTGTTTTGCCACTTTTCAGAAATCCAAAGCACTTCGGCACTTTTGAAATTCGGCACTTCTGCAATTTGGTTCGGCACTTTCGAAATTCGACACTTCGCCAACTTCGTCAAAACGGAACTAAACAAATTGCACATGTCTAGTAAAGAAGATAAACCAGCTACTTGTTTTAGCTAGAATAACATATATTAAATATTTATGTATATCATCACACATCCACGTATATATTTTCTATGAAATGTTTGTTAATGAAAGTTTAAAAACATTTTTGTAATGTAATTGCCATATTAATTCCAGGAAATAAAAAGGAAAGTATGTTTTATGATGTCGATATAATTTAGTGTTTTAAACATGGTACATATTTACAAAAAAAATAAACTCATTGAATATCTATTTTTTAAAAATGCTTTATTTTGGGGCATTTTTTTCAATAAAGGTTTTTCAGCCTGAAACGTGAAGTAACTTTCTCAACTACTCACAATTACCCAATAAGTTAAGACATGCTCAGAAAAGAGGTATTTATTTGTTTGCATGCCTTATACAATAATATGTGCGTAGGCTATAATAATGTAATCCTTCCTTTTAAAAATGCAGATTTATGACTGTTTTCCTTTACAAACTTACACTTGAAGTTGTGAGTAATATATCCATTTTAAAACTAGGTATAAGTCCTTCATTTTTAACATAAACACATTTTCTTGAACCCTTTTGGTATTGCTCTTTGGAGAAGTACAGAATGTTGAGATATTTATTCTATTATTATCAAAATTTAAAGGACGAACAGCACTTCAGCTGGACTCTGCGTGCTCCCTGGCTGCCTAGAAAGCCATACTCATTCACAGTTCAAAATCAGAGGCTTCTCAATTAGAATGTTCATTTCCCATAACGCACTTTAGAATTTATGAGGCAAAACTGGAACAGGAGGCCCCTAGTTGATGAGCTCACAGTGACACCAAGGCTCCATGAGGCGAGGCCCCAGCAAATGTGAGGCCTTAGACCAGTGTTGGTGAACCTATGGCATGCATGCTATGACGGGGAGGCATTGTCTTTGCTTCCACCTGGAGCAGAACATATTAATCTCTCCCTTGCAGTTTCAGTGCTCAGTGATGGAGTCAGAGCAGTCTTAGGGATTCCCAGTCTGTGCTCTGACTTCCTTAATGAGTGCCGGACCAGAAGGAGCGATTCATATGGTCTGCACTGGGAGAAGGTGCTTCAGACCACTAGGGATTCGTTATCAAGACCACCAGATCACCATTAACTCCAAAAGATACCAGACATTTATGATTAACCCCCAGTGACCTTAAGGGAATCATTAACCCTCCCTGGACCACCATGTTTAACTCTCAACAGGACCAGCCTAAGGCACACCTGTGCAATAATCACGCTGTCTAATCAGCATCTTGATATGCCACACCTGTGAGGTGGATGGATTATCCCGGCAAAGGAGAAGTGCTCACTAACACAGATTTAGACAGATTGGTGAACAATATTTGAGAGAAATAGGCCTTTTGTGTACATAGAAAAAGTCTTAGATCTTTGAGTTCAGCTCTTGAAAACTGGGGGCAAAAACAAAAGTGTTGGATTTATAATTTTTATATTGTATACTGGATAACATAAAGTACATAGTTTAATAAATAGCTCACCATAAACACATGAATGTGTCTTGTAAATTACTCTTATGTTAGAGGATGTTTTTAAAAACCATGCAGATTACTACTGTGAACAGAAAATTCAGCTGAAAGGTAGAGATCTGGGTATTCACAGAAGCTCATACTTATCTTGACCTCTACTGTTCCTGTAATGTTCTCTTAGGATGATCTTTGATGTTGTTGAAAAAAACGCAATTTTAAAGCTTTTCATCAAATAAGGCTTCCAGGAAAGAAAAGTGTAGGGTCTGGGAATCTTCACCAAAATATGACTCTTCCATAAAAAGTAATGCCTTTTTTGAATTATAGTAATAATCAGAAAACTCATAGAGTAGTGGGAATGAAAATCTATAATCTGTGGTTGGTCGGAGTTTCAAATCCCATAAGTATGTTATAAGTAAGTATATCCCATGCTGTTAATGTTAGGCTTGATGTGGATGCCATATGAAAAAAACAAAAAAAAATATATATAAAAATACATGAATAATATATAATACAAATAATTTTATTGTTGAATCTACCTCTTCACTAAAAAATCTATTTTCAATGGTCTATACATAACTGTAATTGAAGGATTTCAACAAACATCAAAATAACTTCTTATTCACCGCCTCATGAAATTGTCCTATATATTGCTATTCAGTTAATATTAGCATTTATATAGTGCCATCACATTGCACAGTTCTTTAAAATTATATAGATATATATCTATCATCTCTGACCATAGATTAATCTCAGTAGATTGCACTTTAGTGATGTTTGCACTATTGATTGGATGCACCTTATTGCCAGGGCCGGATTAAGAGCACACTGGGCCTGGTGCTGACAATTATGATGGGCCTAATTACGGAATCACATTGACCAAAAACACTAAAACAGTCATACCTCCCAAGCGTCATGTATCTGATAGAGATGGCGCTGGAGGGAAACTCATAGGATGCGGCTATAAGAAAACACATACTCTATGTGACTAGGGGACACTGGGAGACTAGGGGACACTGGGAGACATGGGGACACTGGGACATATAGGGACATTGGGAGACATGGGGACACTAGGCACATTGAGACACTAGGAACACAGACACTGGGAGACATGGGGACACTGAAACATTTAGGGACACTAAGACACTAGGGACAAAGTGACATAGGGACACTGGGAGACTATGGGACACCTGGAGACTAGGGGGACACTGGCTGGGAGACAGACACTTGGGGACACTGGGAGACATGGGGACAGTTGTGGACATAGACATGGGGACACTGAGACATAAAGGGACACTGGTACACATGGGGACACTAGGCACACTGAGAGACATGGGACACTGGATGGGAGACATGGGGACACTGGGAGAAATGGGGACATAGTGTCTCCGTGTCCCAATGTGTCAGTGTCTTCCAATGTCCCTATGCATCCCCATGTGTCCCCTAGTGTCTCAGAGTCCCCATGTTTTCCAGTGTCCCCAAGTGTCTCAGTGTTTCCAGGTCTCCCAGTGTCTGTGTCCCCATGTGTCCTAGTGTCAGTGTCCCCTAGTGTCTGTGTCCCCATTTGTCCCCTAGTGTCAGTGTCCCCTAGTGTCTGTGTCCCCGTTTGTCCCCTAGTGTCTGTGTCCCTTAGTGTCTCAGTGTCCATATATGTCCCCTAGTGTCTGTGTCCCATAGTGTCTCAGTGTCCCCATGTGTTCCTGCTGCCTTTCCCCCCATCCCTCACTTACCTGAGCTGTAGAGCTGCTGTCTGGACTCTGCTGTGTTGCTGCTCCCTCACAGATCAGTAAGTAGTAGAGAGAGGCAGGGATATGCTGTAACTTCCTATTCCTGCCTCTCTCCACACACAGTGACCCCTACTGGCCGGTGCTGGTATTGCAGAGTAATCTCCATTTATTCTGAGAAAAATACCTGCATTTGTATTGCCGGTATTACTGCAATACTGCGGCCAGGCAGCCTCAAATACCAGTCAGGTGGCAAACCAGTAAAATACCAGTCAGGTGGAGGTGGCAAACCTAAGAGTAGTGTGTGTAAAAAAAAAAAAAAAAAAAAAAATTATTTTTTTTTTTAAATGGGCCTATTCCATGGGCCTGGGCCTGGAGCTGCAGCTCCATCAGCCCCTATGTTAATCCGGCCCTGCTTATTGCATAATATGTATTGCATTTTAATTTACTATTGTGTATTGGGCAATGTGACTACATGACAGGAGGTGAATATGTGCTTTAACTCTCTTTACTAACTCCAAAAAGCAGCACAAAATAAAACAAAAGCAAGTAGTGTACGTAGTTTAACAGTATGACACTAAAAGCACTTCCTCTTTCTTTGTTGCTCCTAGACATCTGCAATTTGTTTCGGTCCGAATATGTATTCGGACGAATTTCGGACAATTCGGACATTTGGGTACTTCCGAATGTCAGAATTGCCAAATTGCCGAAGTGCCGAATTGCCGAGGTCCCAAAGTTCCGAAATTACAGAATTGTAATACTTGCACAAATTAGTATCCAATAACACGCTGGCAAGATGGATTCACTAGCTGTTAACTCTGGCAGCCTTTCATACTTCCTTTGGAACACATTCGGTTTTAGGTGCAGTGGCCTATTGAGCATTCAATGCAGGAACATCTTTGTCCGACATCATATGCTTGGTACCAGCGAAAATACATTTAGAACTTAAATAGCCCTGTCCCTCATGCTTCTTTCTATTTTCTTTCAGAGTGTTAAAACAGCAAAATATGAATTCTTATTTTATGTAGAAAATTGAAGATTGTGCTAGCTTTAGTGTACGAATAATCTTAATTTTAATAATGACAGGAGGTGAGTATTTCACATAATCTTCCTTTACTACTCCATAGCAGCAAAGACATATAGAGAAATAAAGGAACCAATCAGAGACAGGCAGAGAGTATAAGATACGCCTTCCACTGAGTCACTTCCTCTTGATAACAGCAACATCACAAGTCACACGATCACCTGAAGAACCATACGGTATAACGAACACAGTTCGAATTCCAGGAACGATGAAGAACGGTTGGATTCATTCAAAACTGGGAACAATGAATATCCTTGTACACTTGATGTAGAAGATCTCTTTGTGTCTTTTAAGCTGAAAGAGACCAATAGTGTTTTAGTGATATGAAATGTAAACCTGAACAATATGAGTAACCCTCACATAAAAGGTGTGCAATAATTCGGTACTATCACAATCTATCGTGATCTATAAAATTTAACTTAAGTACCATAACATAGCTACCTAATATAGAATATCTATACATATATCAACTATTTAGGAAAAACAACTCCAACTTTCCATCTAGAGTGAATAGAGTCAAGTACGTAGTCACAAGAAAACAACCAGTACCATATTGATAATATATATCACCTACCTGGAGATGCGAACCCACCTGAATGGGAGGGAAATTCAATAGGGGGTGAAATACTCGCCTCCTGTCATTGTTAAAATTAAGATTATTAGTACATTAAAGCTAGCATAATCTTCAATTTTGTCACATGACAGGAGGCTTCATATTTTGCATTTTTAATGCTAAGATAATAGAGAGAATGCGACAATGGAGGACAGGCTAGAGTAAAACGTCCGAAAGGTGGGTTCTCATCACCAGTCTGCCGAGAGCAATATATCTGATAAGGAGGCCCCCGCTGTGAAGGTGGAAGAGCCCGCCGCACTCCGAACCGAGTGTGCGCTGAAGGAAGGGTCAATCCCGGCAAGAGATAAAAGCTATCGTACCCAGCGGGTCAAGGTGGTAACCGAGATTTGCCCATGTGGCTTAACGTAGGACACCAATAATTGTCAGGGTGAGGTAATCGTAGTGTGGACGTACATAGGCGTGCAGTGTCTGGACCACGTAAAGTTGGGTTCCGATGGAAAAAATGGGTAAAAAAATGATATTGAGTCTGTCTTGTACATCGAGACACCCGAAGAGTGACATGTTTCGGAGAAAACGAGAAGGCGTCCACATGGAATGCTCGACTGTTCGAAATCCGACCAATTTACCCGTGAATTCCAAGCTGAGCAGTAACACTTCCTTGTTCCAGGGGCCCATGAGTCCCAGAGTATATCTCTTGTCATTGACGATAAGTCATTAGTGTATCCAACACCGAAAGACTCCAGGCCATTAAAGAGAGATGTCCTTCTTGTAGTATGGGATGAGGATTACCAATGGAATCCGTGAGTATTATCTGATCATCTGTCAATAGCGGAGGGGCCTGGTATGACAGTGCGAGGAGATCTGGGAACCAAGGTTGACTCTGCCACCGGGGCGTCACCAGGGGGCTTGCCACTTCCAGCGATCTGATGTGGTGAAAGACCCTCGCGATCATTGCAAAGGGTGGAAATGCAAAAGCCCCTTTCGGTCGGCCATGCCTGCAGGAATGTGTCTACCGCTGCACCCTCCAGGTCTGGTAATCAGCTGTAGAAAATTGGTAGTTGGCGGTTGATGCTAGACGCGAAAGGTCGATTGTGAGCGGAACTCTCAGGTTGTTCAGTGTTGCCAATATGTGTAGAGCTAGGTGCCAATTGTTGATGTCCCTCCAATGTTGAGAGGTTTCCCCTGGAAGATGTTCCGTCATCAATGTGGTATTAAGTGGTAGGCCATAGTCGAATATTTCCTTCGTGAGGTGGGTCAGTCTGAGAATAAATGCCACCTAAGTGGTTGATGTGACGAACTGCAGAGAAATCGTCCGTGTGTAGCAGGATACAGCAATCGGATCTCCCTTTCGTTAGATTTCAGATAGCAGAGGCACCTGCCAACAATTCCAGGCATGCATACCGTCGAGCCACCATCGGATTTCTTACGTCATGGGTACCGGTGAAAGAAGGTGGTTATGATTCTGGTCGGAGAGTAGAATGTGGTCCAGGAAAGCCAGGCATCATATGCCTTGACCCCGTAAGTGAGCCATCACTGGTTTCAGAAACTTCCGTAAAGTACCGTGGTGCCGAACTGCGCCCGAAGGGGAGGCAGGTGATTTGCCATGGTGTCCCGTTCCAGAGGAACCGTAAGGAGGGACGACTGCCATTGTCTACTGGTACAGGCAGGTAGGCGCCTTTAAGTCCACGCTCGTAAACCAGTCTCCTCCTTTGCCGGAGGTGCCGCTATAGATGGATCCCTTCCATCTTAAAATGGTGGTATGTAAAAATGTTTAACCAGGAAAGAGACATTCAGATATTTCTGGTTTCCAAGTGCATCCTATTGATGTAACTTTTACCCAATGTAATGGTATTCATTTTATCTATCTCAAAGGGTTGAAGGGCTGAGTCAACCCTGCTTGGGAATTTAACCTGTGACCCCCAAGGGTTAAGCAGATTATTCTGACTAAGCATTAGCCTTTCTTGAAAGCCTCACCGAATAATGTGCCTGTGGGCCCAATTCTTTACCAATTTTCCATCAATTCAGAATAAGGCTGCCCGAAACAACAAGCAGAGTTGCATAAACACCTGATCTACCTAAAACTTCGGACAAAATGACCAAACAAGGGTAGGGATGAAAACTGGGAGGGAAACAGGACATGGTCCGAGGGCCCGGCCGGGAGGGGGGCCTGCATGGCGGCGGGGCCGGACTGGCCCACCAGGAAATTTCCGCGGCATCTGGGGGCTGCGCAAGTAGGTGCCACCGGGTGGCTGGTCCGGTGGCACACTCTGAGGGGGCCGGACGGCCGCGTTCCACACCGGGTGGCAGCCTCGCCGGTCCAGCGGCACTCCTGTCTCTAATGCTGAAGACTGAAGGAGGGAGGAGCATGTCTCTCTATCATGCTCCTTTGCGGTTCCCACAATTCCCAGCATAGTATGCACAGTACGCTGTGCTGGGAAATGTGGGAACCGCAAAGGAGCATGATAGAGAGACATGCTCCTCCCTCCTTCAGTCTTCAGCATTAGAGACAGGAATGCTGCCGGAGCGGCGAGGCTGGGGGGGGGGGGGGGGTAGGCAACGGGGCAATTCCCCCCCGAGATTCTCCCCTGCCGGCTAATTGTATAAAACAATAGGTCCCCCCTCATTGTTATCTATGGCCCCTGTGATGGACTGCCTGGCACCCCTCATTATCCTTTAGGGCCCTCACTCGCTTCTAAGGGGTGGGGTCTTGGGGGGGTACTAGGGTTTTTTTTTTTTTAACAGTGAGCAGCCAAAGGCTGCTCAGTGTTTAATAGACATGCCCCTACTCACGGTATAGCGAGTAGGGGCAAAATTTACTAATACTTTGTAATCCTTACTTAGTATCAGTAAATGTGGCTGAAAGACCAATTTAGGTCTTTCAGCCTTTTGGTAGGCTTAGGAGTTATCTACTCAGAGGCTGTGAGATGCAGCCACGGCACAATCAGATCGGAGTTTCATTCATTCAAATGAAATTCTGATCCGAACAAAGTCACAAATTGCATCCTAACATGAATGGAGAAACTGTTCTCATTCTATTAGTACGAAATTCGGTAGTTTTGCCGGTGTCCTGTCTAAATGACAGGACGTTCGGCAATACTGACAGGAAGCATCGCGGGAACAGGGAGAAAAGCTAAGAATTGTGGGAAAATTTCTCTGACTACCGGAAATGAAGCACACTTTGCGCCTCCGCTGGTCAGAGATTGTCAGGTGTAGGAAACCTTCATAAGACAAGTAGTCCCTACTTTGTCTTATGTTTTAAAGAAAACTAGAGCAGACAGGAAGAAATGAAGAACAGATCGTGACAGAGGGAGATGTGCTGACATTGTCCAAGTGCCAACCCTGCAATGTGCCTGCGTACCGGGGAGGGAGATCAGAGAAATTATGTTTCTTCAAAGAAAATACTGCAGGGAGTGAGAGAGGACCTGGAGCTCACCCTGCAGCTCCACCAGGTCCTACTCTCGCGAGCACGGAGCGTTGTCACGGTTACCACGGCAACGCTCCAAATATCGCGCGAGTGAACTCTAGCCCGGGAGCGTAGGCTAGAGCTCACTTTACCACTGGGACCACCAGGGATTACCACTGGACCACCAGGGATCGAAATATGTCCCCCCTCCTCCCTCAGTAAAGGGAGGAGACCCCCCTCCATGGCCCATTAGCCCTCAATTGTAGTCTCTACTGGGGCCTCGAGGAGATTATTGCACTTTTGTTCCTTGTGTCTAAAGATTGTGTAGGGTGTGGCTGGAGGCGGGGCATGGAGGCGGGACAAGGGTGGGGCTTGCTGCGGAGCATTGGTGGGGCCTGTAAGGGGGCCCTTGATTTATTTTGCCAGGGGGCCCTGAGGGTTCTCAGTCCGCCCCTGGAGGGAACTATTCACCTCCTGTTATTAATAAAATTGAGATTATAGGTACACTAAAGCTAGCATAGTCTACAATTTTATAACATGACAGGAGGCATCATATTTGCCATTTTAACACTCAGTCAACAAAGCAACAATGCTTGTTCCATTGGTAATTATCCCGGGAGGCAAAAAGATTAGTCCCAAATGGATTCTTCAACAGTGAGATGTGACGGAAATGCCAGTCGTTGGTGTTCCTGCAATCCCAGGAACAAGTCAATCCGCTGCAGGATTCACCATACCTGGTAACCTGAGACTGGGCTCCGCCAAGGTGGTTGATGTAACGTAATGTCAATATGGTGTCCCTCCTCAGGAGGATGAAGTCTGAGCAGGGCCAGACTGGGAAAAAAATTAGGCACGGGCATTTTGTAATCAGAGCGGCCCCCTAAGAAGGGGGCGGGGCCAGAGAGGGAGTGTTTTGTCATCACTAATGACAAGCACGCCCCCTCTCAAAGTGAGCATGTAAGTTCAACGTGCAGAGCCCCGCTGAAGAGCTCTGGCATTAGAAAAAGGCCCTGAATTTGTTCTGCGCAGCGCAAGCAAATTTATTAACATGTTTACGCTGTGTTTGCTTTTAAATTGTTTCTGGTGTCTTCACAAGTGGGATACCAGAGGACAAAAGGGCCAGGAAAGTGCATGGTGCATATGTTTGGAGCCTGCTTGTGGGATTGCGTGTGTGTAGAGTGTGGTGTGGTATTGTGTAAATAGGTCAATTTCATTTGTGTTTGTGGTGTAATATGTGTGGCTAGGGGCTGTAGAGAGTGTGTGTATAGGGGGCATAGTGTTATAGGGGATGTAGCGAGTGTGTGCATACGGGCTGTTGTGTGTGTGTATAGGTGACGTAGTATGTGTATGGGTTGTAGAGAGGGTGTGTTTAGAGAATGTTGTATGTGTTTGCTGACAAGGAATGTAGTGTGTGTAGGTGGTGCAGTGTGTGTGTGTAGGAGATCTACTGTGTAAAGGACCCAGAGTGTGTATAGAAGATTGTGTGTGTGTGTGTGTGTGTGTGTATATAGAGGATTAAGAGTGCATATAGGGCAAGGGATCTAGTATGTATCTGGAGCGTAATGTGTGTAGTGGTGCAGTGTGAGGGGTGCTGTAGTGTCTGTGTGTGTATATATATATATATATTTGGACGTATTGTATGTGTGAGGGGCGCAGTGTATGTGTATGTAAAAGGGGTGCTGTGTGTGAGGGTGTTTTTATCTGCCGTCATATTCTAGGTTTCTAATTTCTTTGTCTGTTAACTCACTGTAACGGACCGTTTCAGCAAAAAAAAAAGGGGAAAAATCCGTTTAGGCGATAATCCCCTTTCCTAGAGACAGGCACAGCTACTGCAGAACACCAAACTCCCGATCTGGATACGAAATAACACTCCGAACTGGAACAGCTGAACAAGAAAAGCATACAATCCGCTTACACTCCTGGCAGTCAGCTTACAATCCAATTCCCCCCAAGAACGAGACGACACTTCATTTTGAGGGTTAAACAGGAACTCTAGACTGGGACACCCAGTCTGGCTTTTATTTCCAACTCACACATACAGGCCACACCCAGGGGGAGGCATAAAAGAACCAATGACATAGATGTTACCTCCCACACATCCCCTCCCCTTAGTGTGACACATAATCCCATTATGCATACAGAGTAAAATATACTTTTACACAACTTTCATAACTTTAAAACCATACATCACATTCACATAAAAATACATATTCACAATCAATCCATTCAGGGGAACAACATATTAAAAAATGGCATGAATCCGACCAGGGGTTTAAAAGTTACTAAAAGTATCTTTTGGGCCCTGGCTTGCAGCATGGCACAATCTGGCTCAAACAGAAGTAAAACATCCCCCACAATGCATCCCGGCTTCCTCCCTTCTGCCCTGGAGATAATTGGAGAAGTAATCCAATTATCTAGGACTAGAGTCAGACTCCATTAACCACATGGTTGCAAAAAGACAGTAAAAGACATAAAATTACATACTGATACATTTAACACATAAAACACACATTTCTACATATCCCCAGTTTAACTGAACACATAAATACCTACATAATATTTAAGACAGTATTACTGTGATATGTTACAAAGTCTTAAAGGGACATTAGTCCCAAAAGTCCCAATATGTCCATCGCTGATTTTAAAGGGCCAGTAGCAGCAATATAAATTATTACATGCCCAAATATAGTGTTTATAGAGCAATATGTCCATGGGCCGTAGTCGCAGGGCAGGAGGCTAGCAACCAGGCTTCTCCAGTTCACAGTGGCGAAGTTGGTTTCGCCACACTCACTGAGGGTTATTTTATATATTATATATATGTGTGTGTGTGCTGTATATGTGTGGGAGTGTGCTGTGTGTGTGAGCGAGGGTGCTGTCTGTCTGAGGGTGCTGTGTGTGAGTGAGGGTGCTGTGTGTGTCTGGGGGTGCGCTGTGTGTGTTTGGTTGCTGTGTGTGTTTGGGGTGCGCTGTGTGTCTGGGGGTGCGCTGTGTGTCTGGGGGTGTGCTGTGTGTCTGGGGGTGCGCTGTGTGTCTGGATGTGCGCTGTGTGTCTGGGGTTGCTGTGTGTGTCTGGGGTTGCTGTGTGTGTCTGGGTCCTGTGTGTGTCTGGGTGCTGTGTGTGTCTGAGGGTGCTGTGTGTATCTGAGGGTGCTGTGTGTGTCTGGGTGCTGTGTGTGTTTGGGTGCTGTGTGTGTTTGGGTGCTGTGTGTGTCTGAGGGTGCTGTGTGTGTCTGGGTGCTGTGTGTGTCTGGGTGCAATAAGAAAGGAAATAAATATATAAATATATAGGCTAAGAGAAAATACAAGGGACACACAATGACAGGCAAATAATTCAGCATAAAACCCACAAACCCACAGTAAATCACAAATCCACAGCAACCCACAGAAAAGCAGGAGGCAGTGGTACTCTGACCTGTGCTGGAGTGGAGCAGCAAAGAAGGAGGAAGTTATGTGTGGGGGGCGGGGGGAGTTTTATTGTATCTACCTTTTTTCTGATTGGTTGATTTTCTCTGTGTTAATGTTCTGCTGTGGAGTTCTAATAAAGAGAGACTTAAGCAAATATGAAGCCTCCTGTCATGTTATAAAATTTAGCTACTCATTTCTAGAATTATTTGGATATTAGAATTATTGACTGGATTAGAATGATTGATTTTGTATTTTATTGTATTACATATATTGAATAATCACTGATGTCCAATTCAAATGATACATCTTCAAAACACAGCATCTATCATCTTTGTATGGTAATCACCCCAGATTAAATTTTTTAGCTGGGCCTATTCCCTTTTTATAATAGCCAAAATGGCAAGCAGTGTGGTTCCCGTGGCAACTGCTTTCAGCTGCCAGTGTTTGATGTTTTAACACAAGCACATTTTCCCCGTGGAGATTTTCACCTTCATGATAATGTCAGTTTGTGAAACTGGACTATATACATGATTCAGGCTTTTTTCTACAGGAATTGAAAATTATGTTTCTTCAAAGAAAATACTGCAGCGTTCCACAGTCCCAAGGATTCATTAAAATGTCCTCACACTGTGCTACATTTAGATAAGTCACCAGCTTTACAAAGCTGGCTTGTGGAAGAAATTGCTCATCATGTTTCATATGCTCATAAATATGGAATATCGTATGTGTGGAATTAGACCCGTCTAAATTAAAGTGCAGTGTGTGTTTTAATGAATACAAGACCTCCTGTGGTACATAGAGATAGATACACAAAGAGCATAAATTGGTTGTTACAGATGAATTGAGCTTATAGCTGTACAATTCAGATCAGTTAATAGAGTTCAATCTTCCATTAGCTGCTAATATGGTACTAAGAATTTTGTGACCCATAGCCAAAGGTTTAACTAATACTTTCCTGAGGAATAATAAGAGGGGCAAATAAATATTAGCCAGGGTTAGTCCTCTCTCTGATTAGTAGGATTCATGGTGAATTATTTGTGTTTTGCCTTGATGTGGCAGGTGAGCTTACACTTTAATGACCATTGGAGTTCTACTATAAACATCCAGTTATTTAAATGTGCATAGGGATTTGGGATAGTGCCCAAGTAACTTTTTTGTTTTGTTTTTACTGACAAGTTAACCCCTTAAGGACAGAGGCAATTGTACAAGTTCTGATCAAAACAAAACCTGTAATTTGAGCTATATGGTTTACACCTACATTTATTATATATTATTGTGTTCAGGTGAAATAGAGCTTTCATGTCACATCAAATCTGAATATATGTAAAACAATTTAAAATGAATAAAATCTAAAACTATTTGGGAAATTAAGAAATGTTATTCTCAAAATTCTACATGTCATTTTAACTGTGAATGTCATCATATTTACTGCAATTTATGTCTCACCCACATGTACAGTGTCACAGAAACCGTGATTTTGTTTTGTGTTCAGTCATTTCACCCACTTTGTTTGCATCGGGACTGGTGCAGGACTCCCAGCCAGCTCTTCCCTGAAAGACTATATCACCTCTAAATACTCTTTCCATGCTGTGCCCTTACCACTATGATCCAAGGAAGCCCAAAGCGTTGCCCCATGGACTTCCATGAGACTCGTACAGCAGAGAGAGCACCTGAACAGGAGCTACCCAGGAATCATGTGGAACTATAGATCGGATCACGGGAGTGCTGTGGTCCTGCCAAACTTAATCCGGACAGGTCTCGGCTCCAAGAACACCAATCACATCAATTTGTGAAAGGGAGATTACTGAGGCTGAGGCACATTATTATTATTATTATTATTATTATTATTATTATCATTTATATAGTGCCAACAGATTCCATAGCGCTTTACAATATTATGAGAGGGGGGATGTAACTATAAATAGGATTATTACAAGAAAACTTACAGGAACAATAGGTTGAAGAGGACCCTGCTCAAACGAGCTTACAGTCATCAAATGACACGTTGTACTTGGCCTGCTAGAAGCAAGAATAAGTGACCAGAATTTATTAACAAACAGCTTGGAACTCTGAGCAGGATAAGAGAATATCTGCAACCCAGTAAAATTTTACCAGCTCATAACTTGGATTCTCCATTCATGGTGCTTACTGTCCAGAAAGCACCATGAATGGAGAATCCAAGTTATGAGCTGGTCAAATGTTATTGGGTTGCAGATATTCTCTCATCCCGCTCAAAAGACTTAAAATGCAGGGATATGTTGAGTTTACACATTGTAAAATAAGTTATTATGTAAAATATGTGTATGTTGTAAATCTGTATTGTGCTATGCATGTTCGTGTCTGGCAGTTAATTAAATGATCTCATCTTAACCTAATTATGTCCAAGACAGGAGTGGTTATTGCATTGTTCTGGCTAAATATCCCCTGATGTGTGTAGGGGTATAAATATATGTGTTTTCCCTGCGATAAACAGTTCACTTGTTTTACCAAATACAACTGGTCTCGACCACTATATTGGGGAATTCTACAAGGCTATAATCACTATTCCAGCAGCTATAATAACTACCTGCTAAGCTGAAATACAGGGACTAGCAAGCTATTAACAGAGCAGGAGGTAAGAAATTCTAATTAAACAGAATTTGCAATAAAGGAAGTGTAAAAATTAGATGGATCACATGCAGGGAGGTGTGGTTAAAGCTGCATAAACAGAAAGTTAATGATTTAACTCTTAAATGGCAGAAAAATGAGCAATGAGATGGCAGTTTCATGTTCTATACACCAAAACAGCTTAATAGCTTTATTAATGCTTATAGTATCCCATTAAAGGCGGAATACCTATTTATTAGACGTGTTTATAAGTTTTTGCCCAAATTCAATTTGTTAACATTTAGGTCAATCGGTGTGTTGTCCAAGTTCCGTAACTCTGTAGTGCAATATGGACATATAACCAAACACGTGCAGCGGATGAGCAGGTTTGTCTGTGGTGCCTAAAAAAGAGATGGGAATTAAGAAGAATAAGGGTTAGGGGACAGCCACTAAATGTCGGTTGTGTTCACAGATCAAGTGAGAAATGTCCTATAGAGGGAAAATATGTTTGTTATCTGAATAAGCTGAACAGCCACATGGACGACAATTGGACTGCCTGAAATACATTTCATTTTCAGACGAAGTGACTAAGCCAAACCAAATTTTTACATTGTGCACAGGTCTACTATTTATTATGAGTTCACACACACTATCTCTCTCTCTGTGTGCATAGTCCCACCACAATATATATACTTTGAATCATTCTTGTATTCACTTATTGTCCAATGATTCAGTGTTATCGCACCACATAAAACCACCACAATATATATTCTGGATTGTTTTGTACTCACTTTTTGCCCAATGATATGGTGTTATTTATGCACTACATAAAACAGTTGTCAATTAGGTTTATTAAAGTTGTCTCTAGAAGTTGAACATTTTGTTTCTGCAACATTTTTATGGAATTTTGTTGCATAGTTTAAGACAAATCAATAAACAACTATTGATCAAGACATACTGGCTAGCAATTATTGTCAGTTCGGAATAATGATGGGGTAAATTGCAGAAGCTGACGTGTATTGAGCACAGAAAAAGTCCCTCGTACTGTTACTTGCGAATCAATATAGTGTTATCATCCAATATGTCAGTCCAACTAGAGGACTTTGAATCGTAGGAAATGAATATATTGTTGTATGTTGGATGTTTATGAAAATTGGAATGATTGTTGAATGATAAGTAAATAAACCAGTTTTTTAAAGGAGAATTTTGAGCAATTCCCCCAACCCTCACCCCAAGGGGCCCTTCCAGGTATTCTGCTTGTCTTAACTTCAACCTAAGTAGATTAAATAAAGACTTTGGGGATTATTTGTTAAACATCACATTTTAATTAATTGAAAACTGAAATGCAGGCAAAAATGTCAGCTTTTAGTAAAAAATAAATTAATAATAATCTGCAATGAAGTTATAGAAAGGGCATGTCTATGATAACCTGTAATTTACAGTTTGGTTTACAATTCACTTCAAATTGGCGTTTAGTGAATAAATCCCTAAGGCATTTTTAACAGACCCATAAATAAAGATTGTTTAGCATTATATAACAGAATATGTACAGTTGATAAACTGCAACATTAAATACATATGTGTTCACTAGAACAGTTGAATACATAATATCCAGTGCAGAGCAGGGATTGCAAATGAATGGCCTATTCTGGTAACAAAACTCATAGATCTCAGCGTAGCTAGTCCTACTCACATAGAGCATGCAATATTTATATATATTTGACAGGTGGAGGCTTCTGGAGTTGCAAGGTGTACTATAATATATCTCTGCACCACCCATCAGGTTGTTATCTCAGGAGAGCTAATGTTAAGTTCAAGCATTGGTTGTGGAGACGAGCAGCAGAATCTGGTGGATCCCAGTCAAGAATTCAAACTGTTCAAAAATGGTTTGACTCCTTACTTACTCCTTGGTTATGGTTGGATTATTTCTTTAAAATCAGTGAAATCACCTATGTAATGCAAATTAAGGTAGAGATCTCTAGCCCAGTGACAACCTCAAATTAATAGAAATAACATTAGTATAATAGTTTGTTTTTTTACGTGGAACAGAACCCTTACATTAAAGGATAGTAAATAGAGAATTTCACAGACAATGCACTGATAGGTAACGAAACAAACAAGTAAACTATGGGATAATTGCACAAACTCTTTTGGGTTTATTCATTAAACAACCAATTCTGGAAAATTAAAAACTGAATTGTAAATTCAATCATAAATCCCTGACAATGCCTCGGGTGGAGACATTTTATAAATCAACTATTTTTAACGTATGTAATGAATTTTGCTAAGCATGATATGGGACATCAGACTTTTAGAGTAGGAAGCTGAATTAGTTTAATTTTGTCTTTGTTTTTAATCAGCATAAAAAGCGCTACATAGTTTGTTATTTTTTTTTGTCAATCTTTATTTTATTGTGCAAATCATGAACAAAGCAGGTTTGTTGCGCCACAACAGCGGCACAAACCCAAATTATAATATACATGTTATACCAGTGTCATGGCATACAGTTTTCTTGCACATTTTTAGTGAATGTAGATAAATACATGCTTGTCAGGTATGTCGATGGTAAATACGCATAAAACAGTTAACTATCTTGTGAGAAGGTCTAGACTTGTTACCAAAAGCAAAACAAACTTTATAACAGTTGAGTGGCACGCTCAGTCGAAATAACTGTTTCCTCTCTGACATACATAATAGTCTGGGTAAAAATATCTTGCAAACTGACAGTAGTATTCAATAAAACAATATAAGTATTCCTGTGTAAATATGTGATCAATGGTTGATTGACGTACATTAAGGTTTACTCGCTAAACTGTAGTTTCGGACTTTAAACAGATGTTGAGGTATAGGTTAAATCTAAGTCGAGTTGTATAGCCAATACTGTTGAGCTTGGAGTGACACTACAGTTAAAGGCATGCTAAAAATTAGTATGGTAAATGTACACATAGTAAAAACAGGAACGAATAATCATAATTGTACTGCGCTAGCTTAAGTGAACAGGCTTATTACTAGTGATGTCGCGAACATAACATTTTCGGTTCGCGAACGGCGAATGCGAACTTCCGCAAACGTTCGCGAACCGGCGAACCGGGCGAACCGCCATAGATTTCAATGGGCAGGCGAATTTTAAAACCCACAGGGACTCTTTCTGGCCACAATAGTGATGGAAAAGTTGTTTCAAGGGGACTAACACCTGGACTGTGGCATGCCGGAGAGGGATCCATGGCAAAACTCCCATGGAAAATTACACAGTTGATGCAGAGTCTGGTTTTAATCCATAAAGGGCATAAATCACCTAACATTCCTAAATCACAATGGATATGGATTGACACCTGACATATGACATATTGACACCTTGACATATGGATTGACTCCTGTCCTCAGAGACCCTGATACACACTGACACAGAGCAGAATAGGGACTGTTCCCCCTACATAGGGTCACTTGGCAGATATGGATTGACACCTGTCCTCAGGGACCCTAATACACACTGACACAGAGCAGAATAGGGACTGTTCCCCCTACATAGGGTCACTTGGCAGATATGGATTGACACCTATCCTAAGGATCCCTGATACACACTGACACAGAGCAGAATAGGGACTGATCCCCCTACATAGGGTAACTTGGCAGATATGGATTGACACCTGTCATCAGAGACCCTGATACACACTGACACAGAGCAGAATAGGGACTGTTCCCTCTACATAGGGTCACTTGGCAGATATGGATTGACACCTGTCCTCAGGGACCCTGATACACTATACACAGAGCAGAATAGGGAATATTCACTAAATGCCAAACATTGTTATACAGGGGAATATTCAGTAAATAAGGATAAGGGGAGGGGACCTACTGTCCTCCCGCCCGCCCCCGTCCGTGAGCGGTGGGTGGGGGCCATAAAAATAGTGAGGGAGGGACCTACTGTATGATGTTGTATCGATCAGGTAGTGTAAGGGTTACGCCCGCTTCACAGTGCCAGACCAAACTCCCCGTTTAACGCACCGCAAACAACCGCTAACAGTCCATTTGCACAACCGCTAACTCCCCATTTGCACAAGGTTGGATACCAAGCTAGCCATGTCCGTTCCTTGTCCTCACTGATGTCATTGAAGGTCTCTTCCTCCACCCAGCCACGTACAACACCAAGGGTCCCCGAAAGGTGACAACAAGCCCCCTGGGATGCCTGCTGTGTTTGGTCTTCCACCTCCTCAAAGCCACCTTCCTCCTCTGACTCCTCTTCTTCAGACTCCTCTCTCTGCATTGCCTCTCTCTGCATTATTATAAGGTGTGTTAAGTAGTACTATTCTTATCAGTTTAATCCCTGTTACGAGTAGAGGACTATTTCCTTGTTTCGCCAAACCCCTTCAAAGATGGAAAAAGCGGTATGAGTGGAAGAAACAAGGAAATGTGGTCAGGTGGTGGTGCCAGCCCCACCGAGGGCTTGTACCCAGGTATGCTAATAAACTGAAAAAAGAAAAAATCTCCCAAGAAGAAGATCTAAAACTGGCATAGGAAAAGGTTAGACAACTATAATAAAGTGATACCTACAAATCCTAGTGAGCATAGGTGTATAATAGAGGGAGAAAGGGAAAGCAGAGTAATGCTTCCTAATACTGTGGTTAGTACCCTTTGTTAAAGTAAATTGAGTAATGGACAAAAGTCTTTATTGTATCATTTATAAATAACAAAGGGATACTATACTCATTCCCCTATAGTGGCTAATTGTGTAATAATGATAATACTATTACCTATTATATAATATTGCCAGGGGCAAGGAAATTCCCTCTAAATAGATGGGTATAGGCAGAGAGTATGGAGACCGGAGTGATGCTGTCATAAAAAGTGTCAATAAGGTGATATAAAGTTAAATGTATCACAGACACACAGCCACCCTTTCTCTTAGCTAGTTTCCAGAAATGCTGGATAGGTAGAAAGGCTATAAAGACTCAGAGAGGTCTAAGAAGAATCCTCTAAACTAGCCCTAATCTCCTTAAACACCTTCAAGGGTGCTAAAGCTCAATCTAAACGTTTAGATGACTGCCTGATTTCCCATCACAGATGCTGGCTAGGAATAACAGTGTGCAAGACAAAGAGTGGGTCTAAGTGCCCATAGTGCAGTAAAGTGTCCCTAGTGAAGTGAAAAAGAGAATAACGAGCTGGCGCCCAAGAGAATAACGAGCTGGCGCCCTATCAGAGGACGTGTATATGGCATCGATTTTAGGAACCGGGAGATGGAAAAAGATGCTTGGTCAGTCATCCTACTTCAAATTTGGGGCACTGCGCATGCAATCTAATGTGCCACCAGATAGGAGTGGTGTGTTAAGTAGTACTATTCCTATCAGTTTAATCCCTGTTATGTCCCTTTTTTTTGGTTTGGTTTCTGAAGCCACAGTTCAGTTTTTGAAGCCACCAGAGGGCCGAAAAATTAGGCATGTACACATGTTTCAGCCGCTGCTGTAATGATGACGCATAGGGGGCGGATTGAACCGCGCATGTGTTCGCCCGCCATGGCGAACTCGAACACGCTATGTTCGCCGGGAACTATTCGCCAGCGAACAGTTCGGTACATCACTACTTATTACCACCTTATGACACACATACCGCGCATTGTTTGGGGTATCTGCAGGTATAGGGACCCCCAAGAAGAGCTAAACCAACATATTTACTCACATCAAGCATCTAGAGATCGCCGAAAGTATCCGCTTGTGTGGGTTAGGTGATGCTCAGCAGGAGCGGTGAGATTCTCCCTGGGTGTCAGTGCGGGTGTAGTGGTCGCTCACTTGCATAGGTGCAATACATGGGTCTCTTCGTCAGCTGATTCCCTCGCGTGGCATTGTAGAGGCTGGTGCTTGGGGGGCTTGAAGGTAACAGGTGGGTAGTGAAAATGGTGAGGCCTCCTCCCAGCCCCAGGCCTTATATGGGGTCTGCAGCGGTGTGCCACAAACTCGGGTGCTCATGTAGGCCGAGATTTTCCCTGTGTGGGCGTCACGGAAAGCCCTGGTTTCTGCTGCCGCTAGTGGCTGTCGGGTTTTTCCAGCGGTGTGGTCGGTGCTGCGGAGTAATCTCCTCGTGGCCCCCGGCCTGGGTGGGTGGTTAGCACTCTTTTTTCTTAGTAGAGGAGGGCATGCATTACCCGGGACGGGCCTACTCTGTCTCTGCCTCCCTATCCTCCATGTTGTTCCTCCGTGTGCTAAGGAGGGCCTTGCGAGGAGCCTTTCCAGTTTGTCCCAGAAATGCTGGAATATCAGGTCCAAGTTTGTGGGTTGGGGTCGCGTTGGATCAGGCTTCGTTATGTACGTTGCGTCTGCCATGTTGCTGGGCCCGGTGCATCCGGAGCCCAAGCTTGAGTAGGCAGCTGCAACCAGTATGGTTGCGTGAGTCGGATTGGTGGGTACCGGGATAACCCCCGCCGGTCCATAGGGGGAAACTGTGGCTCAAGCTTTGCCTTGCAGTGTGTTGGGGAGGCGGGAGAGTGACCGTCTCTCCCACAACCGCCATGCTTGTAGGCCCCAACATCAGGGAGGTCAGTACTGGTGCAAAAGTCCACTTGTGTGGTATCATCTCGCTGGTCTCTATGTCCCCCATCATTTGGTAGCCACTATAAGTCGGGTCACAGCCCCTGCTCATCAAGAATTGGCCCTATGTGAGGATAAACACGTGAGCAGCGGCGACATGCGACTGCTCCACTCTGCAGTCAGGCCCCGCCCCCAGTTTGTTAATGTTATGTAATTATGATACTAAGAATATATTATACATAGTTAATAATTCTTAATGGGATCCTATAGTCCCAAAAAATAAATTCCTTCCTGTCCAGCCCTCTTCTGTCTAAACTTCTCTTGTGGTATACAAATGAATCAAGATAAATATAACTCAAATTGTTTCCAGTGCCGGGACTCCTCCACTGCAGCCTTCAGCTCCTCCTCTGGTGATGTCAGCAATCATGCTGATGTTACCTGTGACCTCGTCCAATCCAATGCATTGTATTGGAGAGCGCCTGTGTGGCAAAACTCCATTCAAATGCTGCTATTAGTACCATTTGATTCCCAAACCGAGGAAGCACCTCTAGCATCCATCAGGAACACAGCCACAAAGTGTGTATTTAACATTACAAAAACTGCAATGTTTTATATTGCTGGCTTAAAACTAAAGGGCCGCTGCAATCCATACCACTTCATTGAGAGTGGTCTGAATGACTACAGTGTTTCCTTAATACCAATCGGCATAGTTACCCTCTTATTAAAATTGTGTTCAGATATTCAGCTAATTACAAGTATAACTATAAGTAACAACTGTAAAGGGTGGTAAAATCGCTTCACTGCACAGTGGGCTAAAAAAAATGTAAAGGACAACGATAACCATGTAATGATTTGTTGATAGCATTTGAAAGCTATAAAGGTACTCAGAGATTTACAGAGGCAAGGGACATATGTTTAAATGTCAACAGAGTTGATTGAACAGCACACACAGAAGAATCGGGTGGTAAATTATTAAACCTTTATTTTATGTGGGAATCCATCAATATAGAATTTAAGGTTTACAAACCTATTGTCAAGAATAAATAGCCAACTGGAGGTACCAACGGAGCAAAGCAGTTAAAAGGCACAGATATAAAACATCAGGACGGCTAATTTGTGGTCATAATATATTGCATTTTTTATATCCTGATCATTGAACTCTATATATTACAAGCGCAAACTTTATATTCTTCCCTTGAGGGCATACAGGAGGAAATTAAATAGAGGAGCATATTACTTGTAGAGGAAAATCGTAGTAGCAAAGGTTAGTTTTATCAAACACATAAAAAATATGTCAGATATTTTAAAATGTGAATTACTAGGCATGATACTGCAAAAACCTATGTATTTCATGATGTACAAGATCTTGAGACACTAAAAGAAAACTCCAAAAAGGCTTGCATCAGTCCTGCTTTGTTCTAGAGTGACATCTGGTTCCTCAAGATGGAAAAGAATGGATGCAGTGCAGACACCAAGCGAAGACCCAAGTGCATTGTCAAACCATGCTAAAAGTGTTTGACATCTTACTGTGGGATAGTGCCTCTACACTCCTGGCAACATAATTACTACAGTGCAGTACGGGAACAATTAAAAAGGTATTAACAAAGTTATTCAGAAAAGAGGTGTGTGAGAATGTCTACCTTGTTTCTGTATCTTTCAAAAGAAACAGAAAGAATATATATGGTAATAGTAAATGTACCAACAGTGTCTGCCAAATCAATATACATAAAAACAGTGTCTCAGTGATGTCTAGGAAAAGATAGGCAGATAGGGAGAGGGAAATGTTATATCCCAGAATAAAATATAATAACGTGTAATGGAGTACAAAATGCACCGTATGGTGCTGATTAAAAATACACTCACAAGATACAGTAGTATTATAGCATGTAAGGGTGTATCCCCTGATACATATCTAATCTATGCTTGAGCCTCTATTTAAAACTGATTTGAGCAGACCTTGTTGCAAGTGGAGCAGAGGTATTTGGAGGGATCAAAGGGACACTCTAGTCGCCAGAAACACTACAGTTTAATGTAGTGGTTATGGTTTCTATAGGCTGTCATAGGCTGAGCACAGATAAAAGGCAGTGTTTACATTGGAGCCTAGGAACACCTCTAGTGGCAGTCACTTAGACGGCGACTAGAGGTGCTTCCTAGTTCAGTGCTGCGCAGTGGGCAGCACCTACATTCACCTTCATTGAGACACTCTGCACGCTCCTCATAGAGATATATTGATACAATGTATCTCTATGAAGTGACGCTGATTGGCCCAGAAAGGCATTTTGCCACGCATGTGCAAAAGCCGCCTTATGCTTTCCTATGGGAAAGCATTGGATTGACGGAGATCATCAAGTTTGATGATCTTAGCCAAAGTGACGAGCACACCAAAGGACCTCAAAATAAACAAGATAACGTAATTTTTACAGCTGTGCAACAGCATACATTTACCATTTCAGTCCCATTACCAAACTTTCCTTAACATGTCAAGGTAGTTAGACTGAAACATTGACGTGAAACATTGATGAGACATGTGCTAACCAGCCACAACTGGAAAAAAATTGTAAAAATGAGTGGTGTGTGAAATTAGAATCACAATGTTGAACATTTGTTGATTTGTTCTTATATCTGCATTGGTTATCAAAACTCAATACTACAAATACAACTGCACAAGGTTCATAAGTAACAAAGAATGCATGTAGAATAAGAATACGTGTAGAAAGCAGCCAATCGGAACCTCCAAGAGGAGGGTATTGCATATCTTGCTCCTCCCATCCAGTGAGATCACTACCCATCTACATACGTATTGTTAGAGAGGGAGTTGAACGGACAGCCTGGAGGCATTTGCAATATCCTCCTCTTGGCTAATAGGGGGAATCTGGTGTTGGAACGGTTTTCAGATTGCTACAGTGTGAAGAAGGATTGGGGGCAGCTGTGGTGCTGGGGAATCTATATGCCATGCAGTAGAGTTAGCTAGGAAATATCTGACAGTGAGGAGCAGACTACTGAAAGGTTAGCATATATCAGACAGTGAAGAGTAGACAACCGAGAGGTCTAGCTGCAGTGTGATTTAGCCATCCAGAGTCAGATCATCACTTAGTTTTATTTTCCACTGCTTACGCTTGTTCTTCAATTGATCTCAGTTGCAATAGTTGCATTGCTTTGCTCTGGTTGATAATAGCTCTAGCTACACTGTTATTTAATTATCCTCAGAAGGTTGCATATTTAGCCTCTTTGTTACAATCACAGTACATTAGGATTATCTGTAGACATGTGCAATTCGTTTCATTCCGAATGTAAATGATGCTTACAAATATCTGAAGTGCAGAAGTACCGAAGTGCCGAAGTTCAGTAGTGCCGACGTTTGGGAGTTCGGAAGTGCCGCACCGAAGTGCCGAAGTTCGGCAGTTCAGAAGTGCCGAAGTTCCAAAGTGCTTCGGAATTCCGGAAAAGTGGCAAAACAAGAGAGAGGGAGGGAAAATTACGTAATCGATAAAAGGAATCTTGACCAATAAGCTAATTCCTTTTGTGCAATGTAATGCTTGCTTGCCCAATCCGGTTTCACTATTTCCCATCCAACAGGGCAAGGACTTTTGCCGCCCTAGGCGAAAATTTTTTGCCGTCCCATTCGTTCTACCCACTCATACACACTGACCCACACACATATGCTCACACTGACCCCTCCTCCACACACGCACTGACCCATGTAGACACCGCTGACTCATACAGACACACAATGACCCAGACAGACACACACTGATCACGCTGACCTATACACACAGAGACCCATACACACACAGACCCATACACACAAACAGGCCCATACATACACACACTGACCAATGCAGAAACATGCTGACCTGTACACAGACCGATATATACACACACACACACACACACTAACCGATACACAGACACTGACCCATGCAGATGCACACTGACCCATACACACACACTGACCCATGCAGACACACAGAGACCTATACACACCTATACATACATACATACATACATACACACACACAGTCCTATACATACACACACAGTCCCATACATACGCACACAGACCCAAGCAGACTGACATACACAAACATACTGAAACATACTGACACACATTCTATAAAACACACTGTGCATTCTCTCGTACCTTCATTGCACTTTGCTCTTCATTCCTGTCTTCTTTACTGCGCCCGGTAATCAACACTTTTTTAACAAGCCCCATTTCCTGTTATTCTCCCGCCCCCTAGTCCCTCCTTACAGGGCAAGGGGTGGGAGCGAGTCAATGACACGCCCTTGCGCTGCTGCGGTGCTTGACTGGGAGAGGGGTCGGACTTCAACGTTCTACCGGGCGCCTGGTAACTCGGCCAGGGGCGGCCATGGCCCACTATATATAATCAATCCCACTTAATAGGGACGGCCAGACAAGCAGTAAAGCAGTAAAGCCCCCCCCCCCAAGCCACTGCAGGAGCCCCTCCTGGCCACCTACTTACCCTTTAGGATGCACCGGTGCACCAGGCTGTCAGGGTGTTGGCTTGCATTCATGTGACCAGACGGCAGACTAGTTGTGATAACACAAGAGACTGAGAGAGGTAAACAACATAACATTTACTTTACTTGTTGCAGACTTGGGGAGCCACTTTGCTTTTAAGTGTGTGTTCCAGGGGAAGAGAGAGTGAGATTTGCCTCTTTTTTTCCTTCTGCAATCTGCATTCTGTGTCTCTTTTTTTTAAGAGGGGGGTGAGAGAGTGTGTGGCTTTGCAAGCCAGCCTGATTGCCAGGGTGTCTCTCTGCTGCACTGTAACTTTACTGCAGTGAATCATTTTGTATTTTTTAGCTGTTGCCAGGTAGCCTGATTTATTGTCAGGGTGTCTCTCTGCTGCACTGTGACTTTGCTACAGTGATTCATTTTGTGTTTTTTATTTTTCTGTGATTTAATTTAACACAAAAGAAACCATAATGGATCATCCACGTCCTCCGAGTCCTCACATTCTCCCTTCAACAAAGTGACTGAGGAAACTTGTAGCTGTCATGTTGCTGCTGGTAGTACCACTACTAGCTCCTCCACCAGTACTAGTGTTAAGAGGCAGAGCACAGGCACCGCCACTACTACCAGCTCTGCTGCTATGTTTTACAACAGCTGGGCAGTTTCAACACAACCTGTTACCACCGCTCATCCATTTAGGCAGCCTAAGAGGGAGATATTAGAGTAAGAGGGGGAAAAAATGCTAGTGCTACTTGTGCCACCACCACTACTACCCCTGCTACTGCAACCACCTCTCATAGCAGCAGCAGTACAATAATTGATGACATAATACAATTAGATATTTAGTAGTTCCCAGTAGCCAGGGAGAAGGGGGAATTTATCAGTTTACCCCAATTTCAGCTGCTGGTGACATATCTCTGTTTCTCAGCAGCAGAGATATGGAACAAGGCTCTAGTCTATAAAATGAGAAGCTAGACTATGATGATGAGCCTACTCAATCTCCCCTACTGATATCTGTCCCCCCCCCCTCCAGAAGTGCCAACTGCCTCTCCAGTTGATTGTGAAATTGCACAGTCTTCCGAACCCATAACTAGTAGTGGCACCTGTCATTCCACAGTGTGGGAACATTTTGGAGATGGCCGTCTGGCAAAATGTAAACTGTGTGGCAGGGAAGTCGGCCGTGGGAAGGTGTTGGGTCATCTTACTAACTCTGGGATGAACCAACATCTTTGTACACACCACAAGGCCATCTTGCTATGGCAAGAAAGTGGTGTGGCTCCTACTAGGTAGTACTAGGTAGGATTAGGAGAAGTAGTAGTGCCACCACCACTAGGCAGGACAAGGGGAAGGGGGATCATCGAACTTCTGCTGCAGGACATAGTACCATCAATCATCTAATTCATGCTGCACAGCCCACCCTAGAAAGTTTTGGTGGGTTTCACTCTAGGAGGATGTCCAGGCAGCAGTACAGGAAAATTACTCGGCTCATCGGTGAGCTGATAGTATAATACTACTACTACTAATAATAATAATAATATAGTAGAGGAGGAAGCAGTTAGCATGTTAATCACCTGTGTTAAAATTAGTGTAGGACCCACTGATGTTGGGATATTGTGGTGGTGGTCTTAACCTGATATGGCCATATGGTGTAGCTGAACCCCCATATTTGTTTGCTAGGATAGGTGATTTTATATAGCCTTATGAATTTTAAAAGTGTGTGTCCCTAAATCTGTGTTTTGTATAAATGTTTTTCTTAAAGGCAACATCACTGCTGAAGAATGCATGTTCTGAGTGTGTCCCTCCACTATAGGTGCCCGTTTGGTGGTGACCACAGGAAAGCATGGATTTGAGGAGAGTCTCTGGAAGCAGTTTAAGTAGTAACTATTGCAGTTAGCATGTTACATTTTGTGTAGGTTCCGCCGATTTTTGGGTACTGTCCCTTAATCAGTAATTCATATGTAACGGATCGCCTGGCACCCCGACTGGGTACCTCCGTTAATGGATGCTCCTAGCGCTTCCTGAGGACTCCAAGCACTCTGGCAGACACCACAATCACCGAACCGATTCAGCATATGAATCTTCTCAAGCATATGAATGCTGTAGACCGTTGAATAGGAACCATCCGAATAGGCTTACACTCCTAGCAGTCAACTGGAACAGCATGCAATCAATCCTTCCCCCAATAATGAGAAGACACTTCACTTTGAGGGTTAAAACAGGAACTCTGGACTGGCTCATCCAGCCTGGCTTTTATTTCCATCTCACACATACAGGCCACACCCAGGGGGAGGCATAAAATGACCAATAGTATCACGGGTGCAACCCACACATCCCCTCCCCTTAGTGTGACACATAATCCCATTATGCATACAGTTTAAAACATACTTTTTACACAATATTTATAACTTCAAAACCATACATCACATTCACATAAAAATACATACCCACAATCAATCCATTAAGGGGAACAACATATTCAAAATTGGCATGAATCAGACCAGGGGTTCAAAAGTTAGTAAAGTATCTTTTAAAACCCCTGTCAGCATGACTTTCCAACTCAGACCGGTTACCTCCCACAATCCCTCCCCTCTGGCCTGGAGATAATTGGGGAAGGAATCTAATTATCTCCAAGGACTGAGGCAAAACTCCATTACCCACATGGCAGACAAAAAGACAGTAAAAGACATAAAATTACATACTGATACATTTTTTTTTTTTTAAATTCTTTATTTTTGAAGCGCATTTTCAATTACATCGCAAGGTTATGACATTTAGCTGATTACAGGGATAAACACAAATACATACTGGTGTGGAAAGATTAAATGTTGCGCTTTTTTTTTTTTTGGATGCATGAGAAATAAACAGACTTGTCAGATAAGTCGTCGTGGAGTCGAAGCATGAGTTAAGGTAGCATTGACATAGGTAAACGTAGTCTAACAGTATAATAGCTGTAACACAAGATGTCTATAGATAGTGCGCTGACCTGCATTAGTTTAAGTAGGCAAGATGGTAACTAGGTCATATATTGCTAGGTAAACAGGCTGAAACGTAAGTCTGGACTTGGGACCTGAGAGGCTACAGGAGTACATATATACAGACTAGCATATGGTAAACAAGCTTAATGTATTGTGGAGAATACTGACATTCTGTCTAGGCATATACATATACATTTCTAGTACAGGCTAACCAAAGGTCCAGGCTTAGTTCCTGAGAGGATGCGTAGGTAAGAGAAAAACTGTGCTAGTTATCAAGGTCGTTGGAATTTTGCAAAGTCCTGTTGTTAAAGCAAGCTTCGCTTGTCTAGAGTGTCCACTCCATGTTAGCTCAATATCAGCCAGGCGATGGTCCGTGGTGGCTTGTCGGGCGTCCCGTCTGAATATCGTGCCGCCCGCCAAGATGGGACAGAAGGTTTGACGACTCTAGAAGTAGTTGTAAATGCTGTCCCTCCTCCATCGTAGGGGCCCATGGGTTTAGTGTGGTAATAGAGCGGGCATAGTGAGGCTCGCCGGGACTGCCTGGGTGGTCTTAAGGCCCGTGCTGTGCTGTGAAGTAGGCGTTTTGCATCTACCAAGTCCGGGTGTGCCTTGTGGCTGGTGGCAGAGTTAGTTCCTGTCGGCTGGGTAAACCTGCATAGGGGTTGCTCCGTGTTGCCTTGGGTGGTCTGGTTCTGTGCCGGGCTTGTCGGTCGGCTGTCCTCTTGTGTGCTTGGGCTCTGGCATCGCCGCGATTGTGCCCTGGCGGGCGCTGGAGTAGTGTGCCACGAGGATCCCACCCGACCGGCTGCTTTGTGCAGGTATGTGATAGCTGCCCTGCCAGAGCCTTAGCTATCGAGTGGGGGTGATTGGCGTAGCGCCCGTCGCAGGCTGGTGTGTCCGTATTTGCCGCCATTTTAGTGGAGCCGTGTTGTGTGGATAGCGCGGTGTCTGGCGCAGTACAGGTTGCAGGATGTGGACCGGGATCACCCCCACCGGCCCGGGGGGGGGGGGGGGAACGGAGCCCTGGTTGCACTTCCATGGGGATCCAGCACGACACAGTCGGGCAGGATAGCGGGGCGGCGGCCGTCCACCCCGACATACTGATACATTTAACACATAAAACACACATTTCTACATATCCCCAGTTTAACCGAACACATAAATACCTACATAATATTTAAGACAGTATTACTGTGATATGTTACAAAGTCTTAAAGGGACATTATTCCCAAACGTCCCAATATGTCCACGGATGATTCTAAAAGGGCCAGCAGCAGCAATATAAACTAAAACATGCCCCAAAAGTAGTTCTTAAAGGGTCAGTACATTATGGTAGCAGTCCATAAGCCCCAATTCAGTCCCTTAAAGGGCAATATCTCCCAGGGACCATAATCACTGGGCAGGAGGCTAGCAACCAGGCTTCTCCAGTTCTCAGTGGCGAGGTTGGTTCCGCCACATCATATTTTTATAAACATTCCATTCCAATATAAAACTCCCATTTAAGACACTTATTAATAATAAACATTGTATACTATGCTATATTATCTTTCTGTATAAAGAGATTACACATGAATGACATTATAGAGTTTATCAGTAAACTCAGCATTGCCGCTATGAAGTAGCATTTAAACATTATAATGGATATTTCAGAAAAGATTTCACATTAGAAATGTGTGTTCCCCTATTTATAATACAAAAACCTAAGAATATAATGTATTCAATGCATATTTTAATGGAGGTGATGGGTCAGAGCATTGCCTTGTCACTCACAATTCTTTTGAGTGATGAGATAAAATCTGACTCTTGCTCTCAATGCACCCATTCACTAAATGTTATCAATTATTAAAATAGATTTACACTGGCACTCTGTTACATCAGAGGAGCATTTACAAGCTCGCTCTGCTTTTCATCAAAACTCAGCTTTCTTAAGCAACAACCTTAAATTTGAGAAGAGCCTAAGAAACCAATTATTGGCTCACAAATTCAACACAGAAAAAGCAAGTTAATACTGACACATTCCTCGGTGCAGAAAATGACAAACACAAGATACCAACTGAAGCATGACTTAATTTAACCACTATGGTGCAGAGACCAAGTGCGACACACGCTCTGCTCCAACATAATTATTTGGTCCCTTGGAAGACAAGAAGGGACATCGAGTTCTTACGCAGACTCTTACCCAGACTCTTACCCAGAGTAGCTGACATTTTGCAATTAATCCTAGGGTAAGGACAGGACAGGACAGGGCAGAGGAATATATAATTAAATTCCTTTAAATTTTGTACTTTAATCTAACATTTGTAGCTATTTTATTCAAAGTTGCTGGCCAATATACCATCATGTGCAATTTGGAATTTCCAAATCGATGGAAAACAATCATATCTATTTGTTTTAAAAGAATAGCAAATTACGGAGTCATCTACTAAACAAGTGAAATAACTAAAAGTCTTTGTCTTAATTTTGAATTTTCAGCAGTTTAACAGATAACTATATAATGTGGTACTTTGTCACTTTGTGACTGCATTTTTTACTCATTCCCTGTAGGGAAATATGAAATTTTAGGCATTTGGATTTAGAAAATGAACAAAAAAAATTTTGGTTTGTCTAAATCAATATTTTCTAAATTTCAGAAGCAAAAAACAAATATTAACAAATTAAAATGAAACTATAAAAATTATTTCCCTCCCTCCCTCCCCCCCCCGTGAACCTCTCTGCTCCCCAATATTGCAACTGAAATGTAACTGAGTAATCCACTGAGAACAAGTACAAAGCATATTTTTTTTACAAACTAATTAATTAACTATGTGGCAGAAACAAATGCCAGCCCTAACGGGTCATTTTGGCTCTCAGGACCCTTTAAGATTTAAGGCCCTTGTGACCCTCCTATGTCAATTAAAACCTGATTAAACTACTCTTTTGGCCTTTTAAAGGTCCTAATGCCCTGTGTTCCTACAACCCCATAATTTGTCACCCAGCTATTTAGGTCTCGTGTAACCTGTGTTTTAGCTATTATGGTTATGTATTAGTTGGGGACATCTTTTTTTATTATACAATAGACTGTACATTCCCAACTGCTATGTATGTTGGAGGAGGTGCCATTTGACAGCCAGTTTGCTGGTTCTCATAAGGCATGTGTCTGTGTATCACGCTACGAGCATGTTGGCTGGGAATCCTATAAATCCATTAAGAACTGCAATCTAATTAGCCTTCCTAGACTCACTGGAGCCCCCTGCTGACATGACCTCTGATAACATGACTTTCTGACTAATGAGAATCTGATGACATGACTCTAATTAGCAGACTGAAAGAAGCCAGGTGTGTATGGTCACGGCCTTCCTGAATTATAGTTAATACCATGTTTATGTGCTGGGGGGAATCATAGCAAAATTAATTCAATTAAGTCTCCAAATCTTAAGTCATCATTTTTTTCAGTATTCTCGTGTAAAATAATGGTTTGAATGTGATTAGTCCTTTGTTCAAAACAGTTTTATAATATTTATTTCAGCTTCCTTCCCTGTTGGCTATTTTAGTTTGCTTTTTGGTGATACAATAATTCACCAGCTTCCTTATACCAGTTTTGACTTTTTGTTAGAAAGGAGACACGCTCTACAGGTAGACACTCTTATAACTGTAACTACACATTTAGAAGAATCCGAATGTTGCTCCTAACACTTGCAAGTGAATGTACTAATACAGTGCATAACAAATAATTACTGCTATTATTGAGCATGGCAATAGTAGTAGCTCATTAATCAAATGTGAGTTGTCAGAAACGGCATACCCATACAAATATTTCCACAAATTAGAACAGTTTTAGCATTCTCCTTCCTGGTGATACAATGAGATTGATTGAATTCCCTGCCTCTGGCATTGTTCAGAAATATGTACCTTATGGGAACCAGTACAAGTTTTAGATCTCAACTTTATCTTAACCATAGGTTGGACGCTAATAATAACCATCCATGTCAGACATTAAAAATGGTAGAGAGACTTTACTATCGGATGTTAGCAGAACGGCCATACTGGTCATGTTGTAATCCCCCTGTTTCCATGCAGGATACACTCAATTTAAAAACATATTTCATAATGAAATGATGGAAGATGTGCAAAACAAAGATAAACAAAAACTAAAAATACATCCAAAGAACAATAGATGATAACATGTTCTTCTATTAATCTCCATCCATTAAAATAAAATTGATCAAACACAGCCTAGAGGGTCTTTCTAACTTTTGATTCTGTCACATAAACAAACATTAGAGACAAACATTTAAGGGTTTATTAATTGGGAATACTGGGAATTGCTGCCCACTGAAAAGAGATTGACAATGTAAGGCAAAATAACTATGCTAGACAAAAAAAAAAAAAAACATAATTGGAGAGTTTTTGCAATTTACTTAAAACTTGATGTTCTCTTGTCATTTGTTCACTTTAAAGGGACTCTCCAGTGCCAGGAAAACATATGAGTTACTGCAGTGCCCCTCTCCCTTCCACCCCCCATCCCAAGTTGCTCAAGGGGTTAAAACCCCTTCAGCGACTTACCGGAGTCCAGCGCCGATGTCTCTCGATGGGTCAGTCTCCGCCTACTCTACTCTACCGCAGACAGGGCCGGCCTTAGGCATTTAGACGCCCTGTGCGAAAAATCTTCACAGCGCCCCCCCCCCCACATCATCCATGTATGCTGTTATGTTTGTGTTGTCTGTGTATGTAATAGTACATGTGATGACTGTGTGTGATATGTATGCTATGTGTGATATTTGTAATGGGTATATTAACAGTGTGTGATATGCGTGTATTGGTTGTATGTGACACACACACACACACAGAGTCAGACGGCCATACACACACAGGAAGACATCCACACACACACAAGCAGACAGTCATACACACACACACACACAGGCAGACAGTCACACACACACAGACACACACAGGCAGACAGTCACACACACACACACACACACACACAGGCAGACAGTCAGTCATACACACATACACACACATACAGTAATACACACAGACACACACAGAGGCAGACAGTAATACACACAGACACACACACAGTCATACACACAGAGGCAGACAGTCATACACACACACACACACACACACACGCAGACAGTCATACACACAGACACACACAGGCAGACAGTCAGTCATACACACAGACACACAGACAGTAATACACACAGACACACACAGAGGCAGACAGTAATACACACAGTCATACACACAGAGGCAGACAGTCATACACACACACACACACACACGCAGACAGTCATACACACAGACACACACAGGCAGACAGTCATACACACAGACACACAGAGGCAGACAGTCATACACACAGAGGCAGTCATACACAGTCACACACACAGAGGCAGACAGTAATACACACAGACAAACACACAGAGGCAGACAGTAATACACACAGACACAGTGGCAGACAGTCATACACACACACACACACACACACACACACGCAGACAGTAATACACACACACACACACAGACACACACAGGCAGATAGTCATACACACAAACACAGACACACACACAGAGGCAGACAGTAATACACACAGACACAGTGGCAGACAGTCATATACACACACACACACACAGTCATACACACACACACACACACACACACACACACAGGCAGACAGTCATACATACACACACACACACAGACACACACAGGCAGACAATCATACACAGGCAGACAGTCATACACACAGACATACAGAGGCAGACAGTCATAAACACACACAGAGGCAGACAGTCATACACACAGACACACAGAGGCAGACAGTCATACACACAGGCAGAGAGTCACACTCACCTGACAATCCCACAGTTACCTGTGGAGTTCATTGTTGAGGCAGTGCAGCTCCTGGTGACTGTTTGGTGGAGAAGCAGGGACTACTTCCTGCTTCCCCTGCAGCCGTTTTCCGGCGCTTTTAGCTCCGCCCCCGCCGCACGGTAAGCTCCGCCCCCGCTGCAAATTTAAATTTTTTTTATTTTTTTTTAACCCCTTAAGGACACATGACATGTGTGACACGTCATGATTCCCTTTTATTCCAGCAGTTTGGTCCTTAAGGGGTTAATCGGCTGTGCGGCCGCACGGCGCCCCCTGCTCCATGGCGCCCTGTGCGGCCGCACAGCTCGCACACCCCTAAGGCCGGCCCTGACCGCAGACGTCAGCTGACTGGGGAGACCTAATGCGCATGTGCGGCAATGGCCGCGCACACGCATTAGACCTCCTCATTAGAGAGCAGTATTCAATGTTTTCCTATGGGGATTTCAGCGACGCTGGAGGTCCTCACATAGCGTGAGGACGTCCAGCGTCCCTTAAAACACTTTCTAAGAACACGGAAGTCCCTCTAGAGGCTGTCTGATAGAGGAGGACATAACCCTGCAAGGGTTTTGTTTTATAAAAACTGCAATAATTACACTTGCAGGGTTAAGGGTAGTGGGAGTTGGCACCCAGACCACTCCAATGGGCAGAAGAGATCTTGGTGCCTGGCGTATCCCTTTAAACACATGACATACCAGCTGGAGTTAAGGTACATTGCAGTAAAGATATGTTCTTTGATGATATTTATTAATCTTGGTTGAAGTTTAGAGCATAAAGCAGGACATTTTACACACCTCACACTGTTGTTACAAGTACCCTCACTTGGAGCCTTACAACCAAACAACAGAGGTGAGCAACCTATATTCCCCTGCTACTGTTCAGTCATGACAATGTTCATCAGGGGGAGTTGCAGCCCAGAATAGTGTGAGGAGGACTGGAGCCTAATCCTGACAGAGCAAGGCATGGGAACTCAAACTAAGGCAATAAGAGCCCAATAAAGTCCTCCATTGAACCACTTTCTCAGTTGAAGATATTTGCCGCATTTGCAGCCAGGACAATAACTGCATTGTATTATATTCCTTAAGATGTGAAGGGCTTTATTCCCAAAAAGGAGGCTTGCACTAATTTGCATACATTAGTGTAGTCTTAAAAAGGTGAAAGTTTCCCTTTCCTAATGAAGGTGAAATCTTACCCTGTGTGAGAACCAGCTACAAACAGAAATTTAAACCATAAAATTATAAGTAGGATAGAAAAGTGATTGTCAAATTTAATCGGATTAACTGGATAAACAGCTTCATTCACCATGAGGCAGAATACATTAAAAGTTGGCTTCACTCTGTGTCAACAATGCAGAGGGAAAAGTCACCGATAAAGCTTAGTCTGAGCACAGTCTCCACAGACAGGCAAATCTAATACAAAGCTTACTGGCTTATTAGCTTTCATGACAATGTTATTTATATCACAAAGACTAATTCCTGTTATCACAGACATTTTGTTTAAATAAAATAATTGAAGTGCTGCAATAATTCTAGAATTCTTGATATTTTCCTGTCATAGTTCCTCTTTCCTTTCATACATGGAGTCACACATTTTGGAGGGAGTCTTCACATGAATAAATTCTACATATATTTTGCTACATGCACAAAATCAGGTTTTTGTGATTGTGTCACTGATGCCATAGAATGTTATCATGAAATATACAAAACAATAAATGTTTTTTCTCTTCTCTTTCTCCTTTCTTCTTTCATTTACAATGTTGTGATATTTTAGATTGAGCGAAATTGTATTGCTAAATGCTTGAACAGTGTTTTTAATTTAAAAAAAAAAAGGGTTTTGCCCCATTTAAAAAGCAAAACTTACATTAAAGGTGACTAGGGGTCCCAAATCCCCTAGTCCAGTGTCTGCATGCAGAGGGAGGAGACACTGAATGGCAGTGCTGCACACTAGGCAGGACTGCCCAAGGAAGCACCTCTAGCAGCCAACTAAGGAGTGGCCAGTGAAGGAATGATTCTACTCACCAGAACAAATGCAATAAGCTGTAGTTGTTCTGGTGACAATAGTGTCCCTTTAAATAAGGGGATTCTATAGAGTTAGAAATACACAGTTGTATTCCTAATACTATAGTGCATTCTGGTCTCCCCTCCCTTGCAGCCTCCCCCCATAATGTAGATGGTTAAAAACTCACCCAATTGTCCATCAGCGCTAAGGCGGCGCTCTGCCTCCTCTGACATCATTCAATGGCGGCGAGCATTGTGAGCGCATTAGGCCTCCCCATAGGAAAGCATTGACTTAATGCTTTGTTATGGGGATATTACTGAGGGCATCTAGTGTCATTTTAGAATATATGTCTCCGAGTCCCCTCCATGACATTTTCGCCAAGATATATTTGACCTTATAAGGTTCTTAGATGCATCAGTCCTGTCACTTATACTCTGTAGTTGCATATATCTCTTCATAAACCAAGTACCGTATATACTCGAGTATAAGACGAGTTTTTCAGCACATTTTTTGTGCTGAAAAACCCCAACTCGTCTTATACTCGAGTCAATTGTCTGTATTATGGCAATTTACATTGCCATAATACAGACAAGGACCGGAGGCTGGCAGGAAGCTGTAACTTACCTTTCCTGCAGCTCCTGTCAGCTACCTTCTCTCTCCTCCGGTCCGTGCAGCTCCCAGGTCAGCTCCCTCTGCAAGTCTCGCGAGAGCCGCGTGGTCAGAGCGTTGCCACGGATTACCGTGGCAACGCTCTGCGCGGCCGCGAAACTTGCAGAGGGAGCTGACCTGGGAGCTGCACGGACCGGAGGAGAGAGAAGGGAGCTGACAGGAGCTGCTGTGAAGGTAAGTAAGAGCTCTCTGCCAGCCCCCCTCCTACAGCCCATCCACTGGACCACCAGGTAGTGAGAGCCCCCCTCCCTGGCCAGCTAACAAGCAGGGAGGGGGGACGAAAAAAAATAAATATTAATAATAAAAAAATAATAATAAAATAAAACAAATAATAATTAAATAATAATAATTAAATAATAATAAAAAAAATGCACACCCCCCACCAATGCTCTCCATCACACACACACACTGCACTCATACACACACACACTGCACTCATACACACACACACTGCACTCATACACACACACACACTGCACTCGTACACACACACACACACTGCACTCGCACACACACATACACACTGCACTCGTACACACACATACACACTGCACACGTACACACACACACACTGCACTCGTACACACACACACACTGCACTCATACACACACACACTGCACTCATACACACACACTGTAAATAAATATTAAATTAATGTAATTTTATTGGGATCTAATTTTATTTAGAAATTTACCAGTAGCTGCTGCATTTCCCACCCTAGTCTTATACTCGAGTCAATAAGTTTTCCCAGTTTTTTCGGGTGAAATTAGGGGCCTCGGCTTATATTCGGGTCGGCTTATACTCGAGTATATACGGTACATTTCATATAGCCCTCCTGAAGCCTCTGATATACAGTCAGTTTAATCGGTCTATTAGTAGAACTGGACCTGTCTCTGTTGAAAAAAATTATGAGTTTGAAGTTCAATCTCTTTTTAACGCTAGAATTATTCATGGAGTTTTGCAATATCTAGTTCATTGGAAGGGATACGATCCAGAGGAGCGTTCTTGAGTTCCTTTTTCTGATTCATGCACCTTGTTTGGTCCGTGTGTTGCATGCCCAATTTCCTCACAAGCCTTCTGCTCTCCACATTGCAGGCAGTCCTCAAAGGGAGGTATTGTCAGGGCTGCTGGCATCTTACCTCAGGCATTCTATTTGATATAGCACACTCACTCTCTCTGGACCTGAATCTGGTGTGCTCCAATAATGTCATAGTTCAGCCTGACATGGATTCGTACCACCCCCAAGTCATCTGGAACTCTAAGATGAAGTTTCCAACAGAAATCAAGTCCTGCCTATTTATACTCACCTGCTCTATTCATTGTTGCCCTGTTTTGTTTCTAGTTTCTTGAAAAAAATCTTGGAAACACCCACTTGCTCAAGAATCAATCAACCATAGCCTTCTTGTTATTCCACTGTCAGAGAAGAGGAATAGACAGATGAGGATCAGTCTCAGTTTTAGTGAGCTTCACAGTTGGAGAGTTACTAGGGGTGTTATCTCCATATATGGCTGCCTCGTTTGTGGCATGTGAGAGTCATGTGGTTGGGTTTACCATGATAGAGACACAGTCTGCTATTCTGTCTTCTGATTAATTTTTCCAGCGGTATGTGACCATTCAATAATTTCATTTGCATAAGTTCCTAAGAGGTGGTTCATGAGAGAGGATGCAGACCAGGATGTTTGTTCCCATAAAGGAGTGTGCCATAGCATCTTATGTTTTTTTTGAATCAGCAATCCAACTGCTTTGCCAATTAGATAAGGGCTTCCAGGGAGGATGGAACTCCAGTTCTTGGTAAACCAGCTTTGGTAGGGGCTCTTTAAATGCATAGGAGAGCCCCTGCCAAAGCTGGTTTACCAATTATTACTAGTTATTTTCTACCAATGATTAGTTATAACAAGAATAAAAAGAAGGGGAGATACAGCGCTAACTCCAAAGGCAGCAGAATACGGTCTGTTACTTGGATACCCTAATAACCCAAGAGAAATAAGAAAAAAATACAGAAGAAAACAGACTGCATCAAATAAGAAATACTAGATAATATTATACAGATATATGTATACACAATATTATATATAAAAATATTGAGATATAACAATAATAAAGAGTCCCAGCAGAAAAAGTATTTTTTTGGAGATAAGAACTTTTCGAAGGTAGTGCTTTTTTGCAGGTCAGTCTGTTATCCTCCTTAGTGTTCAAGTAGACAAAACTTTAGTGCAGATGAAGAATTCTGTTGTTGGTTACATATGGGATAAAACACAAAAGAAACCACCAATAGTGTAATCCAGTATAGTATGTACAATGTTTAGGTAAAATTAAGATAAAATACATTTACAAGGAGAGAGCTTCTTTTTTTTATAATTCTTTATTTGACATTGACATACAGAGTTAACATGCATATGTAATTGACATTGCCTTTAAGTACATCGTTAAAATGGACAGGTGGTGGTCCAATTTCGCAACATGTTTGGATATCCTAATGTAGCTGACCCCATATGGTGCATGATACAGGATTTCTGGGTGTCAAGTTCTCATGTTTGGCTCTCTGGTGTCGGGTTAGATGTCAATGTTGATTTTATTTTTATTGTACACACAACAAAAACACTGTATAACCTTAAACAGAAAAAATTAAATCAAAATAAACTAATGGTGAGTGTTCACTCCATGTCTCTGGGTCTGAACTAGTGGTGTGCCGACTGAGGCCAATTTTCCTTTGCCTTGGACCCTGGTTTTGTCTCTAGCGTTTTGTCTATGGTGTCCTCTTTATTTGTGTTTTGATTCTCTTGTTGGCTATTGTGCTTTTTATGTGCCTTCCAACCTTATAATGTCGGTGTCTACCTTGTCTCTCTGGGGGGGGGTCATCTGGGTTTGGCTTTGGTCCCCTGAGCTTGGTCAGTGTTCCCAGAGAGTATGTCACGCTATCTTAACTGTTGAGATAGTTAAAGAAGGAGAAACGTTGGAAAAGATACGGTAGGAGAGGGGGAGGGGGGGAGGGCACCCCGCCACTCTCTATGTTCCCATGAGGCAACCCTCCCATGGTTCCCATATTTTTTTTAAAGGACTTTTGGGTACCTCTGACCCTGGCTGTGAGATCGTCCATTAAATGTACTTCTTTAATTCTAGTGATTACCCCTGTTATCGAGGGAGTATTCTGTTTAAGCCAGTCTGACGCCACTGCCCTCCTTACTGCAAGGGTAATTTTATGTATACGTTTTTGCTTGCTCCGGGTCCACCCATCTATAGATCTGCTTAGTAGATACAGCCATGGGTCTAAATCTGGGGCCCTGGAGAAAACCTTTCTCAGTAAGTCCCTGATTTGTGACCAAAATCTGCTAATCTTTGGGCATTCCCACCACATATGTATGAAGATTCCTTTCATGCCGCAGCCCCTCCAGCACAAGTCAGTGGGGGTCTTCCTCATGTGGTATAATTTAACAGGAGTGGTATACCATCGGAGCATTGTTTTTACTGATTGCTCTTGTAATGTGACACATACGGAGGAGGTGGTATTAGCTTCCCATATTTCTTGCCATTCTATCCCCGCTATTTCCTCCCCCAGGTCTCTTTCCCATTGAGCCGTGTATGTGAGGCCTCCCCATTCCTTGGTTTCCGAGCATAAGTAGGCATATAGTAGTGTTATCAGGCCCTTGGGCATGTTTTCCTTTAGGCATATGCGCTCAAAAAACGTCATTGATTTTTGTGCTGCTGCTTGTATGTGTGGCTGTTTGGCATACTCTTTGACTTGTATGTAGCGAAAGAAGTCGGCTGGTGTAAGGTGGCCCCTCTGTTTTAATGTGTCAAATGGAATGATTTCCGTGCCCTGGTATAACTGACAGATGCGTTGTAAGCCTATTCTTTCCAAGTTCCGGAAATCTCTGGCTGTCATGCCTGGTATGAATTCTCTATTGCGTAGGTGTGGCATAAGGGGAGAGGGGGCCAACGCATCGGAAGGGTGTATCGGAAGGGCGCTGGATTTTGACATGTTGGCTTTGTAACCAGACGTAGGACGTCTTGGAGGGCACCCAAAGATCTCGTGGGGTCGGTGAGTGTCAGGAGCACGTCATCCGCATAGGCCAATACCAGGAACTCCCTCCCACCCTAACGCCTTTTATGTCAGGATGTTTCCTCAGAGCCTGAAGCAACGGTTTGAGCGAGAGCACAAACAGCAAAGGGGACAGAGGGCATCCCTGTTGTGTTCCATTGTGCAGTTGGAATGGTCGGAGCTGTGCTCCTGTAATTTTTACCTGTGCCTGTACATTGGTGTACATGGCTTTAATTAGTGTTGTTGATTGTTCGGGGAAACCTAGGTGGGATAGAAGTGTAAACAGATAAGGCCATTGAACTCTGTCAAAGGCTTTTTCAGCATCGAGCGAGAATAACAATGTGTTGGTGGCTGCCTGTTTCTATATGAGGTCAATGTTTCTGCGGGTGTTCTCGAATAGCTGCCTGCCGGGTATAAAGCCTACTTGGTCTGCGTCTATTATTTCTGCCAGATACGGGTTGAGCCTATCCGCTTGTATTTTGGCTAGGATTTTCATATCATGGTTTATGAGGGATATGGGCCTATAGCTTTCGGGGAGTAACAGGTCTTTATCTGGCTTAGGTAATAAGATAATGGTGGCTAGGGACATGTCCTGGTTCGGTGTACCTCCCTCTCTAAATCTATTGAATACCGCTGTCAGGTGAGGCGTGAGTTCCTCCCTAAAGGTCTTGTAATATGTCCTGTCAAAACCGTCCGGTCCGGGGGCCCTATTTCCTTTTAGCTCAGATATGGCCCGGTCTACCTCTTCCGGTAGGATTTCCGCGGCCATTTTATCTCTCGCTTCTTGCGATAGTCTAGGTAGACCTAGGTTGGCTAGGAATTTGTGTGTCAGTTCTGTGTCGTTCTGTGTCTTTGAGTTTGGTGAATGGTTGTAAAGGGATTTATAGAAGTCAGTAAATACTTCCGCGATATCTGTTGCCGCAGTTTTAATGGAGCCGTCCGGGTGTCGTATGGATGTGATATGTCCGCTCCTCCGTCTGGGTTTGAGCACCCTCGCTAGGAGCGTGTCCATCTTGTTAGCTTTTTCGTAAAAGGTTCGTTTTGCCCATGTCATTGCTTTGGCCGTATCGTCTAGTAACAGGGTGCGGATGTTATGTCGTTTTGCTTCTACTTGTCGTAGTGTCTCTTTGTTGGGTCTATTCTGGTGTTGGTGTTCCAATCTCCTAAGGTCGGTCAATAGTGCGTTCAGTTTTTGGTATTTGTTTTTCTTTTTGGCCGTCGCTATTTTAATAAAAATGCCCCGTATCACTGTCTTGTGCGCTGCCCATATCGTTTCCTGTCTCAAGTCATGGGTGGCGTTAGTGGTGAAGTAGTCTGGTATTTCGGTCCGTATCTGTTCTATTATCTCTTGGTCTCTGAGTAGTGAGGTATTGAGTTTCCAGGTCCATGGGGACGCTACGCCTAGGTTCCCCAATGTAAGGGAGACATCCGCATGGTCAGACCATGCGGTGGTCCCTATTTCGGAACCTGTGACCCGGGTCAGACATCTTGCGTTGACCAGGAATAAATCTATCCTAGAATAGGTATCGTGTGCAGCTGAATAGAATGTATAATCAACGGTGCTCGGATGACGTGCCCTCCAGACATCCACCAACCCCACCGCCGCCAGGGACCAGTGGAACAGCTTGTCTTGACCCCCTCGTCCGTGGGATCTAGGTGTTCCCTTATGTGCGCTCCTATCGACGGCTGGGCATGGCGCCGCGTTAAAGTCCCCTCCCACTAACATGCCAAATGGCAAATTCTGTATTTTGGCCTGTAACTTGTCCCAGAATTCTGTCGCTGGCTGGTTCGGGGCATACACGTTAACTAAGTGTATCGTACGTGAAAATAGTGTGCTGGATAGAATGATATATCGTCCTTCTGGATCGCAGTCAGCGGAAGTTATTGTCATCGGGCAGCTGTTCCGTATCAGGATAGCCACTCCGTTCTGTTTTCGGTGTGCTCTGGCTTCGTGCGTCGTGCTATATGTGTGGTCCAGTAACTTGAAGCTAGCCTGTTTCGGCAAGTGTGTTTCCTGGATAAAGGCAACATCTGCCCTCATCTGTTTGAGTTCCCTGAACATCAGCCTCCTCTTGTTTGGAGCATTGAGGCCCTTCACATTTAATGTAGTGAGTTGCAGCGTCATGGTCCTATCCTAGGTGCAGCGCTCTCATTCAGGGCCGCGCCCACCCCCCCCACCCCGCCCCATGAGAGTACAAGGACATAGGGGAATAGGAACAGATAGAGGGGTTAGGGATAGAGGAAAGATATGTAAGAAAGTATTTACAAGTGATCCACTGCGGCGCACGCTGTACGTGCCGCCGAAATCGTCTGGTCTTACTGGTGGCCAGACAGTGATGGGGTGCAGAATCCATCATCCCCCTCGTGTCCAGTGTCAGAAGAAGGTGTTGGTCCATCAGCCTGCGTCCGTGACACGCGTGACAGCGTGACACGCGTGACGCGTGACAGTGTGCTCTAACTAAAGGCCTTTGTATATTTTGTTTGTTTCGAATCCTATGGTGTCATTTGTTCTAGTGTCTGGAAAATGTGAATAACATATTAACTTTAAACCGAATTTAACTGATATGAACTCTTGGCAACCCTTGGGCTCTCTGCCTATCCTTAGTCTGTGTGGTGAATTACTCTGCCTGCCTGCCGGGGATGGGGATGCGCACAAACCTCTCCGGCGCAGGAGCAAGGGCGGGCGCCGGCGGGGCTCCCCCTCTGTTTTTGTCCCCCTGGTGGGGGGGCACCATCCACTGTGCTACCCAGGCCATCTAGGGTCAGTCCGCGCTGTGGTGGATCTATTCTCGTAGGGGCTGGCTTACTGTATATAATTCTCTCACGGCTCATTTTGGTGTTGCCCTCTGCCCGCATCATGGTTCCTGCGGAGATGGGTACCCTGCTATTTTGGTGTCTAAGGCTACGCTTGTCTGTAACCTGTAGGGGCCCTCACTATGGGGTTATTGTTTACCCTCGGTTTTCCTTGTGCTTGTGGTATGCTGTATGCCCACATACTCAGTCATTCTTGCTGATCTTCACACACATATATATATATATATCCATATATACCTGTCCATACCCCTTTGCCCATTCATACGTACTCCCCTAGGCCCCAACCTGTGTAGGTATTAGTTGTGTTTCCCTCACTTATAATATCGTGTGTGCTTGATCCCTTTGTTAAATTGGGCCTGTTTGATGCTGCTTGCCCCCCCCCCCCGGTGCCCGGCCTCTCGCTAGCCAAGCTCTACTTAATCAGCATGGCTACCCCCTAGCCTCCCCCTCCACCCCCCGGTGTCTCTCCTCTGGCGCTTTGTGAACAAGTGAAGGGACAGTATTCTTTTCTGCTTACTGGTACACTTGGTAACAAGTTCATTTTACTGACCCAGTTCGTAGCGCGGCCCTGGGCCAGGAAGAGGCCCCTCCCGTGCCTCTAACAACCCTACCTCATTCCCGGGGCGCAGTCCGTCAGACCAGGCCACAAGTCGCCGCGGCCATGTAAAAGAGTAGGCCGTCAGCTCTCCAGGCCGGATCAAATGGCGGGCACCAACTTTCGCTGGCTAAACTGCGGTCCTCCCGCTTCAACTCCTCCTGTCTCTGTTCGTGCCCATCGGGTAAGCCCCTTCCCACCCAAACCAGCCTCGGACAGTCTCAAGGCCCCCCTCCCAAATAAAAACAGGCCTGACGTCCCAGTGTATGTCCCAGTGTGTCAGCGGTGGGGTAGATCCCCCCCTTTCCCCAGAAGCGTGCCCAGGCCTACGCCGAGGCCCCGCTCCGCACCTAATCCCCTCCCAAGCTGACCCGCCGCTCACCCCCCTTATGTCCCCGGCCCATCAGGCAGTACCTCACGTCCCCTCTAGGGTTGCTCCGATCCCCGTCATCGCCTGCTCCCGGCCGCCTGCCATTCTGTTGGGAGCCTTTCCAGCTCCGCCGTGTCCTCTGTAAGTTTTGGTAGGCCCCGTGGTGGCGCCACTCCGAGGGCGCGCAGGAAATTCTGTGGGTCTCCCCCTGGCGAGAGGACATGAATCTTCCCCTCTCTGAACGCCAGTAGCTTGAAGGGGTACCCCCAGGCGTATCTTATGGAGGCCTCTCGTAGGGATTCCGTGATCGGTTTCCACTCCCTTCTTCTTTGCAGTGTACTGGGTGCCAAATCCTGGAATAGTTGTAGGGCTGATCCCTGATATACTATTTTTTCTTTTCTGCTCTGCTGCATCAAAGCCTCTTTCGTTTGATAGTGGAGGAATGTTATGATGTTGTCCCTTGGGGAGCCATGGTCTAGGCGTTTAGCACGGAGGGCTCTATGCACTCTCTCCATCTGACACTTTTCTGCTGGTAGGTCTGGTAGCAGCGGTTTGAGTACTGATATAATGGTGGTGTGTTAGGGTCCCTCACCCTCTTTTTCAGGGAAGCCCCTCAGGCGGAGGTTATTTCTCCTGGACCTGTTAGCTACATCCTCTAGTGCTAATTCGGCTTCTGCTAGTCGGGCTGTGAGCCTGTTGACTTGTGCGGCCGCCATGTTGTGGGCCTTGACTGTGCCTTCCATGCGGTCTTCTAGTCTGGAGGTTCTCGCGCCCAGTGCGGCGATCTCTGTTTGCAGTACCACCGTAGCTCGTTCTATCTCCCCCGCCAGAAAAGTCTGTACCTCCGCCAGTCTGGCCAGTATTTGCGATGTATCTCCTGCGCCGTGTCCCTCTGTTGTAGCCGAGCGCGGCGAGGGCGGTCTCGATGTGGAGCCCCGGCTGGCGCCATCTTGTGAGTCCGGCGGCCCGCTCTTCTGCGCGGACATTAGGTCGAGTACCGATGTTCCAGACTCAGATCCCTTTTTGGGGAGCTTTTTGGGATTCCTTTTGTCCATTATGCTTGGAGTCTGTATATTTTTTTGCTGGTGTTGGCTATTTTTGGCGTGTTGGGCCCGGAGCTCTAGCTAGACGCGTCCAGCTCGGTCCCTGGTCAGGCCACGCCCCCCCCAAGGAGAGAGCTTCTATTCAGCTCTTAGATATGCTCTGAGCGGTACAATCCCCGCTCAAGGATAAATTTGGAGCTGTCCTCTTTTGATGTTCACAATGTAAATGGCATATGAAAGGAATAAAACTAGATATAGTGTTCACTGTTTTAAACAATAGTACTTTAAAAAAAATATTGAAAATCTACTTACAATTTCAAAAAAACCTTTTGCTCAGTGATATCAGCTTGGGTGGTATGATCCCCACCAAGGATATATGTAGGTAGATGTGGAGGTTCTTTTAGATTAAAAATAGAATGCAGGATAAAAAATACATAAAAAATAAACAAAATTTGAAAGGTAAAAACAATGTTTACTGTAATATACAACACAAAATAAAAATGAATAAAAAAAAGTCCTTACATATAATCACAACGCGTTTCACCCATAGGCTGACTACTGTCAATTCTGTGCATATTTAAAGTTTGTTGTAAATGTGCAATGCATGCTGGCAACAGACATTAACATTTTTCATTGGCAGGCAGAGCTTCTGCAACGGGAAGGTAGCTCTCCAATCCCTCTGTCCCACCCACTGTGTGCTTCTCCCACCTCCCTCCATTGCCAAAACATAATTTTCCTTTAAAAATAAATCCTCCCTCTCTTTTCCTCCCACTCTCTCCCCTCCCACACATGCACACTGAGCCGGCGAGTCGGTCCAATCACAGGCTTCTCATAAAGGCTTTTTTTATTTGACCTGGTGTGGCTGTATGTACGTCACAAAGAAGAATGGAAAGTGGCACCAGGAGCTTTAACCGGCATTGGATTCATTTTAAGCTTAATTTTTACTTAAGCGAGCAGGGGGGACCTAAAGTATAATTCTGAATAGTATACATTACAGCAATGCGGTTGAAAAAACTGAAATTCACCTCAAATCTCGCCTTAGTGAATAACCCTGTAATTTCCCTCTAGTAAATCAACCTATTAGTGTATTTTTGTACACATTGCAATGTACTATTTAGGGAAAACAACAAGCAATAATACAACATTGCCTTTGTACATCACCCTTCACAAGTTTAAATTAATGTTCACTGTGTAACTGTAAATGCAATGGAAACGTAAAGACATTTTTCACAATAAAATTAAAAAAGAAAGCTCAGAGAGTTTGAACTTTGAAGAATTATTCAGTGATCATTTTATTGAATTGATATTTGCTTTGTAAGTGCTATGTGTACATGTTCACCTTCTATTAACTGCATTCAGGCATTGCAACCATATTGATTTTCCTTTCTCATAAGCATTATCGACCAAGAACTGACCTTTTGAAGGGAGAACGCACAATGGAGGAAGTATCTTTGTTAGATTTCCTAAAGATCATTTGTTCTGTGTTTTATAGAGTTAAAACACAGTTCTATGTATCAGTTTGTATAGTGCAAATGAAAATACATCAGAGAACATTCTGCTGTTTTGTGTGTTTGCACTACACATGTGTCCATTTTTTATGTCGATACACAATGGTCAGAATGTCCTCTTGTTAGTATCATTAACTGTACTTACATGACTTTGTCATTTTAGCTTTACAACTTTCTAATATAGGTGCCATTACATAGGTTATATTATATATTATATATATATATTATATATACCTATTATATATTTGTGCCTATGCTTGCCATGAAAATGTAAATAGATATTTTAAAAAAGAAATAATCGATTAAAGATCAGTTTTATTCAACAGTTTGAATAAGGAATAAGGTATAGTGATGTCCCGAACGGTTCGCTGGCGAATAGTTCCCGGCGAACATAGCATGTTCGCGTCCGCCACCGCGGGCGAACACATGCAGTGTTCGGTCCGCCCCCTATTCGTCATCATTGAGTAAACTTTGACCCTGTACCTCACAGTCAGCAGACACATTACAGCCAATCAGCAGCACACCCTCCCTAGCAGACCCTCCCACCTACTGGACAGCATCCATTTTAGATTATTTCGGAAGCTGCAACCATTTTATTTATTTTTGTCAATTTATTATTATTATTTTTTTTTGTGCATATAAATGTTACAAGCAGATACTCCCCCCAGACACTCTGTATTACTGCAGATACTCCCTCCAGACACCCTATGTTACTGCAGATACTCCCTCCAGACACCCTGTGTTACTGCAGATACTCCCTCCAGACACTGATACAGAGCAGAATAGGGACTGTTCCCCCTACATAGGGTCACTTGGCAGATATGGATTGACACCTATCCTAAGGATCCCTGATACACACTGACACGGAGCCCTCCATGGGTGAAGATGGATTAATTTTTTTTGGCGCTCGGGTTTTTTATTTTATTTTTAAGTTCGACGGGTATGATGGCTTTTTATTTGGCCTTTTTTGGGGCTGAAAAATGAAGATTTTAGAAAAAAGAAGACGTTGAATAGTAAGTTGAATTTTACTTTTCAGGGTAGTCATTTTATTCCCCCCTCACTATTTTTTAGGGTGAGGGGGGTAGGTAGGGGCTTTTTTATTTGGTTGTGTGACTAGGGGCTTGGGGACCCCTAGTCACCTTTGATGAGGGAGGGGGGAATTTTCATTTAGGGCCCCCACCCGCCGCTCTAGACACACTATACACACTCTACACACACTTTACACACTCTACAGACACTGCATACACTGCACACACACTATGCACACACTGCACACACTCTACACACACTGCACACACTCTACACACACTGTACACACTATACACACACTATGCACACACTGCACACACTCTACATACACTGCACACACTCTACACACACTGCATACACTATACACACTCTGCACACACTGCATACACACTGCACACACTGCATACACTATACACACACTGCACTAACTATACACACACTGCACACACTATACACACACTGCATACACCCTATACACACTGCATACACACTATACACACACTGCATACACACTATATACACACTATACACACTCTGCATACACACTATATACACACTATACACACTGCACACTCACTATACACACACTGCATACTCACTATACACACACTGCACACACTATACACACACACTATACACACAATATACACACACACTGTACACACTATACACACACTGTACACACTATGCACACACTGCACACACTATACACACACACTACACACACTGCATACACACTGCACACAATATACACACACTACACACACTGCATACACACTGCACACACTATACACGATGCGCACACTATACACACTGCACACACTATACACACACTGCACACACTACATGCACTACACACACTGCATACACACTATACACACACTGCAAACACTATGCACACTCTATACACACACTGTACACACTGCACACACTCTACACACACTGCACACACTGCACACACACTGCACACACACTGCACACACTATACACACACTATACACACACACTATACACACAATATACACACACTGTACACACTATACACACACTGCATACACATACATTTAAAAAAAATTGCAGGTGTTTTTTACATTTCAAAGTTGGGGAGGGGGGTGCCAAATAAAGCATCCGCCCCGGGTGCCAAATGCTCCAGGTACGCCCCTGTATAGAGGGGAGCCATGTTACTCTGTATATAGAGAGGAGCCATGTTTACACTGTATATAGAGGGAGCCATGTTATTCTGTATATAGAGGGAGCCATGTTTACACGGTATATAGAGGGAAGCCATGTTACTCTGTATATAGAGGGAGCCATGTTTACACGGTATATAGAGGGAAGCCATGTTACTCTGTATATAGAGAAGAGCCATGTTTACACTGTATATAGAGGGAGCCATGTTTACACGGTATATAGAGGGAAGCCACGTTACTCTGTATATAGAGGGAGCCATGTTATTCTGTATATAGAGAGAGCCATGTTTACATGGTATATAGAGGGAAGCCATGTTATTCTGTATATAGAGGGAGCCATGTTATTCTGTATATAGAGGGAGCCATGTTTACATGGTATATAGAGGGAAGCCATGTTATTCTGTATATAGAGGGAGCCATGTTATTCTGTATATAGAGGGAGCCATGTTTACACGGTATATAGAGGGAAGCCATGTTACTCTGTATATAGAGAGGAGCCATGTTTACACTGTATATAGAGGGAGCCATGTTACTCTGTATATAGAGAAGAGCCATGTTTACACTGTATATAGAGGGAGCCATGTTTACACGGTATATAGAGGGAAGCCACGTTACTCTGTATATAGAGGGAGCCATGTTATTCTGTATATAGAGGGAGCCATGTTTACACGGTATATAGAGGGAAGCCACGTTACTCTGTATATAGAGGGAGCCATGTTATTCTGTATATAGAGGGAGCCATGTTTACATGGTATATAGAGGGAAGCCATGTTATTCTGTATATAGAGGGAGCCATGTTATTCTGTATATAGAGGGAGCCATGTTTACATGGTATATAGAGGGAAGCCATGTTATTCTGTATATAGAGGGAGCCATGTTTACACGGTATATAGAGGGAAGCCATGTTACTCTGTATATAGAGAGGAGCCATGTTTACACTGTATATAGAGGGAGCCATGTTACTCTGTATATAGAGAGGAGCCGTGTTTACACTGTATATAGAGGGGAGCCATGTTACTCTGTATATAGAGAGGAGCCATGTTTACACTGTATATAGAGGGAGCCATGTTACTCTGTATATAGAGAGGAGCCATGTTTACACTGTATATAGAGGGGAGCCATGTTACTCTGTATATAGAGGGGAGCCATGTTACACTGTATATAGAGGGAGCAATGTTTACTCTGTATATAGAGGGAGCCATGTTTACTCTGTATATAGAGGGAGCCATGTTACTATCTGATGTGGTTAACCATGATTGGCCCTGGCATGTTTGTTAGTCTGGCCTGCATGGTTGTCTGGCATGAATAAAAGTAGCATGTTTCAACTATATTAGTAGTTAGACTAGTTTGCACTAAAACATGTGCAAATGGGGAGTTTGCGGTTGTGCAAATAAACTGTTTGTGGTTGTTTGCGGTGCGTTTAACGGGGAGTTTGGTCTGTCACTGTGAAGCGGGCGTAACCCTTACACTACCTGATCGATACAACATCATACCTGATGTTTTAAAGCACGTTATTCCAAACAATTTAGGAATGTTAGGTGATTTCTGCCCTTTATGGATTAAAACCAGACTCTGCATCAACTGTGTAATTTTCCATGGGAGTTTTGCCATGGATCCCCCTCCGGCATGCCACAGTCAAGGTGTTAGTCCCCTTGAAACAACTTTTCCATCACTTTTGTGGCCAGAAAGAGTCCCTGTGGGTTTTAAAATTCGCCTGCCCATTGAAGTCAATGGCGGTTCGCCCGGTTTGCCGGTTCGCGAACGTTTGCGGAAGTTCCCGTTCGCCGTTCGCGAAACGAAAATTTCGTGTTCGCGACATCACTAATAAGGTATATAACTTGCATGCTTTTTAGATAATAAAAACCTCCAAGTGCCATAATTTGCATAAGTTATATTGCAAGGAGTTCACTATACGTCAGTGTCAGGGCCGGATTAAGAGCACAGTGGGCCTGGTGCTGACAATTATGATGGGCCTAATTACGGAATCTTATCGACCAAAAACACTAAAACAGTCATACCTCCCAAGCGTCATGTATCTGATGGAGATGGTGCTGGAGGGAAACTCATAGGATGCAGCTATAAGAAAACACATACTCTATGCTAATCTCTCTCTAAGTTATGCTTTCATCTTTCAAGTAAATCCATAACCCCCAACAGCAGTGTCCAGTGAAGCAGGAAGTCAATGGGTGGGGTAAAAGGGTGTGCCACTCGCACGAATCACGTGACCAGACCTGCCAAAAGGGGGTGAACATGCCCAAAGAATTGGAAGGTCAGTCTGGCATGAATGCATGTCAGGCTGCCTGCCAATCCTGCAGGCTGTCCAACTAAGGCCATACTATGCAGGAAGCACCCTGAGCTTGACATAAATCCTTACCTTCTTACTAGCAGGCAGAAGTTCCTGGTATATAGTCTGAGACAGAGAAAAGGTGTATGTAGTGAGTATAGAAGAAAGGGGACATGCCACAGTGTTAGAGAGATCAACGTCTGCATTACTTAAACTAATTTTATTGTCAGCCAGTCCACACAAGTTTTGTTCCCATACATCCCTCTTAAGTTTCCAAACTTAAAGAGACACTATAGTCACCAGAACGACTACAGCTTATTGTATTTGTTCTGGTAAGTAGAATCATTCCATTCAGGCTTTTTGCAGAAAACACTGTCTTTTCAGAGAAAATAACTCCACTGGCCGCTCCTTAGATGGCTGTAAGAGGTGCCTCCTGGGGCAGTACTGTCTAGTGTGCAGCACTGCCATTCAGTGTCTCCACCCTCTGCATGCAGACACTGAACTTTCCTCATAGAGATGCATTGATTCAATTTATCTTTATGAGGAGATGCTGATTGGCCAGGGCTATGTTGGACTTGTGCTGGCTCTGCCCCTGATCTGCCTAGTTGACAGCCTCAGCCAATCCTATGGGGAAGTATTGTAATTTGCTCAGACCACCACTCCTGATGATGTCAGCAGACAGTCAGTTCAGAGGCAAAGCCAGCAGCTGCAGACTTGAATACAAGTAATATTTTACTATATTTAGGGAGGCAAGAAGGGGCCAGGGTGGTGGTTTTAACATAATAGGGTCAGAAATACATGATTGTGTTCCTGACCCTATAGTGCTCCTTTAAGCAAGAGTATGTGAAGAGTAGTTAAGGTTGCCACCTTTCTTGGAAAAAATACCAGCCTTAATCATTTGTATAATTAATTAGTTATGCGTGACATCACATGATGTAAATCACAAGGAGTGACATTAGAGAAAATTCTGTAAAATCAACAACAAACTACTCACAGTTTGATTCTGCTGTATAGATGGATTGCTCCCAGTGTCTCCCTGTCTCCCAGTGTCTCAGTCTCGCAAGTCACCCAGTGTCAGTGTCCCCATGTTGCCCAGTCCCCTAGTCTCCCAGTGTCTCAGTTTCCCCATTTCTCCCAGTGTCCCAATGTCTCAGTGTCACTAGGATACTGGGGACACTGAGAGAAATGGGGACACTGAGAGAAATAGGGACACTGAGAGACATGGGTACACTGAGAGACATGGGTACACTGAGAGACCCGGGACACAGAGACATGGGGACACTGAGACATTTAGGGAAACTGGGAGAAATGGGGACACTGAGACACTAGGGACACAGACACTCGGAGACATGGGGACACTAAAACACTTGAGGACACTAAGACACTAGGGACACAGAGACATGGGAACACAGACACTGGGAGACTAGGGGACACTGGGAGACTAGGGACACTGGGAGACTAGGGGACACTGGGAGACTAGGGGACACTGGCTTGGAGACCAACACTTGGGGACACTGGGAGACACGGGGGCAGTTGTGGACATAGACATGGGGACACTGGGACATATAGTGACACTGGGAGACTTGGGGACACTAGGGACACTGGCTGGGGGACATGGGGACATTGGGAGACATGGGGACATAGTGTCTCCGTGTTCCAATGTCTCAGTGTCTCCCAATGTCCCTATGTCTCACAGCATCCCCATGTGTCTCAGCATCCCCATGTGTCCCAGTGTCCCCTAGTGTCTCAGTGTCCCCATGTTTTCCAGTGTCCCCAAGTGTCTTAGTGTTCCCAGGTCTCCCTGTGTCTGTGTCCCCATGTGTCCTAGTGTCTCAGTGTCCCCTAGTGTCTGTGTCCCCATGTGTCCCCTAGTGTCTGTGTCCTCTAGTGTCTCAGTGTCCCCATATGTCCCCTAGTGTCTCAGTGTCCCCTAGTGTCTCAGTGTCCCCATGTTTTCCAGTCTCCCCAAGTGTCTCAGTGTTCCCAGGTCTCCCAGTGTCTGTGTCCCCATGTCCCCTAGTGTCTCAGTGTCCCCTAGTGTCTGTGTCCCCATGTGTCCCCTAGTGTCAGTGTCCCCTAGTGTCTCCATATGTCCCCTAGTGTCTCAGTGTCCCCTAGAGTCTCAGTATCACCAGGTGTCCCTGCTGCCTTTCCCCCCATCCCTCACTTACCTGAGCTGTAGAGCTGCTGTCTGGACTCTGTGCTGTGTTGCTGCTCTCCCACGGATCAGTGAGTAGTGGAGAGAGGCAGGGATATGCTGTAACTTCCTATCCCTGCCTCTCTCCACACAGACAGTGACCCCTACTGGCTGGTGCTGGTATTGCAGAGTAATCTCCATTTATTCTGAGAAAAATACCTGCATTTGTATTGCAGGTATTACTGCAATACCGGCACGGCCAGGCAGCCTCAAATACCGTCTGTGCCAGTAAAATACCAGTCAGGTGGCAAACCTAAGAGCAGTGTTGGGCCTATTCCATGGGCCTGGGCCTGGAGCTGCAGCTCCATCAGCCCCTATGTTAATCCGGCCCTGGTCAGTGTGTGTAAACCGCGGTGCATGCACGCAAACTATTTGTGACCACTGAATTATTTAACCCATAAATCATTTTAGGGGAAGTAATGTGCAGCAACTATACAATATCAGGATAGATTCTAGAATTTAAAATTTGGAAGACTAACATAGATACCCCCACAAAAATAAAGAAGTAATATATTTATATATGTATATATAGCTAATAAAGGGTTGCACTCAGAGGTCTTTCAAAAAATGAAAAGTGTTTAATTAATCATCAAAAATTGCATAAGTGTCTGACCAACATCTCAACCCATTTGGGTCTTTCTCAAGATCACAGTATAACACAATAAACAAATATTATATAGCTGAAGTGTGAAAAAGCTTGGAAGTTGGTAATCTGGAGACCACATGACACTAGACGTAGAAATGCTGTGCCTCCGGTATGTGTATATATATATATATATATATATATATATATATATATATATATATATATATATCATATTTTTCCGTGTATAAGACGCCCCCATGTATAAGACGACCCATATTTTTTGGGGCCAAAATTAAGAAATCAATATTTTAAACATCAAATTGAACAACTTTGATATTTTAGAGGTGAATTCTGAGAAGAACAACACACTTCTGATTCTCATGCCTCCCCATACGGTACTCTGGGAAGTTAATGGCTCTATTGTGCATGCTGGGAGACTACAACTCCCACAATACAGAAGGTGGTGTGAGGGCATGCTGGGACATCACAGTAGTATTCCTTCTGCTCCCTCATCCCCAATTCCTCCCCATAGATATAAATCAGAAAGCAAGACCTATCTGAGGTGGAGCAAACCTTAATATGGCTGCTCCTTTTATGGTGTGGCATGTTTCTGGAGCGTTGGTGGTAAGTGCTGATGTCTGCTGCAGCTCCCACGCATATAGGTAAATGCTGTGGCATGGAGGAACCCTTGCCACAGCATTTATAAGTGGATTGGTGGGAGGGAGGCCAGGTATTTGTGTGGGCTGTGGCACATTGAAATGCGTCAGGCGCCATCTTAACTTAGGCTCACACAAGTGTTTGTTTGTTTTTTAAACCCTGCAATGACATTCTGTGTATAAGACGACACCCAATTTTAGACTAGAACATTTTATAAAAAAAACATAGTCTTATACATGGAAAAATATGGTGTATATATATATATATATATATATATACACACGCACATGTGAGTATGGTACATAGCATCCACCAGCACCCCAGTAGAACCTCCACTGCACAATATTCCTCCTGAAAACAATTGGCTGTGAAATATCTGCCACCACCGCATCTTTAATATGTTTATTTCGAACAAACAAGAAAATTCTATAATGAATATCTGGTTTATTTTTTATTTTTCTAATGTAGTATTTTGTTGTAGTTAATTATATATGTATAATCCATTAGAAAGGGGACAATGTGAATATATATAGACATAATCCAGTTTCATAGAATATCCAAGCCATTTATAGAAGCCCTTTGTTGGAAAAAGTCAAAATTCTATTTATTAAACCTGAATAATTATTTTATGCAGCTTTCTGGCTGCATGGACATATTTAAAAGTATTTATTAACATGACATCTTTTTAGTTGATGAAGTAAATTTGGCACTGTATAAACTTGAATTTTACATAAATATATTTTATTTTACAATTGTATAGTTTTGCCAATGCATTTCACCACGACCAAACATGTTTGGAACAATGAGTGGAGGGACAAATTTCAATTTGCATTTCTCTTTTGGGTACCACGAGTGCCAGGGTATCTCTGTCTAAACATTGTATACTATTGGTGTCATTGTAGTTGATACCATGGTAGATGATATGTAGAAAAAAAGATGCAAAGGTATTTTGAATCAATCACAGTAAAATGTAAATGATAGCTGATGTTTCTGTAATATATGTTCACATCGTGGAAGCTTTTTGGTACAGACATATTTTTAAGTGTTAACGATCTGCTTATCTTCAAACCCCTGAAGAAACCATATACTGTATTTTTTCTATGCATTGATAAATTGATCTCTGACAGTAAAATGTTTACATGGGTAGTTCAGAGTGTAAAGAAATTGAAATAAAAGATTTATCCTCTTAATAAAGTCAGATGACCAACACACAAGAGATGTGATTACACGGCTCCTTTATTGCATGTGCTGATTATAAATCCCACAACTTCAGTGTGTTCCTGCAACCAGTGCATAATTGACCCTACAATTGACTTTAAGGAATGATGGAAATTATCCCTAGAGTAATTTGAGAAGTAATTTCAAGGTCTTTCTACTTCAAGTGTGCAACTAACCTACAAATTAAAAGAGTGTACACTTAACATTGTATATGAACTATCATTTTCTTTGCCTGTATAAAATGCATTCTTTAAGTGCATTGCATGCACATACAATGGAAACTTTATTAGATTAATTTGCGCAATGACACTAATATCCAAACAACAAATGATTCAGCTGTAACGTGATTTATCAAGCATGTAGACATTTTACACCATTTAATTTTTGTTCACTAAATGTTAGTATAGGAAAGGTATCCATTTTACTATTTAACATAGCTGACACTTGCTTCTGAGGCATATAGCCGTTACCTGCAGGCATTACACATGCTGATTTTGCTTCCTATGACCAATTATGACCAGCTGTAGTGACTGCCTATCAGACACCCACCAGAGGCTTTTCCTGGACGTGGTGGTTTACACATCACAGCTGACTTCCTTAAAGTGAGCCTGCTGCCTAAAAACAACTTAAATCGTTCTCACACACATTGAATACATCATACACTGATCACCCACAACATTAAAACCGCCTACCTAATATCAGGTAGGTCCCCATCGTACACAGATGATTAATTGGATTTAGATTTTTGGAATTGGGAGGCTGAGGCAAAACCGTTAGATCTTTCCCATGTTCCTGAAATCATTCTAGAACATTTTTTGCAGTATGACAATGTGTATTATCCTGCTGAAAGAGGCCACTGCCATCAGGGAACACCATTGCCATGAAGGGGTGTACGTGGTCTGCAACAATCTCTAGGTAGGTGATATTTGTCAAGGTAAGATCCTCATGAATGCCAGCACTCTAGGTTTCCAAGCAGAACATTGCCTAGAGCAGGGATAGGCAACCTTCAGCACCCCAGATGTTGTGGACTACATCTCCCTTGATGAGACAGAGAAAAGGTGTATGTAGTGAGTATAGAAGAAAGGGGACATGCCACAGTGTTAGAGAGACCAACGTCTGCATTACTTAAACTAATTTTATTGTCAGCCAGTCCACACAAGTTTTGTTCCCATACATCCCTCTTAAGTTTCCAAACTTAAAGGGACACTATAGTCACCAGAACGACTACAGCTTATTGTATTTGTTCTGGTAAGTAGAATCATTCCATTCAGGCTTTTTGCAGAAAACACTGTCTTTTCAGAGAAAATAACTCCACTGGCCGCTCCTTAGATGGCTGTAAGAGGTGCCTCCTGGGGCAGTACTGTCTAGTGTGCAGCACTGCCATTCAGTGTCTCCACCCTCTGCATGCAGACACTGAACTTTCCTCATAGAGATGCATTGATTCAATTTATCTTTATGAGGAGATGCTGATTGGCCAGGGCTATGTTGGACTTGTGCTGGCTCTGCCCCTGATCTGCCTAGTTGACAGCCTCAGCCAATCCTATGGGGAAGTATTGTAATTTGCTCAGACCACCACTCCTGATGATGTCAGCAGACAGTCAGTTCAGAGGCAAAGCCAGCAGCTGCAGACTTGAATACAAGTAATATTTTACTATATTTAGGGAGGCAAGAAGGGGCCAGGGTGGTGGTTTTAACATAATAGGGTCAGAAATACATGATTGTGTTCCTGACCCTATAGTGCTCCTTTAAGCAAGAGTATGTGAAGAGTAGTTAAGGTTGCCACCTTTCTTGGAAAAAATACCAGCCTTAATCATTTGTATAATTAATTAGTTATGCGTGACATCACATGATGTAAATCACAAGGAGTGACATTAGAGAAAATTCTGTAAAATCAACAACAAACTACTCACAGTTTGATTCTGCTGTATAGATGGATTGCTCCCAGTGTCTCCCTGTCTCCCAGTGTCTCAGTCTCGCAAGTCACCCAGTGTCAGTGTCCCCATGTTGCCCAGTCCCCTAGTCTCCCAGTGTCTCAGTTTCCCCATTTCTCCCAGTGTCCCAATGTCTCAGTGTCACTAGGATACTGGGGACACTGAGAGAAATGGGGACACTGAGAGAAATAGGGACACTGAGAGACATGGGTACACTGAGAGACATGGGTACACTGAGAGACCCGGGACACAGAGACATGGGGACACTGAGACATTTAGGGAAACTGGGAGAAATGGGGACACTGAGACACTAGGGACACAGACACTCGGAGACATGGGGACACTAAAACACTTGAGGACACTAAGACACTAGGGACACAGAGACATGGGAACACAGACACTGGGAGACTAGGGGACACTGGGAGACTAGGGACACTGGGAGACTAGGGGACACTGGGAGACTAGGGGACACTGGCTTGGAGACCAACACTTGGGGACACTGGGAGACACGGGGGCAGTTGTGGACATAGACATGGGGACACTGGGACATATAGTGACACTGGGAGACTTGGGGACACTAGGGACACTGGCTGGGGGACATGGGGACATTGGGAGACATGGGGACATAGTGTCTCCGTGTTCCAATGTCTCAGTGTCTCCCAATGTCCCTATGTCTCACAGCATCCCCATGTGTCTCAGCATCCCCATGTGTCCCAGTGTCCCCTAGTGTCTCAGTGTCCCCATGTTTTCCAGTGTCCCCAAGTGTCTTAGTGTTCCCAGGTCTCCCTGTGTCTGTGTCCCCATGTGTCCTAGTGTCTCAGTGTCCCCTAGTGTCTGTGTCCCCATGTGTCCCCTAGTGTCTGTGTCCTCTAGTGTCTCAGTGTCCCCATATGTCCCCTAGTGTCTCAGTGTCCCCTAGTGTCTCAGTGTCCCCATGTTTTCCAGTCTCCCCAAGTGTCTCAGTGTTCCCAGGTCTCCCAGTGTCTGTGTCCCCATGTCCCCTAGTGTCTCAGTGTCCCCTAGTGTCTGTGTCCCCATGTGTCCCCTAGTGTCAGTGTCCCCTAGTGTCTCCATATGTCCCCTAGTGTCTCAGTGTCCCCTAGAGTCTCAGTATCACCAGGTGTCCCTGCTGCCTTTCCCCCCATCCCTCACTTACCTGAGCTGTAGAGCTGCTGTCTGGACTCTGTGCTGTGTTGCTGCTCTCCCACGGATCAGTGAGTAGTGGAGAGAGGCAGGGATATGCTGTAACTTCCTATCCCTGCCTCTCTCCACACAGACAGTGACCCCTACTGGCTGGTGCTGGTATTGCAGAGTAATCTCCATTTATTCTGAGAAAAATACCTGCGTTTGTATTGCAGGTATTACTGCAATACCGGCACGGCCAGGCAGCCTCAAATACCGTCTGTGCCAGTAAAATACCAGTCAGGTGGCAAACCTAAGAGCAGTGTTGGGCCTATTCCATGGGCCTGGGCCTGGAGCTGCAGCTCCATCAGCCCCTATGTTAATCCGGCCCTGGTCAGTGTGTGTAAACCGCGGTGCATGCACGCAAACTATTTGTGACCACTGAATTATTTAACCCATAAATCATTTTAGGGGAAGTAATGTGCAGCAACTATACAATATCAGGATAGATTCTAGAATTTAAAATTTGGAAGACTAACATAGATACCCCCACAAAAATAAATAAGTAATATATTTATATATGTATATATAGCTAATAAAGGGTTGCACTCAGAGGTCTTTCAAAAAATGAAAAGTGTTTAATTAATCATCAAAAATTGCATAAGTGTCTGACCAACATCTCAACCCATTTGGGTCTTTCTCAAGATCACAGTATAACACAATAAACAAATATTATATAGCTGAAGTGTGAAAAAGCTTGGAAGTTGGTAATCTGGAGACCACATGACACTAGACGTAGAAATGCTGTGCCTCCGGTATGTATATATATATATATATATATATATATATATATATATATATATATATATATATATCATATTTTTCCGTGTATAAGACGCCCCCATGTATAAGACGACCCATATTTTTTGGGGCCAAAATTAAGAAATCAATATTTTAAACATCAAATTGAACAACTTTGATATTTTAGAGGTGAATTCTGAGAAGAACAACACACTTCTGATTCTCATGCCTCCCCATACGGTACTCTGGGAAGTTAATGGCTCTATTGTGCATGCTGGGAGACTACAACTCCCACAATACAGAAGGTGGTGTGAGGGCATGCTGGGACATCACAGTAGTATTCCTTCTGCTCCCTCATCCCCAATTCCTCCCCATAGATATAAATCAGAAAGCAAGACCTATCTGAGGTGGAGCAAACCTTAATATGGCTGCTCCTTTTATGGTGTGGCATGTTTCTGGAGCGTTGGTGGTAAGTGCTGATGTCTGCTGCAGCTCCCACGCATATAGGTAAATGCTGTGGCATGGAGGAACGCTTGCCACAGCATTTATAAGTGGATTGGTGGGAGGGAGGCCAGGTATTTGTGTGGGCTGTGGCACATTGAAATGCGTCAGGCGCCATCTTAACTTAGGCTCACACAAGTGTTTGTTTGTTTTTTAAACCCTGCAATGACATTCTGTGTATAAGACGACACCCAATTTTAGACTAGAACATTTTATAAAAAAAACATAGTCTTATACATGGAAAAATATGGTGTATATATATATATATATATATACACACGCACATGTGAGTATGGTACATAGCATCCACCAGCACCCCAGTAGAACCTCCACTGCACAATATTCCTCCTGAAAACAATTGGCTGTGAAATATCTGCCACCACCGCATCTTTAATATGTTTATTTCGAACAAACAAGAAAATTCTATAATGAATATCTGGTTTATTTTTTATTTTTCTAATGTAGTATTTTGTTGTAGTTAATTATATATGTATAATCCATTAGAAAGGGGACAATGTGAATATATATAGACATAATCCAGTTTCATAGAATATCCAAGCCATTTATAGAAGCCCTTTGTTGGAAAAAGTCAAAATTCTATTTATTAAACCTGAATAATTATTTTATGCAGCTTTCTGGCTGCATGGACATATTTAAAAGTATTTATTAACATGACATCTTTTTAGTTGATGAAGTAAATTTGGCACTGTATAAACTTGAATTTTACATAAATATATTTTATTTTACAATTGTATAGTTTTGCCAATGCATTTCACCACGACCAAACATGTTTGGAACAATGAGTGGAGGGACAAATTTCAATTTGCATTTCTCTTTTGGGTACCACGAGTGCCAGGGTATCTCTGTCTAAACATTGTATACTATTGGTGTCATTGTAGTTGATACCATGGTAGATGATATGTAGAAAAAAAGATGCAAAGGTATTTTGAATCAATCACAGTAAAATGTAAATGATAGCTGATGTTTCTGTAATATATGTTCACATCGTGGAAGCTTTTTGGTACAGACATATTTTTAAGTGTTAACGATCTGCTTATCTTCAAACCCCTGAAGAAACCATATACTGTATTTTTTCTATGCATTGATAAATTGATCTCTGACAGTAAAATGTTTACATGGGTAGTTCAGAGTGTAAAGAAATTGAAATAAAAGATTTATCCTCTTAATAAAGTCAGATGACCAACACACAAGAGATGTGATTACACGGCTCCTTTATTGCATGTGCTGATTATAAATCCCACAACTTCAGTGTGTTCCTGCAACCAGTGCATAATTGACCCTACAATTGACTTTAAGGAATGATGGAAATTATCCCTAGAGTAATTTGAGAAGTAATTTCAAGGTCTTTCTACTTCAAGTGTGCAACTAACCTACAAATTAAAAGAGTGTACACTTAACATTGTATATGAACTATCATTTTCTTTGCCTGTATAAAATGCATTCTTTAAGTGCATTGCATGCACATACAATGGAAACTTTATTAGATTAATTTGCGCAATGACACTAATATCCAAACAACAAATGATTCAGCTGTAACGTGATTTATCAAGCATGTAGACATTTTACACCATTTAATTTTTGTTCACTAAATGTTAGTATAGGAAAGGTATCCATTTTACTATTTAACATAGCTGACACTTGCTTCTGAGGCATATAGCCGTTACCTGCAGGCATTACACATGCTGATTTTGCTTCCTATGACCAATTATGACCAGCTGTAGTGACTGCCTATCAGACACCCACCAGAGGCTTTTCCTGGACGTGGTGGTTTACACATCACAGCTGACTTCCTTAAAGTGAGCCTGCTGCCTAAAAACAACTTAAATCGTTCTCACACACATTGAATACATCATACACTGATCACCCACAACATTAAAACCGCCTACCTAATATCAGGTAGGTCCCCATCGTACACAGATGATTAATTGGATTTAGATTTTTGGAATTGGGAGGCTGAGGCAAAACCGTTAGATCTTTCCCATGTTCCTGAAATCATTCTAGAACATTTTTTGCAGTATGACAATGTGTATTATCCTGCTGAAAGAGGCCACTGCCATCAGGGAACACCATTGCCATGAAGGGGTGTACGTGGTCTGCAACAATCTCTAGGTAGGTGATATTTGTCAAGGTAAGATCCTCATGAATGCCAGCACTCTAGGTTTCCAAGCAGAACATTGCCTAGAGCAGGGATAGGCAACCTTCAGCACCCCAGATGTTGTGGACTACATCTCCCTTGATGAGACAGAGAAAAGGTGTATGTAGTGAGTATAGAAGAAAGGGGACATGCCACAGTGTTAGAGAGACCAACGTCTGCATTACTTAAACTAATTTTATTGTCAGCCAGTCCACACAAGTTTTGTTCCCATACATCCCTCTTAAGTTTCCAAACTTAAAGGGACACTATAGTCACCAGAACGACTACAGCTTATTGTATTTGTTCTGGTAAGTAGAATCATTCCATTCAGGCTTTTTGCAGAAAACACTGTCTTTTCAGAGAAAATAACTCCACTGGCCGCTCCTTAGATGGCTGTAAGAGGTGCCTCCTGGGGCAGTACTGTCTAGTGTGCAGCACTGCCATTCAGTGTCTCCACCCTCTGCATGCAGACACTGAACTTTCCTCATAGAGATGCATTGATTCAATTTATCTTTATGAGGAGATGCTGATTGGCCAGGGCTATGTTGGACTTGTGCTGGCTCTGCCCCTGATCTGCCTAGTTGACAGCCTCAGCCAATCCTATGGGGAAGTATTGTAATTTGCTCAGACCACCACTCCTGATGATGTCAGCAGACAGTCAGTTCAGAGGCAAAGCCAGCAGCTGCAGACTTGAATACAAGTAATATTTTACTATATTTAGGGAGGCAAGAAGGGGCCAGGGTGGTGGTTTTAACATAATAGGGTCAGAAATACATGATTGTGTTCCTGACCCTATAGTGCTCCTTTAAGCAAGAGTATGTGAAGAGTAGTTAAGGTTGCCACCTTTCTTGGAAAAAATACCAGCCTTAATCATTTGTATAATTAATTAGTTATGCGTGACATCACATGATGTAAATCACAAGGAGTGACATTAGAGAAAATTCTGTAAAATCAACAACAAACTACTCACAGTTTGATTCTGCTGTATAGATGGATTGCTCCCAGTGTCTCCCTGTCTCCCAGTGTCTCAGTCTCGCAAGTCACCCAGTGTCAGTGTCCCCATGTTGCCCAGTCCCCTAGTCTCCCAGTGTCTCAGTTTCCCCATTTCTCCCAGTGTCCCAATGTCTCAGTGTCACTAGGATACTGGGGACACTGAGAGAAATGGGGACACTGAGAGAAATAGGGACACTGAGAGACATGGGTACACTGAGAGACATGGGTACACTGAGAGACCCGGGACACAGAGACATGGGGACACTGAGACATTTAGGGAAACTGGGAGAAATGGGGACACTGAGACACTAGGGACACAGACACTCGGAGACATGGGGACACTAAAACACTTGAGGACACTAAGACACTAGGGACACAGAGACATGGGAACACAGACACTGGGAGACTAGGGGACACTGGGAGACTAGGGACACTGGGAGACTAGGGGACACTGGGAGACTAGGGGACACTGGCTTGGAGACCAACACTTGGGGACACTGGGAGACACGGGGGCAGTTGTGGACATAGACATGGGGACACTGGGACATATAGTGACACTGGGAGACTTGGGGACACTAGGGACACTGGCTGGGGGACATGGGGACATTGGGAGACATGGGGACATAGTGTCTCCGTGTTCCAATGTCTCAGTGTCTCCCAATGTCCCTATGTCTCACAGCATCCCCATGTGTCTCAGCATCCCCATGTGTCCCAGTGTCCCCTAGTGTCTCAGTGTCCCCATGTTTTCCAGTGTCCCCAAGTGTCTTAGTGTTCCCAGGTCTCCCTGTGTCTGTGTCCCCATGTGTCCTAGTGTCTCAGTGTCCCCTAGTGTCTGTGTCCCCATGTGTCCCCTAGTGTCTGTGTCCTCTAGTGTCTCAGTGTCCCCATATGTCCCCTAGTGTCTCAGTGTCCCCTAGTGTCTCAGTGTCCCCATGTTTTCCAGTCTCCCCAAGTGTCTCAGTGTTCCCAGGTCTCCCAGTGTCTGTGTCCCCATGTCCCCTAGTGTCTCAGTGTCCCCTAGTGTCTCCATATGTCCCCTAGTGTCTCAGTGTCCCCTAGAGTCTCAGTATCACCAGGTGTCCCTGCTGCCTTTCCCCCCATCCCTCACTTACCTGAGCTGTAGAGCTGCTGTCTGGACTCTGTGCTGTGTTGCTGCTCTCCCACGGATCAGTGAGTAGTGGAGAGAGGCAGGGATATGCTGTAACTTCCTATCCCTGCCTCTCTCCACACAGACAGTGACCCCTACTGGCTGGTGCTGGTATTGCAGAGTAATCTCCATTTATTCTGAGAAAAATACCTGCGTTTGTATTGCAGGTATTACTGCAATACCGGCACGGCCAGGCAGCCTCAAATACCGTCTGTGCCAGTAAAATACCAGTCAGGTGGCAAACCTAAGAGCAGTGTTGGGCCTATTCCATGGGCCTGGGCCTGGAGCTGCAGCTCCATCAGCCCCTATGTTAATCCGGCCCTGGTCAGTGTGTGTAAACCGCGGTGCATGCACGCAAACTATTTGTGACCACTGAATTATTTAACCCATAAATCATTTTAGGGGAAGTAATGTGCAGCAACTATACAATATCAGGATAGATTCTAGAATTTAAAATTTGGAAGACTAACATAGATACCCCCACAAAAATAAATAAGTAATATATTTATATATGTATATATAGCTAATAAAGGGTTGCACTCAGAGGTCTTTCAAAAAATGAAAAGTGTTTAATTAATCATCAAAAATTGCATAAGTGTCTGACCAACATCTCAACCCATTTGGGTCTTTCTCAAGATCACAGTATAACACAATAAACAAATATTATATAGCTGAAGTGTGAAAAAGCTTGGAAGTTGGTAATCTGGAGACCACATGACACTAGACGTAGAAATGCTGTGCCTCCGGTATGTGTATATATATATATATATATATATATATATATATATCATATTTTTCCGTGTATAAGACGCCCCCATGTATAAGACGACCCATATTTTTTGGGGCCAAAATTAAGAAATCAATATTTTAAACATCAAATTGAACAACTTTGATATTTTAGAGGTGAATTCTGAGAAGAACAACACACTTCTGATTCTCATGCCTCCCCATACGGTACTCTGGGAAGTTAATGGCTCTATTGTGCATGCTGGGAGACTACAACTCCCACAATACAGAAGGTGGTGTGAGGGCATGCTGGGACATCACAGTAGTATTCCTTCTGCTCCCTCATCCCCAATTCCTCCCCATAGATATAAATCAGAAAGCAAGACCTACCTGAGGTGGAGCAAACCTTAATATGGCTGCTCCTTTTATGGTGTGGCATGTTTCTGGAGCGTTGGTGGTAAGTGCTGATGTCTGCTGCAGCTCCCACGCATATAGGTAAATGCTGTGGCATGGAGGAACCCTTGCCACAGCATTTATAAGTGGATTGGTGGGAGGGAGGCCAGGTATTTGTGTGGGCTGTGGCACATTGAAATGCGTCAGGCGCCATCTTAACTTAGGCTCACACAAGTGTTTGTTTGTTTTTTAAACCCTGCAATGACATTCTGTGTATAAGACGACACCCAATTTTAGACTAGAACATTTTATAAAAAAAACATAGTCTTATACATGGAAAAATATGGTGTATATATATATATATATATATATACACACGCACATGTGAGTATGGTACATAGCATCCACCAGCACCCCAGTAGAACCTCCACTGCACAATATTCCTCCTGAAAACAATTGGCTGTGAAATATCTGCCACCACCGCATCTTTAATATGTTTATTTCGAACAAACAAGAAAATTCTATAATGAATATCTGGTTTATTTTTTATTTTTCTAATGTAGTATTTTGTTGTAGTTAATTATATATGTATAATCCATTAGAAAGGGGACAATGTGAATATATATAGACATAATCCAGTTTCATAGAATATCCAAGCCATTTATAGAAGCCCTTTGTTGGAAAAAGTCAAAATTCTATTTATTAAACCTGAATAATTATTTTATGCAGCTTTCTGGCTGCATGGACATATTTAAAAGTATTTATTAACATGACATCTTTTTAGTTGATGAAGTAAATTTGGCACTGTATAAACTTGAATTTTACATAAATATATTTTATTTTACAATTGTATAGTTTTGCCAATGCATTTCACCACGACCAAACATGTTTGGAACAATGAGTGGAGGGACAAATTTCAATTTGCATTTCTCTTTTGGGTACCACGAGTGCCAGGGTATCTCTGTCTAAACATTGTATACTATTGGTGTCATTGTAGTTGATACCATGGTAGATGATATGTAGAAAAAAAGATGCAAAGGTATTTTGAATCAATCACAGTAAAATGTAAATGATAGCTGATGTTTCTGTAATATATGTTCACATCGTGGAAGCTTTTTGGTACAGACATATTTTTAAGTGTTAACGATCTGCTTATCTTCAAACCCCTGAAGAAACCATATACTGTATTTTTTCTATGCATTGATAAATTGATCTCTGACAGTAAAATGTTTACATGGGTAGTTCAGAGTGTAAAGAAATTGAAATAAAAGATTTATCCTCTTAATAAAGTCAGATGACCAACACACAAGAGATGTGATTACACGGCTCCTTTATTGCATGTGCTGATTATAAATCCCACAACTTCAGTGTGTTCCTGCAACCAGTGCATAATTGACCCTACAATTGACTTTAAGGAATGATGGAAATTATCCCTAGAGTAATTTGAGAAGTAATTTCAAGGTCTTTCTACTTCAAGTGTGCAACTAACCTACAAATTAAAAGAGTGTACACTTAACATTGTATATGAACTATCATTTTCTTTGCCTGTATAAAATGCATTCTTTAAGTGCATTGCATGCACATACAATGGAAACTTTATTAGATTAATTTGCGCAATGACACTAATATCCAAACAACAAATGATTCAGCTGTAACGTGATTTATCAAGCATGTAGACATTTTACACCATTTAATTTTTGTTCACTAAATGTTAGTATAGGAAAGGTATCCATTTTACTATTTAACATAGCTGACACTTGCTTCTGAGGCATATAGCCGTTACCTGCAGGCATTACACATGCTGATTTTGCTTCCTATGACCAATTATGACCAGCTGTAGTGACTGCCTATCAGACACCCACCAGAGGCTTTTCCTGGACGTGGTGGTTTACACATCACAGCTGACTTCCTTAAAGTGAGCCTGCTGCCTAAAAACAACTTAAATCGTTCTCACACACATTGAATACATCATACACTGATCACCCACAACATTAAAACCGCCTACCTAATATCAGGTAGGTCCCCATCGTACACAGATGATTAATTGGATTTAGATTTTTGGAATTGGGAGGCTGAGGCAAAACCGTTAGATCTTTCCCATGTTCCTGAAATCATTCTAGAACATTTTTTGCAGTATGACAATGTGTATTATCCTGCTGAAAGAGGCCACTGCCATCAGGGAACACCATTGCCATGAAGGGGTGTACGTGGTCTGCAACAATCTCTAGGTAGGTGATATTTGTCAAGGTAAGATCCTCATGAATGCCAGCACTCTAGGTTTCCAAGCAGAACATTGCCTAGAGCAGGGATAGGCAACCTTCAGCACCCCAGATGTTGTGGACTACATCTCCCTTGATGCTTTGCCAGCATTATGGTTGTAAGAGCGTTATAAGAGATATAGTCCAAAACATCTGGAGTGCCGAAGGTTGCCTACCCCTGGCCTAGAGCATAACACTGCCTCTGATGGCCTGCCTTCTTCCCATAGTCCATCCTGCTGCCATCCCCAGACCATGTCAAACCAGGCAAATTTCTTCCATTGCTCCATGTTCCAGTTCTGATGCTCAAATGCCCACTGCGGGCACTTTTGGTGGTGAACAGAGGTCATTATGGTCACTCTGAGGAGTCTGCTGCTGGACAGCCCTATACGCAGCATGCACTGTGTGTTCTGACACGTTTCTATAATAGCCAACATTACTCTTGGGCACCCATTACTCTGATGCCGATTCAACAGTTGTCCTTCCTTGCACCACTTTTGGTAGATACTAACCACTGCATATAGGTAACACCCCACAAGACTTGCCATTTTGGAGATGCTCTGACCCAATTGACTGGCCATCAGTATTTGGCCTTTGTCAAAGTTACTCAGATATTTTTACTTGCGCATTTCTCCTGCTTTCTACACATGAAATTCAAGAACTTGATGCCTAATATATCACACCCCTTAATAGGTACCATTGTAACAATATAATCATACCACCTGTCAGTGGTTTAAATGTTGTTACTAATCAGTTTACATTACAAAGATATATAATATATTTAGTGTAAAATATAGGGATTTACTTACCTCTCCTCCGGTCTAATGTTGTCATCTTTAAACTTTGTGGGTGTTACTCTTCATGTAACACCCACCTCTGGGTCATCATCCGCTCTGCCTCTTTTCTTCAGTAATTAGCCCTGTTTGGTCTCAGTTCCCTAAGCAGGGCAAACCTCTCAGTAACGGCAGCTTGCTGACATAATTTCCATCACGTCAATCCATTCTTATACTTCCAAGCCAGTGCTAGAAAGGCTTGCTATGACGTTTCCATAGCAACCATAGGGCATGCACTGTGGTTCTTATGCGTTGGCGAGCAGAAGGACCGCCTATGGGAGGTCTTTTATGCTCTCCCTTGTTAGTCAATGACTGGCACGCCGAGCTGATTGACAGCTGTGAGAAAAGCCTATTTTTAAAGAGTTAATTGTCCCATAATCTGTAAATTTGCTGGGAAAACTGCTAGCACAATGTATAGATAGAATGTTAAGCTCGATCTAATGAGCATTGTTTAGGGCAGTAGAGGTGCCCTTCAGATTTTTGTATGCTACAGTTTGCATTTTTTTACAGAGAATTTTGAGATTTACAAGGTATTTCATTAAATGAAAACATCCTATTAAAGCAATAAACCACGTATTATAACCACTACAGATACACAGCAAAGTGAAATGTATTACACACGTTTTTACCATATTTATCATATGAAAAGTATGTAACAATTGTTACTGGATAGTTGCTTTCTAAATTATCAATACTTATTAAATTTCACTGTTTTGGCTGCACATCAATGCATTTGCTCTTTTATGTTTCATTTTGTAATTTCAAGTTATCTGTCATCGATAGTTCTAAATCTTTGTTTAATTTCTTAAACGGGCACTATAGTCACCCATACCACTTCAGCTCGATGAAGTGGTCTGGGTGCTAGTTCCCCCAGGTTTACATTGCAGGGTTAATCCAGCCTCTAGTGGCTGTCTTCCTGACAGCCGCTAAAGGCGCTTCTGCGACGCTGGATGCGAAAATCGTTTGAATGCGCGTGCGGCTCTTGCCACGCATACGCATTCCGCTCCACTCGGGAGCTGACGTCGGCGGTGGTGGAGAGGTCACCAGCACGAGGAAGCCCGGCGCTGGATAAAGATAAGTGGCTGGGGGGGGGGTTTAACCTAAGGGTTATCTAGTGTCAGGAAAACAAGTTTGTTTTCCTGACACTATAGTGATCCTTTCAGATAATATATTTTTCATTAATTATTTATGCCACACTTGACTACACATTCTAAAGTAAGATTTATTTTAGGGTGAACAATATTCACATGTAACCTGTATCTTTAGTCTGTATTATCCCCAAAAAGCTGATTTTATGATGATTGACTACATATTTTAAATATGTGATTGATTGTATCAAATGCTTGAGAAGAAACCTTGCCTTAGCAGTTCAAAATTTCTTACAGAGATTGCTTGATAAGATAATTACAATAACAGTATAAAAGAAACAAGGATTTCATGCACACAAGTCATTTGATAAAAACAAGTCTGGATGAAATTAAACTCTTCCAAGCATGTAGATGCAATAATGTATTTTAAGTTAAATATGTTTGGATCACAGCTAATTGCAATTTGAACCAGCTCTTCTACAGAATATTACTTTATGACAAAGTCTATTTAATCAGTCCTATCACCTTGAGAAATGTGATACTGATTTAAAAAAAAAAAAAAAAAAAAAGGAACAGGGTATCCTGCTTATTTTGAATTACTTCTTCTAAGTGAACATATTGACTTCTTTTATCTACTTTTTTTCTGAATTGTTGAAAGAAATAATATAGTTTAAAATAGCGTCATGTTAGAACCAGAATAAAAACCACCCGAAATCCTGGGGTAGGAGGATAAACAGAATCGCAATATATAAGCAATAATAACCCATATTATTATTATATTATCCTTTCATCTTCAAAATTATTTAATTTACATTGAATTCCTTGAAAATGTAACCCGTCAGTCAAATAAAAATGAGATAGACATATATATATATATATATATATATATATATATATACACAGTTGCAATCAACATTATTCAACCCCCATTGAAAATCAGGCTTGTTGTCAGCTTTTGCAGACTTTTCAGCTGTTTTCAATGAAAAAGTAAAACAAAAGCAATTCGTAGTAGCTCAACACAGATTCAACTGAAAATGCATCTTATAATGACTTCTTCAGTCTCAAAATGATTCAACCCCCTGAATAGAATCCCTCACAACAGCACACATATGCAAAACAGGTGTTTTCTCAAGCACACCTGATTAAGGGCTTCCTTAGTTGCACTAAGTGTGCTTGAGATGGAACACTTGAAACACATGAACTGGCTAGAGGTTTGTTGAGTGTCACATTTGACTGCATGTTAGAGATATGGTAAATCAAAAGAATTGTCCTTCACAAATAAGGAACAGGATACAAAAAGATAGCGAAAGCACTGTTCCTAGAGACACTGTTGGAAGCACAGTTCGCAACTTCAAAGTTGAATGAACAGTGGCTACACTACCTGGACGGAGCAGAAAAAAACAGCTATCAATGGCAACCAGATTTCTAAGAAGGAAGATTGTGAAAAACCGTAGAGTGAATGCAGAAGACTAGCAGCAAGACTTGGTGGCAACAAGTACTGAGGTCTCAGTGAGCACATTTAGGCACGTACTAAACACAGAAGGTTTCGATGCCAGAACACCAAGACGTACACCACTACTGACCCAAAAGCACAAGACAAGTAATCTCCAATATGCTCAAAGTAATATAAATAAGCCATAGACGTTTTGGTATTCTGTTCTGTGGAGCATTAAAACAAAACTGGAACTTTTTGGCCCAATGGATCACCGGTATGTCTGGAAGAAGAAGAATGAAGCATACACTGAAAAGAACACTCTGCCTAAAGTTAAAGGGACACTATAGGCATCCAGACCACTTCAGCTTATTGAAGTGGTCTGGGTGGATAGTCCCAGACCCCTTAACTCTGCAAAGGTTATTATTGCAGTTTTTACTAAACTATAATAATTACCTTTATAGGTTAACTCCAACTCTAGTGGATGTCTACCAGACAACCACTTGATGGACATCTGGTTCTTTAGTGTATTTTTGTTCACCTAGCTAATGCTATGTGTCCTCATGCTATGCATGAGATCATCCAGCTTCATGTAAATATAGGAAAGCATTATACATACTTTTCTATGGGGTAAATACTAATGCGAGTGTGGCCATTGCTGCACATGCTTATTATCTCTCCCCCGTCTGGTGATGTTGGCAGGGAATGAGCAGAATCGGAGCCCAAAGCAGCACCAAAGAACATCGGCACTAGACTCAGGTAAGTGACAGAAAGGGGGGGTGGAGGAATGAAGGAGCGGCGTTATAGAGAGTTATAGTGCCAGGAAAACAACTTTGTTTTCCTGGCACTATAGTTCTCCTTTAAGCATGGTGGTGGCTCAGTGATGCTCTGGGGCTGCCTTGCATCCTCTAGCACTGGAAACCTGCAGAGTGTGGAAGGCAAGATGGATTCAATTAAGTATCGGAATATTAGGAAAAAAGTTTATGCTGTCTGTGCGGAAGCTGAAGGTTGGGTGTCTTTAGACTCTCCAACAAGACAATGATCCTAAGCATACATCAAATTATACCAAGGCTTGGTTGCAGAAAAAGTCCTGGGAAATGCTACAGTAGCCATCACAGTCACTTGATTTAAACCCTATGGAAAATCTATGGTGGGATTTGCATCACGCAAACCCAAGAATATTACTGAACTGGAGGCCATTGCTAATGAGAAATGGGCTAAGATTCCTAAGGATTGCTGCCAGAAGCTGGTGTCTGGCTATGCATCTCATTTGCAGCAGGTCATAACAGCAAAAGGGTGATTTACTAAGTACTAAAGATGCTTGCCATGAAGAGGTTGAATAATTTTGAGACTGGAGAACTCATTATAAGTTGCATTGTCAGTTGAATTTGGGGAAATCACTTAGCACAACCCTTGTGTTGAGGTATATCAATTGCTTTTGATTGACAATAAACCTGATTTTCAATAAAAATGTGTGCATATTTTTTAATGTAATATTTATGTAACAACATGTTTAATGCTGAAGTTGAGAGGTGTCAGAATACAGGTTAGATTCACATTTAGGCATTGTCTCAATATTTTTGGATATGTTTTTCAAACGATCTAATATTTTTGGATAAACTTTTAAAATTATTTTATTTACAAAATATTAAAATATCAAAAACATATCACATATGAATAATATATTAATATATCATAGAATGTCAAAATATTACAATATTTTTTAAAATGTGAAATTATTTTAAAACCTTAAGGACGGAGGCAATTGTACACGTTCTGATCAAAACAAAATGTAAACAAAAACTGGAATTTGCCCTATACAGTTAGGGGGGGAAGTATTTGATCCCCTGCAGATTTTGAACATTTGCCCACTGACAAAGAAATGCTCAGTCTATAATTTTAATGGTAGGTGTATTTTAACAATGGGAGACAGAATAACAAAAAAAAAAGTAATGTCAAAAAAGTTATTAATTGATTTGCAGGTCAATGAGCGAAATAAGTATTTGATACCTTCGTGTTAGTACTTGGTGGCAAAACCTTTGTTGGCAATAACAGAGTTCAGACGTTTCTTGTAGTTGGCCACCAGGTTTGCACACATCTCAGGAGGGATTTTGTCCGCCCACTCCTCTTTGCAGATCCTCTCCAAGTCATTAAGGTTTCGAGGATGACGCTTGGCAACTCGAGCCTTCAGCCCCCTCCACATATTTTCTATGGGATTAAGGTCTGGAGACTGGCTAGGCCACTCTAGGACCTTAATGTGGTTCTTATTGTGCCACTCCTTTGTTGCCTTGGCTGTGTGTTTTGGGTCATTGTTATGCTGGAATGGTGTTCCATCCACAACCCATTTTCAATGCCCTGGCTGAGGGAAGGAGGTTCTCACCCAAGATTTTACGGAACATCGTCCCCTTGATGCGGTGCAGATGTCTGGTCCCCATAGCAGAAAACACCCCCAAAGCATAATGTTTCCACCTCCATGTTTGACGGTGGGGATGGTGTTCTTGGGGTCATAGGCAGCATTCCTCCTCCTCCAAACAACACTTTCACCCAGTTCTCCTCTGCATCATTCAGATGTTCATTGGCAAACTTCAGACAAGCCTGTATATGTAATTTCTTGAGCAGGGGGACCTTGCAAGCGCTGTAGGATTTCAATCACGGCGTAGTGTGTTACCAATTGTTTTCTTGGTGACTATGGGCCCAGCTGCCTTGAGATCATTAACATGATCCTCCCGTGTATGGGCTGATTCCTCACCATTCTCATGATCATTGAAACTCCACGAGGTGAGATCTTGCATGGAGCACCAGACCGAGGAAGACTGACAGTTATTTTGTGTTTCTTCCATTTGCGAATAATCACACTAACTGTTGTCACCTTCTCACCAAGTTGCTTGGAGATGGTCTTGTAGCCCATTCCAGCCTTGTGTAGGTCAACAATCTTGTCCCTGACATCCTTGGACAGCTATTTGGTCTTGGCCATGGTGGAGAGTTTAGAATCTGATTGATTGATTGATTGATTGATTGCTTCTATGGACAAGTGTCTTTTATACAGGTAATGAGCTAAGATTAGGAGTACTCCCTTTAAGAGAGTGCTCCTAATCTCAGCTTGTTACATGTATAAAAGACACCTGGGAGCCAGAAATCTTGCTGATTGATAGGGGATCAAATACTTATTTCACTAATCGACATGTAAATCAATTTATAACTTTTTTGACATGCGTTTTTCTGTTTTTTTTGTTTATTTTTATTCTGTTTCTCACTGTTAAAATACACCTACCATTAAAATTATAGACTGATCATTTCTTTGTCAGTGGGCAAACATTCAAAATCAGCAGGGGATCAAATACTTTTTCCCTCACTGTATGTCTGCAAGAGAAGAGAAGAGAGGACTGTCCCTTAACCCCTTAAGGACACATGACATGTGTGACATGTCATGATTCCCTTTTATTCCAGAAGTTTGGTCCTTAAGGGGTTAATGATAAAAAGAAAATCTCTGAAAATACTTTATTAAATCGAACTAAAAACACACATAAATACTGACAGAGTTACTAGTCACTACTGCCCCAATAATGGATACCTGGGGTAGAAAAAGTGACTGCAACTACACATACTAAGTGAGAAATATATACAAACAAGAAGACGGTGAACAAAACATAAATGGACAATAATAGGGCAAAAAAACCGCAAAAAGTGGTTTAGTAGATACGTCCCCACAATGATCACTGCACGATGAACATGCTGCAGTTGCCCAGAGTTAACTCAATAATAAGGTAGTAATACAATGTAACAAAGATTAATAAAAGATGTACACAAAAATGGCTACAATGTGCCAAATATGTCCCTACAGAGTAACGAGTTAATGTAACCAACTGGGTACTGGTGAAAAATATGAGGTGGGAACTACTAAATAGGTAATATGCCCAGAGAGAAATATATACAAGCTAATATCCCCTTAGGGAAAACCCTGCGCAAAAAATAGAGTACGTAGGGGTCCCAATAGGTATATCGGAAGATATAGCCAATAATCAGAACGCTATTAATAGTTAAGTGGGAATGCTAACGGTCTAAACAATACCCAAATAAAGTACTCAAACTATTGAATGATCACGGTCTAAACAATTGCCAAATGAAGCACTCAATCTAAGCTAATGCCCTGAACAGTGCCTTAATGGGCACTTAACTGATCACAGAGCTATGAAAGTACTAGCTAATCTGTGCCTTCGTGGGCACCTAGCTGTGTTAGTAACAAAGCTGTCTTCTTGCTAGCAGCTATCCTAATCTGTGCCTTCGTGGGCACCTAGCGATAAAGATAACAATTAGCGTGCTGGCGTGCTGACTAAAATCTACTAGTCTAATATAATAGAGCTACTATTGAAAGTCCAAAGGTCCCAAGTGTGGCAGAGATAACTGCAGAATACACGTGTAAGGTAGCACGAAACTCAACACAAGGTGAGTAACACCGGACCAGATGTCGAACCCCGACGCGCATTTCGCCGAAGACAGGCTCATCAGGGGGAACCGACTCTCCAAACAGGGTGAGTTTAAATAACCCGCCGAGAGTCCTCATTGGACCAACCATGCACATGATGTCATCAGCGGTAATTGACATTAGGTCCTCCCCCCCTTACTTTTCCCACGCTGTGTAATTTGACTCATAACACTCTGATTGGTGGATTAAGTAACCAATCAGAGAGTTATGAGTCAAATTACACAGCGTGGGAAAATTCCACAGATCATTCCCACGCTGTGTAAAATGACACAGAGCACTCTGATTGGTGGATTTCAAACCAACCAATCAGAGTGCTGTGACAGGTAAATGTAGAGACTTACCTGTCAGTCTCCTCATTTACCTGTCAGAGCACTCTGATTGGATGACTTAAACCCACCAATCAGAGTGCTCTGAGCCTAATTGCAGGGCGGGGCAAGGCTTTATAAGCCTTCCCCCGCCCTGCAGAGCTCAGTCTGCGCGGAGCCCTCCATGGGTGAAGAAGATTGATTTTTTTTTTGCGCTCTTTTTTTTAATCTATTTTTTTATTGCGGCGGTTATTATGTTTTTTTATTTGGCCTTTTTTGGGGCTGAAAAAAGAAGATTTTTGAAGAAAGAAAACATTGAATGGTAATTTTTTTCTTTTTCTTTACAGGTTCTTAGTTAAAGGTCCCCACCTCATTATTTTTAGGGTGAGGGGGGTAGGTAGGGGGATACTTTTTTTTTGGGGGGGGAGGGGGTGACTAGGGGTTTGGGGACCCCTAGTCACCTGGGGGGAACTTTTTTCTAGGGCCCCCACCTACCGCTCAGGGGTGGGGGCCAGGGGGAGGACAATAGGTCCCCCCCCTATTGGTATTTAGGGCCCCCACCCGCCGCTCAGGGGTGGGGGTCAGGGGGGAGGACATTAGGCCCCCCAATTTGTGTTTAGGGCCCCCACCCAACGCTCAGGGGTGGGGGCCAGGGGGAGGACATTAGGTCCTCCCCCTTACTTTTTTTTAGGGCCCCCACCCACTGCTCAGGGGGGAGGACATTAGGTCCCCCCCAAACACAGGTTACTGGCTATGGGGGGATAATGTATAATAAACACAGGTTACTGGCTATGGGGGATAATGTATAATAAACACAGGTTACTGTCTATGAAGGATAATGTATAATAAACACACACAAAAAAAGAATGCAGCTTCAGAATTAATTTAAATTGTATGCTGTCTAGGAGGTGGGAGGGTCTGGGAGGGAGGGTCTGCTGCTGATTGGCTGGAATGTGTCTGCTGACTGTGAGGTACAGGGTCAAAGTTTACTCAATGATAACAAATAGGGGGCGGACCGAACATTGCATATGTTCGCCATACGTGGCGAATGCGAACACTATTCGCAAGCGAACCGTTCGGGACATCACTATTTGTCACTAAGTAGCTACTAACAAAGACTGGACATATGCCACTTGCAATACCTTGGGTTGTCTACTTTTTCAAATGGTATGCCATCATGGGGGTAATTCTCATTCCTGGGCTACCATACGGTCTCAAAGGTAACATTACTAATCTGGCAAATTGCTTGTGAATTAAATTCTCTGGACTTTTTGGTTGTCAGGCATGCCTCTCAAATTTAATTAATAGAAGCACATAATTATGTTAAAAGATTACATAAATATACACGTAGAATTTTAATACATATACATATACATAATTATGTCAAAAGAATACATAAATATACATGTATAATTTTAATACATATACATATATGTATTTGAATTCAATGTGTATACTTATGTAATCATTTATGGAATCATATATATTTATGGAATCATATATATATATGCAATTATTTTTATTTATTTATAAATAAATAGATATTTAGAGAATTTTATTCTAAGTGTATTTCGTTACCAATATATATCAATATCAAAATACTGTTAGAATGAAATTGCTTATGTATATATAATTTATTTTAATTTATTTTTCAATTATTTTATTTATTTATTTTATTATTTTATTTGTTTAATGTTGTAATTATATGTATAGTATAATAATATGTATTATGTATTATATATTATATATCTTATATATGTTACTTTGTTTTAAGTGTATTTTAATATTAATGTAATATTAATGTAAATATATTAATATTAAAATACACTAAGTATGATGTTACATATATATAAGATAAATATATTTTATATAATACATATATATTTCATATATATTTATATACATAAATTTATGTTTGTATGTGTAATGATCATTTTTTTTATTTTCCCACCAGTTGGGGGACTACTTGACAGCCCAAGCAGTCCCCTTGCAGGCAGCACTATGGGCAGCTATTGGGACCATTTGATCTCTCTATGAGAGCAATCACATGGCCCCCGAAATCCTGATTTGCCAGGGGAGGACTGCTTGGCCTGTCAGGCAGTCATCCCGAAACAGATCCTGGCAGAGGTGAGTGTCCTGGAGCTGCAGGGGGCTTAAGCCGTGACAGCGTTCTATGCTGCCGCAACAGTATAAAGCCCATTAAATGCAGGATTGCATAGAATGTTAAAAGCTTAACCAAAAATATTAAACCAAAGCCTTAGTCAATGTAATAGAGCAGCAGGAAATGCTAGCAGAATGATTGGTTGTATAGGGAGAGGTATTAGCAGTAGAAAAAGGGAAGTGCTCATGCCATTGTACAGAACACTGGTGAGACCTCACTTGGAGTATTGTGCACAGTACTGGAGAGCGTATCTTCAGAAGGATATTGATACCTTAGAGAGAGTTCAGAGAAGGGCTACTAAACTGGTTCATGGATTGCAGGATAAAACTTACCAGGAAAGGTTAAAGGATCTTAACATGTATAGCTTGGAGGAAAGACGAGACGGGGGAATATGATAGAAACATTTAAATACATAAAGGGAATCAACACAGTAAAGGAGGAGACTATATTTAAAAGAAGAAAACCTACCACAACAAGAGGACCTAGTCCTAAATTAGAGGGGCAAAGGTTTAAAAATAATATCAGGAAGTATTACTTTACTGAGAGGGTAGTGGATGCATGAAATAGCCTTCCAGCTGAAGTGGTAGAGGTTAACACAGTGAAGGAGTTTAAGCATGCGTGGGATAGACATAAGGCTATCTTAGATATAAGTGACTAATGAAAGTATTTTAGAAAATTGGGCAGTCTAGATGGGCCGAAGGGTTCTTATCTGCCGTCACAATTTATGTTTCTATGTTTAGTCAGGGCCACTTTAATTAAGTATTCTTTTGTTAAAATGAATATAAGTGTAAATTATTATTACTCATACTTTTGAAGAGCCAACAAATTCTGCAGCGCTGTACAATGGGTGGACTAACAGACAAGCATTTCTAACCAGACGAGTTGAACAACAGGAGCAGAGCTTACATTCAAGATACACTGCAGTGGAACAAGGAGACCCACCAGTTATGCAGTTGTTTCTGTTTCATTATATGAGTAGGTGTTATTTTATGGAATCATATATAGAGACTGTGTTAAAAGGACTGATATATTACTTTGAGAACTGAACTATTTAAGTAGAAAAGGCATAAAGACTGTATATCACAACATCAGAATATCTATATACAAACTGAGACTTCAGTGCACACACACTTTGCAGGCTCATACTTTTGCAGGGAGAGGTGCTGGATTTGTTTTTAGTTATACAAATCATATTGATTCCCACTATTGCATACTGTAAGAGTGTTTTGTTTTAATCTTTTTGAGCATTGGTATAAAATAGTATTACTCAATATTTCTAAATTTCATTGAGATTTTCATGTCAAGGTACACTGCAATGGAACTAGGAGACCCACCAGTTGGATAATTGTAACGGAACGATGGGCACCACGACCGGGTACCTTCCGTTGATGGATGCTCCTAGTGCTTTCCGAGGGCTCCAAGAACTCCACCTGACACCATAACCACTGCAGACCCCACGAACCGCCGCAGCTTGGTTGGGGTCTCGCTGTCTCCACCCACTCTGGACCCAAGACCAGTAGGTCAACCTCTCCGAATTCCACAGAGCAGGAACAGGAACAAGCTCTTAGCAGAGCTTAGTGGTTATACCCTGGGGAGAATTGTGATTAGCAATCGCCAGAGTGTAGGCAATTCTCCAATCCCCCAAACATGAGCCGAAACTTCATGAAGGTATCTCTTTATTCAGCACCAAAGGGCCAAAGGGCTTTCTTTTAGGCAAGTTTTTACACACAATTACCACCCACATGGTTTTGTGGAACAGCCAATCAAACACATAATAATACAGTCAGACCCTCCCAGTTAGGACACACAACCCCTCCCCTCTGCCTGTGATACAATTACTGTGCACAATGGGTTAACTTTATTATCACAGGCAGGAAAATATACAGTTTCATACAATATTCATAACTTCCGAACCATACATGCAATTCTCATAAAATAATTACATATTCTGAATCAGCATACTCCATATACAAACATATGTCAAAATCATACCATTCCCTCCAGTGGTTTAAAAGTTAGGTGGAAGTATTATTTGACCAAACGCAAGTATGGCTTTCCTGCCCAAAACAGTTCCACAGATTTAGGCTGTGCAGCCGGTCAATTTTCTCCTCTATCCTGGAGATAATTGGCTTAAGTAACTGTAGTAAACTCAATTATCTCCAGGTACAGAAAATATCACTAAGTCACAACTGCAACAAAACACATTACAATACATAACTAATATTCTATAGAACTGAACCCCCACATTTGACCTATCCCCAGATAGCTTGGATCTGAGCGCTCAATATAGCCGATCAGCGCTCAGATCCCACGAACACAGTCAAATTGCCATGTGGTTAAACAATAGCAAGGGCTGATGAGAGACCGAGGAGGGACAAAGTAGCCAGTTCCAACTGGTCTGGCAGTGTCCCTAGGACAACTCCCTGCTGGAGAACAATGGGACAGGAAACAGGGGAGGGGAAGAGGCACACCTTCTCATGGATTCAAAGGGGGCGAAAAAGTGTCCCAAAATCCAATAAACCCATATGCAGCTTTTAAAGGGCCATACACCCCAGGGCCATAGTCATGAGGCAGGAGGCTGGCAATCAAGCTCCGCCAAAAGCCAGGGGCAAAGGGCAGTTGGTCACATAAAAACCCAGTGACAAAAGGCAGTTTGTCACAATAATAAATCCACAAATTATAAAATTTTAGGGCATTACCACCAAATGTGTGTCATGGTACCAGCCAAGTCACGCACCCTGAATCGGTGATCTGAAGTACCCTGGTATATCTTAGCTAGTCGGGATGACACTATATACCATACATTTGTATGTTTTTGTAAATGGTTCGTACAATCAGCAGTCCTTCTTAATGCATTTAGAATGTAAGCTCGTTTGAGCAGGGACCTCAACTACCTATTATTGTCCTATTAGTTAAATCCCCCTTTTACTCTAAAGTGCTGAGGAATAAGCTGGCGCTATATAAATACCTGCCTACCCAGGAGGTTTTAAAACACATTTTTTTCTAGCTGAGACGGTGGAAAACTTCTTTCCTTAATGGACTTCTCCTCATGGATCCTGTCCTGCAAACAATGTGAAATAGGTTTAACATGGATGAGGTCTCTAGGTATCAATACTAACATATTAATACCGAGAGACCTCATTCAGATTTAATTTATATTTTAATTCATTGAAAGGCCCTTCATAGAAATGAAATCTGAAATATAGCAGATAGAGTGTTGCTGACATTCATGGGCATTACTTTATTATAAATGATGTTTCATAAGAGGTATTTGCATAACCAAAGATCATCTATTATTGGGGTTTACCTGTTTATATACAACATCCCAACATCTCACATCTGTAGGTAATAAAGTCCTAATGGTTTAGAAATTAAGTCATGAATACTGCCAATTTTGAGAAACGTCTGTCTCAGGACAGGTCAATTCAGTGTCTCGTGGTATGAACAAAATCACATTACTTGTGCAGCATTAACCGCTACAAAGTATGATTTTATACTGGGAACATTCAACCCACCATGCAGCGAGAGGTCTCTTCTGCTCTCCCTGGCAGTGAGTGTCTGCCGAGGAATTGAGAGACAAATAGGAGAATAAGCTATGTTTAAATAGGTTTTTCTCTAAATCTATACATTTGCTAGCAAAACTGTTAGCAAATGGAAGAGATGGGATTCTATGCTCTTTTTAAAGAGCTAAAGTTGTTTAATAGAATATGTGGATCCCAACAAAGTCCATGCTGTAGCTTTACCCATGTGTACAAATGTCCTCACAAAGTCTGACGAAAGAGAGACTTAACCTAACAGCAACATGTAAAGAATAGTGGTAGGTAAGCTTTGTACCTAGCTACAACTTGAAGACCTGACATTGCATCAGGGCCAGCGCGTCCTATAGGCTAATTAGTCGGTTGCCTAGGGCGCCGCTTTAGAGGGGGGCGCCAGTAGTGTCTTTCGTGCTCGTTTTGGCCGCCCCCCAATAGTTCTGTATTAATTATTTTCAGACATTTTCCTGAACTGACTCCCTTGTATGTCTTTCAATGGAGTGTCGCCCCATACATGAATGCTGTCCCTTGATAAAGGTACATTTTCAGGTGCCGAAACATTGGGGGTAAAGGTTATGCACATGTCCAGTTCTTAGGGGCATTGAGTAAGTTTTGCTTGGTAACTCTATTTGCACTATGTATCATAAAAAGCCTCTGTCACTTTTTTCACTATTTTCACTATTTGTATTTTTATATTGTGTTTGAAATGTTGTATAAAATATTTACTTTTTTTGTGTACATTTAAATTTGCGTGCATCATTTTGTGTATAAATACTTGAAAAATAAATGATCCTTAGCTGACAGCATTAGGAGCACTGTGAGAAACTTGACTACTTTTTTGATTACTAGATGTGTATTTCCATTCCCAATCCTTGCCCTGGTAATTTAAATAACCCCACATATGTTAAGGACATTGGCAGAATAACTGTGCTATTTTACATGATTTTGTTTAGTTATTTAACTCCTTAAGGACTGAGGCAGTTGTACAAGTTCAGATCAAAACAAAACCTTGAATTTGCACTATATGTCTGTTCAACCATAATTCACCTCATATTAAATGCACCCACTTATTATATATCATTTTGTTCAGGAGAAATAGGGCTTTCATGTCACATTATATATATATATATATGTGTGTGTGTGTGTGTGTGTGTGTGTGTGTGTGTGTGTGTGTGTGTGTGTGTGTGTGTGTGTGTGTGTGTGTGTGTGTGTGTGTGTGTGTGTGTGTGTGTGTGTGTGTGTGTGTGTGTGTGTGTGTGTGTGTGTGTGTGTGTGTGTGTGTGTGTGAAATATAATTTAATATGATTTTTTTTTTTTAAATGTGAGAATTAAGTTCTGCAAGTTCTGTATGGCATTTTAACTGTGAATGTAATAATACTGTTAGCTGTTACTGCAATATACACATTTTTGTGTTCAGTGATGTCTCACGAGTATAACAGTACCCCCCATGTATCGGTTTTATGGTGTTTTCAAAAGTTACAGAGTCAAATATAAGCCTTGCATTTCAGTTTATACACATTGAAATGTGCCAGACTGGTCATGTTGCCTTTGAGATCATATGGTAGCGCAGGAATGAGAATTACCTCCCCATGATAGCATACTATTTGCAAAAGTAGACAACCCAAAGTATTCCAAATGTCCAGTCTTTTTAAGTAGCCACTTAGTCACAGATACTGGCCAAAGTTAGCGTTCATATGAAAAATGCAAACAACTAATTTGAATGCTTATTTTGACCAATACAGGTTGTATGGTGCATTGGTTACAGGGTTAAATGTATTGCTTGCAAACCAAATTCTCTGACCTTTCTGTTATTTTTTAGGCAGGTCCCTCAAATTGTAATTAATAAAATGACTCATTTATGTAAAAATATTACATAAATATATACACACAATTTAAATATATATGTATATATATATATATATATATATATATATATTTATATTATTATTTATATATAGCTATATGAAAGGGATGTATATGTATATTAAAGGGATTCTCCAGTGCCAGGAAAACAAACCCGTATGTTGATTGTATGAAGCTTATATATGTTATGATTGATGTATAATTCAATACTATATTCAATATGATGACAATATAGTCTGGTTACATATAATTACATAGCTGAAAAGAGACTTGCGTCCACCAAGTGCAGGTCTATCATTTCCAGGGAAGGATTTTGAACCCTTTTTGAATATAGGAACCACATCTGCCTTCCTCCAATCCTCCAAAACACTTCCTGAAAGAAATGAATCTTGAAAGATTAAAAACAGAGGTTCACTTATTCCTATACTTAGTTCCTCGTGGATGAATACCATCAGGCCCTGGAGCTTTGTTTATATTAACTTTCTTTAGTTGCTGCAGCACCTTGTTTTGAGTTAACCAATCACAATTATTCTGCAAATTGTTAGCACCAATCATTTGCACATTTATTGACATGGGTTCTTCCTTAATATATACGGAGGAGAAATTGTTATTTAAAATTCCTGCCTTTTCCTGGTCTTCATTAACCAACACCCACATTCCAGTTTTTAGTGTACCTACACTTTCATTTTTTGTTTTTTGTTTTAGAAATTATGTACTTAAAGAATGCTTTGGGGTTGGGTTTGCTCAATTTGGCTATCATTTTTTCATTTTGAAGTTTAGCGAATCTGATCACCTTTTTGCACGCATTATTTGCTTCCTTATATCTTTTATGGGATGCATCTGATTTGTCTGATTTATATGCTTTAAATGCCCTTTTCTTATTTTAAATCTCTTGTTTTACTTCTCTTCTAAGCCACATTGGTTTCACTTGGTTTCTTTTATATTTATTACCCAATGGTACATACTAAGAAATGTACCTTTCTAATATTTGTTGGAAGGTGTTCCATTTATCCTCAGTGTTCTTTTCACTAAAGAGTTTATGCCAGTCAATATATTGTAAAGCTGCTCTTAACTTATAGAAATTGGCCTTTTTAAAATGATATGTTTTAATATACCCCATGTGCTTTTGTTTTTTTGAGTTTATTTTGAAGGACACTATATTGTGCTCACCTACTTGAATGTTGGTCAAAAGATCAACATTGTTTGTTAAAACCAGGTCCAGACAAGCATCCTTTCTAGTTGGTACTTGTACAAGTTGTGACATGAAGTTTTAATTTAACAAGTTCAAAAACCTAAACCAAAAGCAGACTCCTCTCAAGATTGCAATTTGCTTCTCGAGATCTCCAATCTGAGCTTCCAGGAAAGCCACTCACACACAACCATCACAGAGGTATGGACCCTGGACAGGTACATCCAGGCATGCATACATGCAACAAGATGTGCATTGAGTCAAATTTGCTAACACTCATTTCCCCAGATACAGAACAGTAAAAAAAATCCCTTGTTAGTTTAAATCCCTTGTTTGTTTTAACTCCTGGTTTTCTAACTCCTGCTTTCAAGCAATGTGACGAAGCTCAGTGAGTCAGGGGTGTGCCTTTATGGGAATACAAATCACACAGAAAAAAAAAACATTTTTTTTTTTTTAAACTTTTTTTTTTCCTTTATAAACATTGCTAATAATTCAGATTAAACAAAAATAAAATACAACCACTAAATATAGTTAGTTGAAATGATCTGTTGTGTCCAAGTATAGCTTGTTGTGATTGGAAATTTTGTTAAATGTATATTGATTTGTGATCGGCTTTAATTTCACATGAAGGTGATATACACGTCCTAGAACATGTACACTGTGTGTAGTTTGATTTTTATACTATACAAGTTTCATATCTGTGTAGTGGCTCTGTGGGTCTATGCTATTGCTTAACTTTTGAGGCTAATTTCTTTAATGTGAATTATTTCTTTGAAAGACATACATACTTTACTTATATAAAGATATTTAAATTGATATGTATGCAGTTTGGCTTTCTACAAGAGCAATACTGTTATTAAATATGTTTCACCATCTTTATAGCAATGACACATATTTTAATAGTAGCTCATGTGCTATCCCGAGGTACAGACACCTTTCCTTTCCAGATTTATACAAGATATCAGTTTTTAAATCTAGGTTCAGCCTAATTTGTCGCCAGTTTTGGACATATTATATTTCGTATGAACTGATTTCATGTGACGGCTTTAATTCTCTGGAGGATGACAAGTGCACACAAATTGCACCAACTACAGCAGAGATCCAGGCAATCCAACTAACAAGGTTAGAAGCATGACAAATGATTTATATCAAGGTGCATGTGAATGGACACTCTTTTAACATCTTATTTCTGGAGACACTAGGAGCGGTAATCAATAAAGTGGCGAATGTATTTTATGTCCTGTCGAATGAGCTGTGAACCAGAATGCAGGTTAATCCAATCTAAAATAGTTCATTTTTTTCAGATAGTTTTAACCCCCTAAGGACACAACTTCTGGAATAAAAGGGAATCATGACGGAATATTTCCATCATGTGTCCTTAAGGGGGTTAAAAGTGCCTTTTTTGTTTATTGTACAGAGACATACAAGACTAAAATGGTACATCATAACTTTAATGCACTATGTCAAGCTGCCTTTATATCCAACTAATGGGTAAATTCAATTTTGTGTCCAATAATTACTTGCATGTTAGTAGCTGTCAACAAGCCCAAATCTATATCAAGCAATCACAATCCCTCCAATAGTGTTCAAAAACATTTTTAAATTAGCAGAGCAGCACAAAAGAGCCCTATAACTTACATTTAACACTAAAGATAAATAAGGAAACACTGTAATGACAACATTAACGTGAATTTAAATTTGTAGGATTAAAAATCAGAAGTGCACACCATGCTGTAGGTTCTTACTTTCTCAGTCTGTTAGGTTTTTGCTTTCTTCAATAAAACTGTATATCATGCGCAAGAGGATCACATAGCTTTAACCCCTTTAAAATGTTCTGACCAAAGCAAAAGGCTAGAAATTTACCTCTTGCATATTAAATGCACTCACACTTATATATAATTTTGTTCAGGAAAAACATGGCTTTCCTTTCACATCAAATATTTATATATGAAACATAATTTAATGAGAATAAAGATAGGACTTTCCCCTTTTTAGTTTTTGCACATTGAAATTTGCCAGATTGGTTTGCTGGGCCTATGTTGCCTTTGAGTCCATATAGCAGCACATGAATGAAAATTACCCCCATCATGGTAGTGGCAATTGGTAGTGAGGACAGCATATTTATATTCATCTTTTTAAGAAGAACCACTGTCAATCAGTGTTTAAATAACATATAATACATTGTTTTCTTAGAAAAAAAAAATGAAAGCTAAGGAAGTTATTTATGTCATAGTGTCATGTCCCTGAGCAGGATCAGGTCAGAGAGGAGACGATTGCCAGGGTTATTGGTTGAAACTTTATTTGTCTTTTTAGACATAACAATTTACTTGAAAGTAAGAATTAAGGCAAAATGCCACAAACAGGATACTTTGAGAGTTAAAACAGAATAAAGGCAATATGCCCCAAACAGGAATTCTTGAAGTAAATGAATAAAGTCTTTTATATACAAGTAGGTTTGAAGTTACTTCCAAGTAGATTAGTAGTTTGTGGAATGTCACACTGCAGTCAGGTTCAGGATGATACAGGGTTTAAATGGTTAAAGCTGGTAAGTACTTTCAGTGTAATATAGTACAAGTTGCTTAAATGATTATGCAGAGTTGCAGCAGTTGAGACAGGTAAGTAGATTCCAGTATGATGAAATACAGGTTGCTTACAAGATCATGCAGTGTTGCAGCAGGTTAGACAGGTAAGTTAATTCCAGTATAATAGGGTACAGGTTGCTTACAGGATTTTGCAGAGATGCAGAAATTGAAGATAAGAGTTTCAGGAGGATTCCGGCGACGGGACACACAGAGTCTCAATAGAGGATCAGGATGTTTTCAGGAGCCAGGATCAGAAGTTCAATGTCAGAACACTGACTTAAATGTCAGAATACTGACTTACTTCAATGTAAAAGCACTGACTTTACAGGATGTCAGAACACTGACTTCAATGTAAAGGCCATGAGAAGAGTTGGGTGTGGCCTTTTATAGCATGACTGCTGACCCGGACCAAAACTCCCACCACCCGTTGCCCAATAAATACACAACACCTTTTGTATGGGTAAGGGCAACGGCCACAGCTTTATTAACAAAATTCACATAAATCACCAGCGTCCACAACCTGTCAGCTGTTGGGGGATTACCAACAGACAGCTCTATCAAATGAATCCCACGAGTCCGATGCAGCCTGCCCCCGCCATCAGCTCTCAGCAGGCTGCGACTCCCCAAGCCGCTTGGGCACTTTCCTCCGAACCTCTTCGCTGGCCAGGACTACCGCAAGCTGTGACAAAACAAAGAAAACAACAGCACACAACCAAAACAACACCATCATAAACACTTTTTGGGTGGGCGGGCGGGAAGCTAGTAGCACTACACCTCTGCCCGGGGAACTGGTGAGTACCCTCCCATTTTTCCCCATTTTTATGCCCCCCATGTGCCACAATGTATCCCCTATAACCCAACCCCTTATCCCTGCCAGCAGTCATGTCCTCCCTTCCTTAAGATTTCCAGGGAGGTACTTGACTGCTGACCCGGACCAAAACTCCCACCACCCGTTGCCCAATAAATACACAACACCTTTTGTATGGGTAAGGGCAACGGCCACAGCTTTATTAACAAAATTCACATAAATCACCAGCGTCCACAACCTGTCAGCTGTTGGGGGATTACCAACAGACAGCTCTATCAAATGAATCCCACGAGTCCGATGCAGCCTGCCCCCGCCATCAGCTCTCAGCAGGCCGCTTGGGCACTTTCCTCCGAACCTCTTCGCTGGCCAGGACTACCGCCACCGCGGTTCCTCCCTACCTGCTCCCCTGGAAGGAACCGCGCCCCCCGCAGCCAGCGCCTCCTCAATACCCGCCTGCAGACCCGCATTCAGGATATCTAACCCTATGAGGGAGAGGTGAACCCCATCCTTTCGCATCAGGTTGGAATTGTCCCCTTCCAACTCCCTGTGCCTAATTACAAAACCGCCCAGCCGGCGGACAAACTTACCAATGGCCACGTTCAGCTTCCGCCTACTACGCTCAACACCCTTGGCATGAGGCAGCGAACGCCAACACGGCCTGGACACTATGTCCGACCAAATAAGGGTCACATCGGGGAACAGAGCCATACACCTAGCCAGATCGTGTCTAATCGCATGCAGGAGGTCCACTGACCTACTGCGCCCTAGGTCATTTCCCCCTGCATGAAGCACCAGAGTCACTGGCCCGGACACGTACCTCCGAAGGGATACGCATTCGGCATACAGCTGCTGCCACAACATACCCCTAATACCCCTCCACCTTACCCTGGCCATCTCATAGGAAACCCCCAAATTTCTCCCGTAGGGCCGCTCCTCAGCTCGCCGCGCTGCCCAATATACGTAGGAATGTCCCAGAATCCAAATGCAGCGGGGCCGAGGACCTACGGAGAAAATGCATTATAGTAAATGAGGTCTGACATAGGACCTATAGCGCCGTGAACCCCATCTACCCAAGCGCTGGATCGCTGCGTCTGAGAAACCCCACAAACTAGCCTGGGTGGCCGCCCCTATACGGAAAGAGTGAGCAGAGTAATGACGAGGATCCACCCCGCATGCCACCAAGGCAGCACGGAACCTGGCTGAGAATTGATAACGAGTGAGGGGGGACCCATCCCTATGAATCAAAAAGGAGAGACACCCCATCGGCCTAATCTGCAAATAGACTGAGCAAAGACGGACTGGACAGAACCTGCCACCCGTAGCCCCGATCCGCACCCACGAACCCCTACCTACCTGGTCCGTCTTGGAACGACTTATGAAAACGTCTACGGAGTCCTCTGACCACCGGATATCCGACAACAGCAGAGGCCCAACCGACCTACGGTTGCGAGCAACCAACTCACCCACTCTAAATGCTCCAAAAAAACAAAAAGAAAACGCAACCCGAAATAAAGCGGCTTCGTAATCTGAGAAACAAACGGCCTCCAGAGCCCCATGAATCCGTCCCAGCAAGTCAGCAGACACCGGGCGGCAGCGGTCTGGGACCCTCCGAAGTCTCCAACCCCGGATAACTCGCTGAATTCCGAACCACCGAGAAACATCTTGCCAACCCATACACCTGCACAGAAAGCACAGGGCAGTTAATGCCTTCTCGGCCACCGAGCAAGACTTACCCTGCGCCAACATGGACTCCAACATTATTAAAGTCGCCTCCAATCGCCCGGACTCCGACCCCAACACCAGGCTCTGCGAAAATGAGGAGAGCCATGTCCGCCAGACGGCTTGATATGCCTTCCAGGAAGAGTCAGCTAAGGAGTCCGACACCAAGCCTCTCAATCCTCCAAATCGATCTCCCATAAGGAAACCGGGCATCGGATACCCACTGCCTCCGCGGCTGGAGCCGACTCCCGAAAACGGTCCCACTGAAACCGAGAAAGAGAGTCAGCTACCACGTTATGAACACCCGGAACATGACAAGCTTTTATCCAAACATTAAACTTTAATGAAAGAAGTACCAACCGTCGCAGGAGCGCAAGAACAGGAGGGGAACTGGCGGTTGAACGATTAATCACATGGACAACACTCATGTTGTCCGTGTGAAAAACCACTGTCCAGTTGCCTAGATCCTCCCCCCAGAGCTCCAAAGATACCACGATGGGAAACAGCTCTAAAAACGTCAGGTTGCGCATAACATCCAAGCCCAGCCAGTGTGCCGGCCATGCCTCTGCGCACCACTGACCCTGAAAGTATGCCCCAAACCCCACGGAACTGGACGCATCCGTGAAAAGGTTCAACTCTGCGTTAGACGCCGCCTCCAGCAACCAACAGGAGCGTCCATTATATCGCTCCAAAAAGGAGCTCCACACCTGGAGGTCCGCGCGCAGCCGCCTCGTGACTCGGATAAAATGAAAAGGCTCCCGAACCCCTACCGTGGACAGAGAAAGGCGCCTGCAGAACGCACGTCCCATGGGAAGAACTCGGCACGCGAAAGCCAAGTGCCCCAGGAGCACCTGCATTTGTCGCAACTGAACCTTCCTCGCCCCACGAACCAGGTCAATCAGCCTCAAGAGGACCGACAACTTTTCATCTGGCAGCCGGAAAACCATACCGACAGAGTCGATCTCAATCCCCAAAAACGACAGGACCTGAACCGGACCCACCGTCTTAGCCTCCGCGACGGGGACCCCGAAGTATCCCATGACTGCCCTAAATGTGTTTAACAGCCGCTCACACTCACCCGAACCCGGAGGGCCAACGAAAAGAAAATCATCCAAGTAATGAGTAACCGATTCCAGACCCGCCTCCTGCCTTGTTACCCAATCCAGAAAACAGGAAAACATTTCAAAATAAAAACAAGAAATAGAACAACCCATGGGTAAACACATGTCGTAGTAAAAAACCCCTTGAAAAAAACATCCTAATAGGTGAAAACAGGAGGGATGAACCGGCAAAAGACGGAAAGCTGACGCTATGTCAGACTTCGCCAACGAAGCACCGGGACCGGCCCGGCGAACCAACTGCAAAGCCCTATCAAACGAGGCATATCGCACTCGACAAATGTCCTTGCCAATGGCATCATTTACCGATTGACCGGACGGATAGGACAGGTGTTGGATCAACCGAAAGGAACCTGGGTCCTTTTTGGGAACCAAGCCCAGAGGGGAAACACGTAAGTTAGGAAAGGGAGGCGCAAGAAATGGGCCAGCCATGCGACCCGCCTGCACCTCAACCTGCAATTTTTCCTGTAAAATATCTTCCTTGCCCTTAACCGAGCGGAGATTGTCCGCAAACAGAGGCGAGGAAGAGGGAACAAAAGGGATCCAGAAACCTACCTGAAACCCGTCAAACAATGTCTGCGCATCGCGACCCCTATGATACCGGGCGAGCCACGGGCGCATCCTTCGGGCGTCCACCGGCGTCCTCTCCCCTAGATATGTCGTCTCGAGATGGACCCTTTCCAGACCCTGGCTTCCCCTTCCTGAAGCAGCGCACAGCTGGGTGAGCTCCCCCGCAGTGTGCACATTCATGGCGGAACCTACAGGAGCTGAACCAGCGGCAGTGGCTCTCGTTAAAGAGCCAACATACGCCTTTTCTTTGCCCCGCAGAGGAGCCGGAGGTCCCACCGACAGGCCCGGGAAAGGGGGATGGTCTACTGGGAGTCATAATTAACAGCCAGAGACTGCCATCCTGAACGCCGAAATCCATCCCCGGGCACACCGCCAATTTTTGTCGGAATTGCTGGTCATACCAATACCAGCATTGACCGCCATAGATTTTATACGCTCCCCAAATTAGGTCAAAAAACCCAAACAGGGCAGGAGCCTTATCTGGGAAACGGCGCACCAGGATACTGGCAAATATGTTAAACCCTTGCAACCAATTGCCAAAGGTTCTGGGTATCTGCTTACCTTTTTCCGCCTCTGGAACCTCTCCACGGCGCGGTCTGTCCACGGAATCCTTGTCAGGAGAGACCAAGGACAGCAGATCCACATACTCACCTCTACATATTTTGTCTTGCGTGTCCATAGGGACATGCAAACCTAACGGTGCAAGATCACATCCCACCGAACCCGCACGAAAAGCCCCAGAAGGCTGACCCCTAGGGGTTTGTGAACATCCCTGCACCTGAACCTCAGCCTGCCCTGGGAATCCCTGTACCCCAGTAAGGTGTGAAGGAAAACTGGCCACTAGGGTCCTAAGCAGGCGCAAACACTCACTAGACTGATCTTGGGCCCCAGTCCCTGGCACGCTAGCGCAATGCAACCACTCACCGGACCGCTGGGGAACTGCTGGCACCGAAACCTCCTCTGCTTCCGAATCAGAATCAGACCAAGACCTCCTGGGGACATCTGCAGCAGGACCTGAGCTGTGCTCCAGGTGAAATTCGCCGAAACCGGCTGCCTCAGGGTGATGGGGGTTGCTTCCGGCTGTCTGTGCGCTCCTGATGTCTCCTCTCCTCCCTGCTGACCGTCCTCTGCGTCCGGCGCCCTGTGAACTCCGTGTTCCGGACAGGGCGCCGACGTTACGTGTAATTTCCGGGTCCTGTGCGCCGCCGGGGCGCGTCACTTCCGGTTGCGCCTGGTGATGACGTCCGGCGCCTTGACGCACGCCGACGCGTGCACTCACTTCCGGTGACCTCTCTCTTCCCGCCGTTGGGACCGGAAGAGACGGCGGGCTACGAGATCTTCCCGCCACGCCGCCATCTTGTCCACCAACGATGATGGCCTCCACCGATCTCCGACCAGCTCTCACCGGGGAAGACCTCGCGGTGCCGATCCGCTCACCCCGCTGACGACCTCTTCTTGTGGATACCGGACTGGGGGACAGGCGCATAGGAGGCTTTGAACGCCTGGCTCTCCTACCGCCATCGGCCTGGAGCGAAGTCCCTGAAGCAGCAGCAGGAGCCGGGCGGTTATCCACCCCGGCTAACACCTCCTTCAACGCACCGGAGCCATGGGATTCAAGGTACGCCTGTAATAAGGCTACCACATCGTCCTTGGAAACAGCTGCAGCCATTCTCTCGATGCCAGATGAGGGAAAGATAAAAAACAGAAGTAGAGGATAAGTATTCCAAACTCCTGTAATTTTTTTTGGTAAAATTCGTGTAATAATTTTTTTTTTTTATTTTTTTTTTTGTAAACAGTTCCAGGGGAAGCTAGTAGCACTACACCTCTGCCCGGGGAACTGGTGAGTACCCTCCCATTTTTCCCCATTTTTATGCCCCCCATGTGCCACAATGTATCCCCAATAACCCAACCCCTTATCCCTGCCAGCAGTCATGTCCTCCCTTCCTTAAGATTTCCAGGGAGGTACTGACTTGGAAAATCATATGAGGCAGGCGAGAGCAACTGAGGATTGACTAGTGGCTAGGGAGGTTACTAGAGGTGAGAAACAGGTATTGCAGCAATAAAATAAAACAATACCTTGGTTGTCAGGACAGGATCCTGACACATAGCATTGAAGGGGTTGAGGGGGGGGGGGGGCTAGGAAAACAGATACACAGAAGTGGTAATATTGCACAGTGATGAGTTAAAACTACTTTATTTCTATACATTGAATGACAGGATACATTATTTTACATTAATGTATGTATATTTTACTAACATATGTTCCTAACTCTTTACAGGTTGCATCATAATACAAGGGAGGTAATCTAAATGCAGTAATTCTACAAATATTATAACAGTAACTATTACACATCAGAGCAGTAAGTCAATGCCATGTAGAGCTTGTGGACCGAGAGTGAATGGGTAGAATACAAACACAACTAGAGTAAGTAAAGTATTGTTGTTTTGGTAAACATCCAGAAAAACTATTCTTATTATTGTTATTGTATTGTTTTCACCTAATAGTTTGTTGGGAACACTCTTCCTTAGAATTAGGGATAGCTAAATAACAGTGATATCAGGCAAACACAAAATCAAACAATATATTTTTTTTTTATTAAAGGAACATTATAGTGTCAGGAACATAAACATGTATTCCTGATACTATAGTGTTAAACTACTTAAGTTCCAGGTCTCCCTTAGTTTACTCTGAAAAGGTCTTTAAACTCATTTTTTCTCCCTCATCACTGGCCTGGCCTAGGCCCGCCTCCATGGCTGAGATCAGAAGCGTAGCTAGAAACCTCCGGAACCAATTGCAAAAATTGCTCTGGGGACCCCTATGTATCTCTTACCCACCTAGCCGCTCCATGTGTCTCATTCTCCCATCCCTAGCCCCTCAATGTATCTCATTCTCCTGTCTCCAGCTTCTCCGTGTGTCTCTTCAGCCCCAGCCCTTCCATGTCAATCTTCTCCCCAGACCCTCCATGTGTCTAATTCTCCCCCAGCCCCTCTAAGTGTCTCATCCTCCCACCCCAGCTCCTCGAAGTGACTCATTCTCCCCCCTCCATGTGTCTCATTAAACACAAGCCCCTTCATGTGTCTCATTTCCCTCCTCCAGCACCTACATGTGTCTCATTTCCCGAACAGTAATAAAACAATTTAAAATGTTGACTCAGATAAATTTCATTCTTATGTAAAATATAAACATTAATCATAGATCAACACAAAGAATTAGAAAAAGAAAAATGATGGAACATAACAACAGCCAGAGCCCACCATCATCCTCATCTGGTTGTAAGTAGACAATCTAGTATATTATTAGTGACAATAATTTCTAATTTACCTCACATTAAAGGGACACTATTGTCCCCAGAACCACTGCAGCTTAATGTAGTGGTTCTTGTGTCTATAGCCTGTGTCTATACAATGTGTGCAGCACTGGCATTGGTTCATATGACAGATCACATAGGTGGGACATTGTGCTGTCACATGGTGGGCAGCGCATATGGGGGGTGGCAAATTTTTATTTTGCCTAGGGCGGCAAAAATCCTTGCACCGACCCTGACAGAAGGCAAAATCAACCAATCATAGACATTTAGTGCAAACAGTACTAGATACAGGTAACAGTAAAGCGGAGAGATGGCTCAGAGGTAACACAAAGCACCAGAACTGCCATGTTCCCAGGTTTGAATCCTGACATTACCCCCTCCTCAAAGCCGCCTCCAGGCGAGAAAAAACAAGAAAAGGAAAAAACAAGTACGGCCCAGGAGGTCACTTTTTAGACTTCTTGTTTCTGGTTTTGCCAGCAGGATCGGAGGACATAGCTTGGGCGTTCTTGATGGCTTGCAGTGCCCTTTCAAAGTCATGCAAATGTTTCAAAACCACTAGAGTCCCATCAGATGCACAAGTGAAGCCAGGAGGAGGATCATTCTTCACAGAACAATTTGCAATTTCAGGTACTACTGGAGAGAGGTTAGGGTTGGCAATGGATTTATTGCAAGTGGCAGGTACCTTGATCCCAGGAGTCTTATTCTCTGAACCTTTTTCCTTATGTACGTTACCATTGGAGGCATAGGTACAGACGGTAGGTAACTCCTCTTTAGGTTGACAGGAAGGGATGATGGCACCAGCTTTAACATGAGTTTCTACCGGCGGAGGTTCAGACTTCTCAGGAGCACTGGGTAAGTTATTCACCATAGTTTGAGTACCCTTCTGTGTCACATAACGGGGACAAGACTGGCAGTAACCTTGGCAACATCTAGACGGTGTTTCTGAGACGACTGGATAGGTCCGTAGGGGACCCAATAGAAGGGGTCTTTGCTTGGGTGGACGAATTGGGCAGAGAGAGATGAAATGCCCCCTTTCTCCACAATATAGGCACAAGCCATGGGCTCTTCTACGGTCTCTTTCCTTTAGGGGCAACCTAGTCCTGATATTTCCGATCTCCATAGGTTCCACCCTGTCCAGAGAGGTGCTATTGCTAGCTGGAGTACACTCAGGGTAACAGGACAGGTTCCTGGAAGTGGGTTCACGCTGGAACGAGATGGGAACTTGAGAAGTTTGTACATAGTCTTTAGGTAACTGAGCTCTGCGGGTACTTTGAGCAGGTTTGGGGTTTTCTTTCTTAGAAGCCAAGCACTGTGAGTCCATTGCAGACATAAACGACTCCCAAGTGTCCAAGACAGTACTATTCTCTTGCAGCTTCTGGTATGCCCAGACCTTAATCCGTCCAGAAAGTACATTGATAGCAGAACGGACCTTGATAAAGTCGGTGACGTAGGTTCTGGGTTTCAAGGCAAACAGGAGTTCACAGTCCATCTTGAACATCGAGAAGGTGGAACAAGAACCGTCGAACCGGTCAGGCAGTATAACATAGGGTTCTGGATAAGCAGGTTCCGGGGCTGGGCGTACTGTCCCTTTAAGAAATAAAATTTCTCGCTGCAGTTCCAAAACAACCTGGGCCAGGCTAGACACTTGCTGGGGCAGGGGTGAGCACATCTCTGCGGACTCCATATTGGTCAGTTCCTTATGTCACGGCTTACCTGGGTTGGGAGTCCGGCAGGCAGAGAAATATGCTCACCTTTGCAAGAAAACACAGGCCAAGGTGGTCAGGCAAGAATTCACCTGACCTGTGAGTCGGTGCATGGGGGCTGTGCAGGGTAAATCCAAATCGCGGTACAGGAACAAATAAACCAGGAGAATAGTCGTGGGAAGCCAAGGGTCAGAGGAAGCCAGAAGTCAGGATAATCGGAGTAACAAGCCAGAGGTCAATAATAAACTGGAGAACACGAAACAGCAGAAAGATCACCAGAGTCAAGGAACTGACACTGCCTTCTGGGAGAGGCAGTGTTATATACCTGGCTAATGAGACATCAGGCTCAGGTGTAACATGAGTGGCAGGAGTAGTTCCAACGTAGGTCCAGCTTCCAGAGCTAGATACTAGACAGGGCTAGATACAGGTAACAGTAAAGCGGAGAGCTGGCTCAGAGGTAACACAAAGCACCAGAACTGCCATGTTCCCAGGTTCAAATCCTGACAGGTTTGACTTGCTTGAAAGCAGAGAGTCACACCGGACAAGCCCTCCTGTCCGCCCTGAACACACAGGTGGAAAAGTGGCTGACTCCGCAGCAACTGGATATCGTCAAAGTGGTTTGTGACAACGGAACAAATTTGTTGGCGGCATTGAAGTTGGGCAAGTTGACACATGTGCTGTGCATGGCACATGTGTGTAATCTGATCGTGCAACGCTTTGTGCATAAGTACACAGGCTTACAGGATGTCCTGAAGCAGGCCAGGAAGGTGTGTGGCTATTTCAGGCGTTCCTACACGGCCATGGCGCACTTTGCAGATATCCAGCGGCGAAACAACATGCCAGTGAGGCGCTTGATTTGCAACAGCCCGACACGTTGGAATTCAACACTCCTAATGTTCGACCGCCTGCTCCAACAAGAAAAAGCCGTTAATGAATATTTGTATGACCGGGGTGCTAGGACAGCCTATGGGGAGCTGGGAATTTTTTTGCCACGTTACTGGACGCTCAAGCGCAAAGCCTGTAGGCTCATGCGTCCTTTTGAGGAGGTGACAAACCTAGTCAGTCGCACCGAAGGCACCATCAGCAACATCATACCATTTGTTTTCTTCCTGGAGCGTGCCCTGCAAAGAGTGCTGGATCAGGCCGTAGATGAGCGTGAAGAGGAAGAGTTGTGGTCACCATCACCACCAGAAACAGCCTTATCAGCATCGCTTGCTGGACCTGCAGCAACGCTGGAAGAGGATTGTGAGGAAGAGGAGTCAGAGGAGGAATGTGGCTTTGAGGAGGAGGAGGAAGACCAACCACAACAGGCATCCCAGGGTGCTTGTTGTCACCTATCTGGTACCCGTGGTGTTGTACATGGCTGGGGGGAAGAACATACCTTCATTGAGATCACTGAGGAGGAGGAACGGGAAATGAGTAGCTCGGCATCCAACCTTCTGCAAATGGGGTCTTTCATTCTGTCGTGCCTGTTGAAGGACCCTCGTATAAAAAGGCTGAAGGAGAATGACCTGTACTGGGTGTCCACGCTACTAGACCCCCGATATAAGCAGACAGTGGTGGAAATGTTACCGAATTACAAGTCAGAAAGGATGCAGCATTTGCAAAATGAATTAAAAAGTATGCTTTACACAGCGTATAAGGGTGATGTCACAGCACAACGAGAATCTAACAGGGGAAGAGGTGAAAGTCATCCTCCTCCTCTCACGACCACGCCATATCTGCCAAGTGACCCTATGTAGGGGGAACAGTCTCTATTCTGCTCTGTGTCAGTGTGTATCAGGGATCCTTAGGATAGGTGTCAGTCCATATCTGCCAAGTGACCCTGATAAGGGAATCTTTTAAGCAAACAAAGAAGTTTGAATGACTATCTGTTCCTGTCCAAATTAGAGATGTTTAAATTGCGTATACGCAGAAGTAAATTCACACTGACACACGGAGTTCAGGTTAAAAGCACTTCAGGAAATTTATTAGCATCTGAACAAAGCAGGCTTGCAAGTCCTTTTTAAAGATAAAATTACATCATTGTAAAATCAAGATAAAAAAGTGAGGAAACATTGTCAATTGGCTAAGAGAAGAAGTGGTTAGTTAAATGCCCTCCCTGTTGGGTGTTACGTCTTACATCATAACTGACGTCATAAAGTTCTCCTCCAGATTTCAGCGCCATCTTGCTAGCACGAGGAGTTCTTTCGATGGGAGGGGGCATTTTGGCAGCTATCCATAAAGAGTAGCTGGTACCTTTAGTCTTTCAAGGTTAGTATCCTCAGTATTCTCAAGGCCTCTTTGGCAATTATACACTCTATCAATACTATCTGCTACAGTGTGTTCTTTGAATCAGAAGATTCTAGCATTTTCTGCTGACATGCTGTTTCTACGAACAAAGGAATCTTGTAAAGTTTAAACTACGAGGCATGAGAGCTGAATATGAGAATATAGTATTAAAAGGGGCCCAGTAAGGATTATATAGTTTATAAGGGGCCTAATAATGGATATAAGTTAGAGGGGGTTAATAATTCTACAACAGTCCCCCCTATAGAGTGTTAATTGCTAAAAAGGATAAACTTTATTTGTTAGTATCAGAAAATTTGTTAGCCCAAAGACACATAAAAACCCCATGTCCGCTACTTTGGTGTTAGTGCAAAGTGCAATTCTGTCCCTAATCTGACCCTAGTAGGCTAACTCATCATCAGCATGGCTCTCGAACACTTCACTCCCATGGGTGGCCCATGGTGGCTTGTCCACCACTTCTCCACACGGGGTCTTTACCATTCACTGACAGATGCTGTCCCTAAGCTGGTCCCTCCCTAGAATTTCTGCACTTCATCGTCATAGGGAAGAGTTTGTAGCGGAATGCAGGGCGATGTGAGATCTTGATCACCAATTTCCAGATGAGTAAAGGTTGGTGTCGTTTGGTCTACAGTCTTCTGTAGGAATTTTCTGAGGCATGGGAGGACACAACAAACGAGAAGAGCGAGAACAAAAAGAAAAATTAGTAGAGCCATACCAATATGAACTAAAGCTTTTTGCCAACCAGTCATCCAACCAAACCATTTTTCCCAGGGATCTGTCACCCCAGAATTCTTTTTTAACTCTTCTGAGAGTTTATTTAATTTTTCTATGGCCAAAGTGACCTTACCATTAGGGCCTGTGTTTTCTGGAATGTAAGTGCAACAAGTCATGGTGTCGGGTAGTATTTTACATACACCCCCCTTCTCAGCCAAAATCATGTCTAAGGCCAGTCTGTTCTGGAAGGTAATTTGGGATGTGGCTTGTAATTGTTCGGCTAAACCCTGGAGGGCATCCCTGGTATAATTAACAAAGCGCTGTTGGTTGTAATAGATATAATTTATCCAGTTAAGGTTCTTATTGGCAGTGACTATAGTGAACAGTGATTCAAACCCCACTGCAACTTCATCTCTAGCTTTAAATTCATTAGGTACCCCCCTAGGTACCCCAATGGCATCTATGTAAACATGTGGGTCAAAACTGCCTTTTACTGGGGTTTCCCGTTTGGCTCTGGCTGATGTGTGTGCCGGACTATGAGTGTCAGGATGATTATCAGAAATAATGTGGATGGGCATGATGACTTTGACTAAGGTACACTCTCCCCACCACTCAGACTCCAGTCTAGACCTTAATTGTAAATCCCCACACAACCAGTAAATATCTCCTAGTGACCTAGTATGGTGTTGTAACAGGTGCACAGGAACAGTTCGGTAGGTAGCACAATAACCTTTGGAAAAGTTACCCATAAATTTACCGATCCCATCATACATGGTGTAGCAAGTGTAATTACCTTTATAGATTGTAATTCCATCTGGGGGTTTAACACCTCCTACTAGGATAGGGTACTCTGCTGTCCATGTTTCGCAGAGGGATCTGTTAAAATCATAGCGGTAGGCGAAAAGACTCAAGAAACACTCTTCTATTTCTAAAGGGAGGATTAGGGGAACGGTGCCAAGGTGAGGTCGGGCACCACCACATACATAACATGCGGTTCGATTATGCTTATTGGCATTATATCTCATCCACTCTAACCACAAATTAATGTCATTAAATCCAGTTTCAGCGGCCATGGTATCTTCGAAAGGTAGGGTTAGCAATGGCCATCATGTCTCTAAAGGACTGGATGTGTGGTTTCAGCGGATTTGGGACCATATGTACAGCCCCTTGCCACTCTGGAGAGTGACACATATCATTGAGGTAGAAATGTCCTAGTTTATTGTAGGAACCCCTTCTCCAGTACATTCCCATTACATATTGGCCAGCATCCTCTGGGCCAGGATGTTCAATATTTAATACTAATTTCATAGGTGTACTTCCTCCAGGCTTTCTTAAAGTCATTCTTTGGAGGAGGGATCTACCATGATCATCTACTTTTGATAAAGCACTTTTTGGTTTGTAACCCCAGGCAGGCCCGGTATTCCATCCCGCCGCCCCCCAATGATCACAATTATGCCCCCATTGGTTATCAACTACACAAATGTAGGGGTCTTTTGCTTGCGGTATGTCTTTATAAATGGCTTGAATCTGTGATTTAGGGAATGGGCAATCTACAATATCACAGTAATCAAAGGTAAAGGTGGCCACACGGGTACATGATGAATTATACCAGAAGGTGTACCCACTAGCAACTTTAGTTATGGCCACCTGCTGGGCTTTAAGAAGGCCAATCAAGGGGATTAGGTACCAGAAGTACATGGTTGTGCGGAATCAGCTTCTTCTGGAGCAGGTGTCTTTTTGCAGTGAGAGGCGTGAATCCAATGTGGCCTACCAGCCAGCTTGACAGAGGTAGCGGTGATCAGGAGAACTTGGAATGGTCCCTCAAATCTTGGTTCCAGAGTGTGTTTTCGCACAAATTTCTTGACTAGGACCCAATCACCGGGTAGCAGACTGTGGTTGCCTGTGTCAGAATCAGGATCACTACTCTGTGGGTGGTAAGGGGTGTGGAAAGCAAGAGTCACTCCTAGAGCAGTCCAAATTTCTTTGGCAACTGATGCTGTGAAGGCCGGACCTTGGTCACTTTCAATGACCTCCGGCAATCCGAATCTACACACAATTTCTGTAAGTAGACGTCGTGCTGTTGTTTTGGCGGTAATGTTAATCACTGGGTAGGCTTCTGGCCAGCCTGAGAACATGTCCACTATCACTAGTGCATATTCATAATTGCCGCTCTTTGGCATCTGGATTCTTTGGAATGGATACATGGGCTTAGCCAGGTGCTTCGAGGGGACTTTAGCTGTTTTCCCAGGATTACATTTAGCACAGATGACACACGCTTTACAGTAGTTATTGGTTAGCGTGGTAACTCCAGGAGCTTCGTAGTACTTTTGTACAAGAGCATTCATCAGATCTTTTGATAAGTGTGCAGGGCCATGTGCCCATTGAACAACTGCTGGGTACAAACTCTTAGGGAGACAGAATCTGAGGTTGTTGTAATATACTCCATCTTTTAGGACTGCTTTTTTCCATTTCTGTATTTCCTCAGGGGCTACTGCAGCCTGTTGTTCTCGTAAGATCTTTAGGTCGGTTGGAAGGGTTTGCAGAGTGAATATTGGAGTTTCTTCTTTTCTTGGAATTTCTTCTTTTCTTGGAGTTTCTTCTTTTCTTGGAATTTCTTCTTTTCTTGGAGTTTCTTCATTTCCGGACACTCTTCTTTCCACTTCCTGTGGTCCTCTTGCAGCTTGCTTTGCAGCTTGATCAGCTAGATGGTTGCCCTTTGCTTCATCTGAGTCCAACTTCCCATGTGCTTTTATCTTCAAAACGGCACTTCTTCTGGAAGTAGGAGGGCATCCATCAGCTCCTTGATCGCAAAACTGTGCTTGACTGGTAAACCGGCAGTAGTAAGAAATCCTCTTGTTTTCCAAATCACTCCGAAGTCATGAGCCACGCCCAGTGCATATCTTGAGTCTGTATAGATATTGGCGCGCTTTCCTTCTGAAATTTTGCATGCTGAAGTTAGAGCTTGTAATTCAGCTTCTTGTGCAGACTTTGTTGATGGTAGTGATGATGATTCAATAATTTCATCTGTTGTGGTGACGGCAGGGCCGGACTGGGAACTAAAATCAGCCCTGGAAAAAAATTCTATACCAGCCCAATAATGCGTCGCGCCAGAATAGTGTGCTGATATAGAGGGTGAAAAAATAACTTGAAATTGAAAACTCTTACTCCAACGAAGGAACGCATATAGGGCTTCAAAATAAACAAAAGAGCGCCTTTATTTTAAGTAGACGTACATTTGCATGTAATCAATGTTTCAGTACAACTACTTTGGCCTATTAAGGAAATTTTAGTAATGGTACTGAAATGCTGAATGTCTACAGTTGCACAACCAAAAAGATGAAGTGATCTGGTTAATTTTGAAGTTCTATGGGTGCGCTCTTCACTTTGAATATGTTATTGTGCATGAGTATGCAACTAGCAACAAGACAGGGCCAATACGTGCTCATTACATATATATATATATATATATATATATATATATATATAAATGACATTTATGTGTGTATTATGCATATATAAATGTATATTACTATATGTGTAAATATTATAGGCATAATTATATGTTACTAATACACACATCAATAATCATATTTATATGTTACTAATACATACATGCATATATATGTGTGTGTGTGTGTGTGTGTGTATTACTGTCGGGATCAGATAAATTTACGTCTATTACCTTTACCTCGTTTAATGTATCTTGTCTCCAATTGTCTCCTTTTTTTCCTCTTACAGCGACCCATCTTTTACATCATCCCAGTCCCTGGGTGTTTCTTTTTACCGTTCTCCAGCCTCTGTATTTCTCTTTCCCCCCGCTCCTTTTGTGTTGTTCTTAGCCCCAGCCACTTTGTCTCTTTCTCCCCTTCCAAATCTCATCTGTGTGTCTCTTTCTAACTCCAGACTCTGTGTGCCTCTTTCTCTTCTCCCAGCCACTCTGTCTCTTTTTCCCCAGCCCAGCGTTGCCTCCCACAAATCTTGTGTCACTTTGTTCCCCTTCCCTACTGTATGTCTCTTTGTCCCCCCCAAAAACCTTCTGTGTGTCTCTCTTCCCCATCTCCTCCCTGTGTCTCTCTCTTACCCCTCTGTCTCTTTGTACCCCCATCCCCTGTGTCTCTCTATTACCCCATCTGTCTATGTGTCCCCCCTTCTCCTGTGTCTCTCGATTACCCCTCTCTTTGTCCCCCCAACCCCTATGTCTCTTTATTACCCCTCTGTCTCTTTGTCCCCCCTTCCCTGGTGTCTCTCTATTACCCCTCTCTTTGTCCCCCCATCCCCTGTCTCTATATTACCCAATCTGTCTATGTGTCCCCCCTTGCCCTATGTCTCTCTATTACCCCTCTGCCTCTTTGTCCCCCCCCCAACCTGGTGTCTTTCTATTACCCCTCAGTCTCTGTGTCCCCCCTTCCCCTGTGTTTCTATGACCCCTCTATTTGTCTCCCCCCTTCCCCTCTATTTGTCTCCCCCCTTCCCCTCTATTTGTCTCCCCCCTTCCCCTCTATTTGCCCCCCTTTCCCCTCTATTTGTCTCCCCCCTTCCCCTCTATTTGCCCCCCTTTCCCCTCTATTTGTCTCCCCCCTTTCCCCTCTATTTGTCTCCCCCCTTTCCCCTCTATTTGTCTCCCCCCTTCCCCTCTATTTGTCTCCCCCCTTCCCCTCTATTTGTCTCCCCCCTTCCCCTCTATTTGTCTCCCCCTTCCCCTCTATTTGTCTCCCCCTTCCCCTCTATTTGTCTCCCCCTTCCCCTTTGTCTCCCCCTTCCCCTCTTTTTCTCCCCCCTTCCCCTCTATTTGTCTCCCCCCTTCCCCTCTATTTGCCCCTCCTTCCCCTCTATTTGTCTCCCACCCTTCCCCTCTATTTGTCTCCCCCCTTCCCCTCTATTTGTCCCCCTCCTTCCCCTCTATTTGTCTCCCCCCTTCCCCTTTATTTGTCTCCCCCCCTTCCCCTCTATTTGTCTCCCCCCTTCCCCTTTATTTGTCTCCCCCCCTTCCCCTTTATTTGTCCCCCTCCTTCCCCTCTATTTGCCCCCCCTTCCCCTCTATTTGTCTCCACCCCTCCCCTCTATTTGTCTCCCCCTCCTTCCACTCTATTTGTCTCCCCCTCCTTCCCCTCTATTTGTCTCCCCCTCCTTCCACTCTATTTGTCTCCCCCTCCTTCCCCTCTATTTGTCTCCCCCTCCTTCCCCTCTATTTGCCCCCTCCTTCCCCTCTATTTGCCCCCTCCTTCCCCTCTATTTGCCCCCCTCCTTCCCCTCTATTTGCCCCCCCTCCTTCCCCTCTATTTGCCCCCCCTCCTTCCCCTCTATTTGCCCCCCCTCCTTCCCCTCTATTTCCCCCCCTTCCCCTCTATTTGCCCCTCTCCTTCCCCTCTATTTGCCCCCCTCCTTCCCCTCTATTTGTCTCCCTCCCTTCCCCTTCTGTGTGCCTGCTGACCTTGTTACAGGAGGACTGAGGGAGGGGGCGGAGCTAACTACCAAGCTCCCTCGCGGTTCCCATAATTCCCAGCATGGACACATCATAGAGTAGTGATTACTCTATGATGTGGCTGAGCTGGGAATTATGGGAACCGCGAGGGAGCATGGTAGTTAGCTCCGCCCCCTCCCTCAGTCCTCCTGTGCTGACAACTATGCTGCTGTCAGTATCAGTGAGTGTGCTGCTGGATCGCTTAGGCGGCCGCCCGGCACACTCACTGATACTGACAGCTGTCAGCACAGGAGATGGGGCCGCCGGCCGCAAGGTGAGTAATCACCTCAGAGTGTGCCACCGGACCGGCCACCCGGCGGCACCGACATGCGGCCGGCGGCCGCGGTTTTATTAAAATATAGGGAGCAGGGCTCCCTCCAGCCCCCCAGGTGCCGCGGCCCACCGGGAAATTTCCCGGTATCCCGGTGGGCCAGTCCGGCCCTGGGTGACGGCATATCCTGTATGATATTTTCCTTCTTCATCAGCATATCTGGAGCCGTCCACAAACAGGGTGATGTCAGGGTCTGTTAGTGGATCCTCATGCACAGTTGGTAGATGTGTGGTTTCCACTTTCATCTGTTCAAAGCAGTCATGGGGGGTTTCTGGGTCATAGTCATGCTGTATGACCAGGTCTTCAAATTCTTCTTCCAGAAAGTAACGTGGCCATGCTCTTATATGTTCACGTTCAGTTGATGGATACTTGGCAACGCCTATTTCTTGAAGTTGTGAATCATTCATGGTGGCCCATAATTTTGCCATGGGCCCAAGATCACCCCATGACTTATTCTTTGACTTGGTTACAGGGACATGTGGAATGGCTGTGTCCCAATGATGGTACAGATGTTCAAGTTCATGTGGCAGTTGGACTAAAGCCATGCTGTTACCTTAAGTATCATAGTAGAAGTCCTGTAAGGTGAGTGTTATCTCAACCAACTGGAAAAGTTCATCCTCATAGCGAGGTTCAGGGTTGATGGTTGGCTTGTACCACATGGTGCAAAAAGCATATTCAGGCCCGTCACAGGGAGGCAAGTTGGGTAGCAGTTTTGCCAGGGTGTGTGTAAGAAGTAGGACATATCCTTTGTCCATGATGAATCCATAATAGGTACCCCCCTCAGGGAGTGGCAGAAGAGTGGACGGGTTGAGAACCTGGCATCATTGGAGGGTGACTGTTGTCAGGCAGTAGAAGATGACACTGGAGTCGAAGGTGTCTGGCAGCTGTGACATGTTTGATTTGGACTTGGTTGATTATCGCAGAAATGTCATGAGGTGCCGAAACAGTAAGAGGGTGACCAAGAACTAGGTCCCCAGTACAGTCAATAAGTTCTTGAGCTGCGAAGACAGCACGAAGGCAGGAAGGGGTGCCTCTGGCTACGATATCCAGTTGACAGGAGAAGAACCCAATAGGCCTCTGACGTCCGCCAGGACCATGTGGTTGAGTGAGGACGCCTGTAGGATGGCCTTGTCTTTCAGACACAAACAATTTGAAAGGCTTGTCATAATTTGGTAGGCCAAGAGCAGGGGCAGAGGCAATTGCTCGCTGAAGAGTGTAGAAGTTGTCAAGTGCCTCTGGTGACAGGCAGAAGGGATCTGATTTGAGAACGTCATACAAGGGTTGCATGAGCAGAGAGGCCTCAGGGATCCAGGCTCTGCAGTATGAGATGAGGCCTAGAAAAGCATGTAGGGATTTTGTGCTCTTTGGAGGTGGAATGGCCAACACTGCCCTGACACGGTCACGTGTGAGGTGTCTGGTGCCATGTGACAGGCAGTGGCCTAGGAAGATCACAGTAGGCTGGCAGAATTGAAGTTTGATGAGAGACGCCTTGCATCCTTGATCTGCAAGATAACAGAGGAGATCCAGAGAGCATTTTTCTATTGTGGGAACATCATCTCCACAAAGGAGCAAGTCAGCTACATATTGGAGTAGGACAACCTCTGGATGGTCAGACTGCCAGGGGTCAAGGATGATACTCATTGCTTTTGCAAACTGGCTTGGGGAATTCTGTGCCCCTTGGGGCATAACAGTCCATGTATATTGTTGTTTTTTCTCGTGTGAAGGCAAAGAGGTATTGACAGCTTTGTTCCAGGGGAACACTGAAGAATGCATTGGTTAGGTCAATCACCGTGAAGTATTTGGCAGAAGGTGGAACGCCAGAGAGGAGTGTGTGCGGATTTGGCACAATTTGGGGTGTCCAGGACTGTTGCCTCATTTACTGCTCTGAGGTCCTGGACCATTCGGTATTTCTCTGGTTCACCCTTGGGTGTCTTCTTTTTCACAGGAAATAAAGGAGTATTACATGGAGATTCACATTTAACAAGAGCCCCTTTCTCCAGCAGTGCTTGGACTTGCTTGGTAATGGCTGCTGCTTGGGCAGGTTTCAATGGATATTGAGACTTTCTTGGTAGCTTTGCCCCTGGGATAAGTTTGACCACCACTGGTGGGACTTTCAGATGGCCTATATCTTCTGGGCCTGATGACCACAAGGTCTTAGGGACAGTGTTCATTAGAGATGCAGGGAAATTGTCTCTCATGCCTTCTGCATAGCCCTGTGAAGTCTCTAGGTGAAGCATCAGAGGTAAGGAACACAAGGCTGAGGTATCTGAATCAGAGAGGGCTGAAGATAATTCCACTTGGCCATCAGGTGTGAAAGTGATTGATGCCTGTAGGCGGGAAAGTACATCAGCACCTAACAGGTTAATGGGACATGTGGATGACACCACAAAACGGGCAAGCAGACTAGGGCAGCTGCCAACCCGCAAAGGAGTAGTTAATGGGCTTTGTCTTGGAAGACCATCCACGCCCACACAGGAGACATCAATATTGGACAAAAAAGGAAGAATCAGGCAGGTCTTGTTCTCACAGAACACTTCGGGCTGCACCTGTATCAGCAAGGAATGTGGTGGGGTGGCCTTCAATGGGTAAAGTAACAGTGGCTAATGGCCCCCCTTGTTCCCCTGCAGATACTGCCATAACAGGGGTTAATGATACAGGCTTGCCAATATCCTAGTCTTCCTGGGCTGAATCAGGTGAAGGAGGTGCTGGGGCCTTTATGACAGATTTAGGCCTGTTTGATCTTTGGGGCTTAAGGGGTGCAGGACAATCACTCCTAAAATGGCCTTTTTCTCCACAGTTGAAGCAGATCCCATCTGCGGCTTAGTACCTTTGGGGATGGGTGGACATGAAACCATAAGGGGAGTGGGATGGGGTCTCCTTGGAACCTGTGCGGCTTCTAAGCCTCTGGCAACTAGGAGCAGCTTATCAAGGGGAACCACTCTATACTCTGGGCGGGCAGCAATAATACCCTTACGTATAGAGTCCTTGATGCCTTGGACAAAGGCACCGGAAAGCATCTGAGCGTGTATTTTATTACTGAGCTCAAACCCTAGGTCAGTGAACACTTGAAAAAGTCTAGCATGAAATCTTTCTACAGTTCCACCTTTCTCCTGAATAATGTCGTTAAGGCCTGCTGCTAAATCTGTAAGTTTACTGGTTTGGGTTCAGTGAGGAAATGGGGGCCATGTTGGATGTGGGCATAGTGTGGGCAGGTGTAAAAGGGGCTGGCTGCGTGACTACGGGAGGCACAGGGGAGATGGATGAATAGGGCAGAAGTGACGTCAGTTTGGGAGCGTACGTGACTGTAGATTATGGTAATTAGGTGGAGGTCACTGGACTGGCTGAGCCAACCTCCTTTTGTGCTAGGCTGACGTACTTTCTTTTAGGGTGTTTCAACTTTAAAATCAGAGAAGCAACATTCTGTCCGGCAAAATTAAATACTAAACTATGGACAGACTCTCTAGAAACATGTACTTTAAGATAGCTTGATGAAAAAAATAGACTCATGGAATTCAAACAATTTACCTACAGCCATTAATCACTTTTCCTCTTCACAATCTAACTTAACAACTTTGCATATTCCCTCTATCCACATTGCATAGTATTGCAACAAATCACACTTGCCTTTAAATTTTTAACTCGTCCAAATAATTCTCTATTCCTGCATCAGATTCACTGTCCTAACCTTCGTAATCAACACTGAGCTACATCCCCGACTCCCTATCTTATACACCAGTCTTGGAGAAAATACTTTGCACCGCGAAAGGAAATACAGCCTCAGAAAGGTGGAATGTATTCTTGTGAGCTAGTCTCCCACACGATCCTCACTGTCTTAAGAAACAAATCATGCCTCCCCCCCCCCTCTCTCCCCCCTCGCGTCTCACAGAAGGCAAGGAGGGAGGGGTGAGGAGAGAGCCAGCATGAAGTATTTTAACCATGTCAGCGCTGGAAGGACAGTTACGTTACAATTATTGCAAGCAAAGAGACACAAAAATCAATCTCTTCCTCAACCCAACCTTCCTGCTGAATAACTCTTGCTACTCTTCTCTGTCAGTAGTCTGCACCAGCTCTCTGGCTGTAATCTACCACATGAAGGTACAGCAATTCCACACACTTTAGCAATCTTATCAACCTTTTTAACCATCTCTTCCCCTTCTCTATCCTCTACCAAATCACACGCAAGCCACCCCTTACTGGGCTTTCCTAATTTCTGTCCCAGATCCTCTATATGAGGCATCCCAGATATAGAGAGAGACAGAGAGAGAGAGACAGGAGGGGAAAGTGTAAATAGTACAGAGAGTAAGACAAAAGTAAACACAGGAATCTGTGTGACAGACAATTTAAGACATTTCAAGTAAAATACAGTGCGTGCATCACAGTTCAAATAAGTTCAACAGTTCAAACAGGGTTAACAAAAATCCCTTTCCTCAATCCCGTAGTACACATGCAGACCCTCCCGCAAGTATCACTACCACGTGGTAATGGAGACAGCAATACCAGCCTGAATCCACCTGCCACAAAAGTTAAACTGGAACACTCAGCGTCAGCGCTCGAGGCTGCAGTGTTCCACCTCTCTGCACACAACAAGCAGAGTAAAGTGATGTCCAATGAGGCTAGCAGTCAAAGTGACACTTATGGGAAACCCCCAGGAGGCAGTGAGTCTACACCCCTCCACAGGTTCCCCCCCCCCTTTTTCCTTACAACCACAGCCACGTGGTTCCTAAAAGGAGTAAACAGGCAAACAGAAGATCCCCAGGAAAACTTCCACAGATCCACCCCCCTTTTTCCTTACTACCACAGCCACGTGGTACCTAAAAGGGGTAAACAGGCAAATAAACAAATAAAACTACCCGGGCACTAAGATAAGGACAAATCAATAAGAGCACACCCAGGCAACAGATAGTCAGTATGTGCAGGTAAAAGTAAATATCAACAAGTAAGGTGTGGGGTCTCTGGGCAAGATATTACCTGACTTTGATGACCTCTAGGTAGCCAGTCACAGACTCTGGGGCAGGTCAATCACAGGGGCCGGAACATACCGGATAGGAGCTGCAGACTCAACCGTGTAATCAGAGGTGATCAATCTCCTTCCGTCCCCCAGAATTCATCCGCTCCACGTCTTTCTCGGACGGCTATCCTAGCAGGGCATAACCCAAAGCTCCACGTTGGATGCGCCAGCTGATAAGGGAATCTTTTAAGCAAACAAAGAAGTTTGAATGACTATCTGTTCCTGTCCAAATTAGAGATGTTTAAATTGCGTATACGCAGAAGTAAATTCACACTGACACACGGAGTTCAGGTTAAAAGCACTTCAGGAAATGTATTAGCATCTGAACAAAGCAGGCTTGCAAGTCCTTTTTAAAGATAAAATTACATCATTGTAAAATCAAGATAAAAAAGTGAGGAAACATTGTCAATTGGCTAAGAGAAGAAGTGGTTAGTTAAATGCCCTCCCTGTTGGGTGTTACGTCTTACATCATAACTGACGTCATAAAGTTCTCCTCCAGATTTCAGCGCCATCTTGCTAGCACGAGGAGTTCTTTCGATGGGAGGGGGCATTTTGGCAGCTATCCATAAAGAGTAGCTGGTACCTTTAGTCTTTCAAGGTTAGTATCCTCAGTATTCTCAAGGCCTCTTTGGCAATTATACACTCTATCAATACTATCTGCTACAGTGTGTTCTTTGAATCAGAAGATTCTAGCATTTTCTGCTGACATGCTGTTTCTACGAACAAAGGAATCTTGTAAAGTTTAAACTACGAGGCATGAGAGCTGAATATGAGAATATAGTATTAAAAGGGGCCCAGTAAGGATTATATAGTTTATAAGGGGCCTAATAATGGATATAAGTTAGAGGGGGTTAATAATTCTACAACAACCCTATGTAGGGGGAACAGTCTCTATTCTGCTCTGTGTCAGTGTGTATCAGGAATCATTAGGATAGGTGTCAATCCATATCTGCCAAGTGACCCTATGTAGGAGGAACAGTCCCTATTCTGCTCTGTGTCAGTGTGTTTCAGGGTCCCTGAGGACAGGTGTCAATCCATATCTGCCAAGTGACCCTATGTAGGGGGAACAGTCCCTATTCTGCTCTGTGTCAGTGTGTATTAGGGTCCCTGAGGACAGGTGTCAATCCATATCTGCCAAGTGACCCTATGTAGGGGGAACAGTCCCTATTCTGCTCTGTGTCAGTGTGTATCAGGGTCCCTGAGGACAGGTGTCAATCCATATCTGCCAAGTGACCCTATGTAGGGGGAACAGTCTCTATTCTGCTCTGTGTCAGTGTGTTTCAGGGATCCTTAGGATAGGTGTCAATCCATATTTGCCAAGTGACCCTATGGAGGGGGAACAGTCCCTATTCTGCTCTGTGTGAGGAGGAGGAGGAACGGGAAATGAGTAGCTCGGCATCCAACCTTGTGCAAATGGGGTCTTTCATGCTGTTGTGCCTGTTGAGGGACCCTCGTATAAAAAGGCTAAAGGAGAACGACCTGTACTGGGTGTCCACGCTACTAGACCCCCGGTATAAGCAGGCAGTGGCGGAAATGTTACCGAATTACAAGTCGGAAAGGATGCAGCATTTGCAAAATAAATTAAAAAGTATGCTTTACACAGCGTATAAGGGTGATGTCACAGCACAACGGGAATCTAACAGGGGAAGAGGTGAAAGTCATCCTCCTCCTCCCATGACCACGCCATATCTGCCAAGTGACCCTATGTAGGGGGAACAGTCTCTATTCTGCTCTGTGTCAGTGTGTATCAGGGATCATTAGGATAGGTGTCAATCCATATCTGCCAAGTGACCCTATGTAGGGGGAACAGTCTCTATTCTGCTCTGTGTCAGTGTGTATCAGGGATCATTAGGATAGGTGTCAATCCATATCTGCCAAGTGACCCTATGTAGGAGGAACAGTCCCTATTCTGCTCTGTGTCAGTGTGTATCAGGGATCCTTAGGATAGGTGTCAATCCATATCTGCCAAGTGACCCTATGTAGGGGGAACAGTCTCTATTCTGCTCTGTGTCAGTGTGTATCATGGTCTCTGATGACAGGTGTCAGTCCATACCTGCCAAGTGACCCTATGTAGGGGGAACAGTCTATATCCTGCTCTGTTTCAGTGTGTATCATGGTCTCTGATGACAGGTGTCAGTCCATATCTGCCAAGTGACCCGATGTAGGGGGAATAGTCCCTATTCTGCTCTGTGTCAGTGTGTATCAGGGTCTCCGAGGACAGGTGTCAATCCATATGTCAAGGTGTCAATATGTCATATGTCAGGTTTCAATCCATATCCATTGTGATTTAGGAATGTTAGGTGATTTCTGCTCTTTATGGATTAAAACCAGACTCTGCATCAACTGTGTAATTTTCCATGGGAGTTTTGCCATGGATCCCCCTCCAGCATGCCACAGTCCAGGTGTTAGTCCCCTTGAAAGAACTTTTCCATCACTTTTGTGGCCAGAAAGAGTCCCTCTGGGTTTTAAAATTCGCCTGCCCATTGAAGTCAATGGCGGTTCGCCCGGTTCGCCGGTTCGCGAACGTTTGCTGAAGTTACCGTTCGCCATTCGCGAACCGAAAATTTTGTGTTCGCGACATCACTAGTTGCAAATCACTACAACTAGTCATCAGTGCAAATGAGGCCCAGGATATAGGCAGCCTCCCATCCAAGGTCTCTCCATAGAGGGTCAGTAAGTTTGGGAAGAGAAGCAGTAGAAAATAGGAACTCAGAAGATATTAGTATGAGAGCCATCTGACATGAAACACACTGTTCAGGTATTTTGACGGTCAAAGGGAATATATTAGGTACATTAGTAAGACGAATAGGAAGTACTTTGGTGATACAATTCTCCAGACAATTCTTACCCCAATTTCTCCCATAGATGGGTTGTGTTTCCTTAGCCAGGGATATCCTAATAATACTGGGAAGGTTGGAGAAGTAATGTGTTGGAATACACAGAACTCCTTATGGAACATACCCACTATTAGGATAACTCAAATGGATTCTTGCGTGATCATGGGAACCTGAAGGGGTCGACCATCTATACCTTCAATGGCTAATGGCGTATTTTGTAACCTAGAAGGTTGAGAGTTAGCTTTAGCAAAATCCTGGTCAATAAAGTTCTCAGCTGTGCCAGAATCTATTAATGCCAAGGTATTAATCCTCTTATTGTCCCAAGTTAAGACAATGTGAAATAAAAGTCGGTACTCCTTATAAGCATTTATGATGATAATAAATCCTACCTTGGCTCTATCAGTAGGATAAGATCGTGGCTGGAGCTCAAAGTGAATGCTAATTTTGTTTCAAATACCCGGGCAAGCTTTTGGTGCTCCACCATAGCATAGGGGTGGTTTGACATGGGACGAGGCCCCTACAGTAGCTACTTCAAGTCCCCCATATTGAGGAGTCACGGAGGGAGTACTGCTTTCATCTGGTACAGGATTAGATCTTTTAATTAAGCTTCGTAAAGCAAAAGCTATCTGGTCCATACGGTGATCCATTTCTTGGAAGCGTTTGTCAGATGGGCCTACCTGAGTATCTACACCTGCCGGATCCATATGGCCCTGTTGTAATGTCAGGAACGTTAGGGGATCCTACACTCAGAATGCAAATACTAGTAATGTATGCCGGACCTTAGGATGGCCGGACTAACACTACACACACAAAGAATAGTCAAATAGCAAGCTGCGGTCAGGAGTACCAGAAATCAGGATCAACGATAATGCAATGGCCGAGTGTAAAGGAACACAGAAGGAGGAATAGTCAAATGAAGCCAAAATCAGAATACAAGAATACCAATGCGGAATACGCGCTCTTGGGTCAAACAAAAACCACAACTGGGCAATGAGTCTCTCCCTTGTTTCTCTTTAAATACCATATTCACTTAGGTAGGTCACCGCGCCCCCCAAAAGTTCTAATTCGAACACCTTTGCGGGCCGTGGCATTCTTAGCGTCATGACGTCGGCGCTCATTAGCCGCGTCATAAAAGGAGGCGGGTTTATCTTGGCTGGTGTGAGAATCGCTAGGGACAAGCTGAAAGTTAGTAGGAGTGTCCCCAGTACCCTGCAATGAGATGCCAGCCTGTGACATCCTCCTGACTGATACATAAGGTAACCTGACAGTTAACAATTAGGGCTTGTTTAAAACCCCAAGCCGAATTAGATTAGTGCATACAGCAAATAATAAATTTGCTTAGAGCAACTGAAGAGCGTCAGTATAGCATATTTCTGGGTGTCTGAAGTGAGGCCTAAGGATCAGAGATGGAGACACAGTTATGTAAAGATATTTACAGCTAGGAGGGGCAAAGGAAGGAGGCATAGATGGGGTGGGTAGAGCAGACATTTGGTGCATACTTGTTAATGAAATATTGAGTGGCGTTTCCTGGAGCACATGCCATGATTTCATTTCCATATAGCGATTGTAAGGTTCTCTGTATTACACACCTCGTGTTGTTTCAGCCACCAATCTGAGAACCCAGTTTTAGAATCTTCAACATTTTAGCACTAAGCATAACATTCTCCAGTGAAGCTATCACAAGTAAGTCTAGATGTTTCAAAATCCATAGATTTACCAGGGGTGTTATCTGTAGAGGTGGACCACAGAACCTATGCATCAGGAGGTAAATTGGAATATGTGTCAGATTTTTCTTATTACAAATATGACTCAATGCTTATAAAAGCATTGATTTTGAAGTAGGAAAATACCATTTATGGAAAAAGTATGTAAATGTGCCATATATTTTATTGGAACTCAATTATAACAAATATTTTGTTGCACTGTGAGAGTTATATGCAGCACGTATTTTGAAAATACAATATAAAAAAAACTTGAAGAAAAAAAAATCCAAAAAAAAAAAATATGACCTATGCTGCATGGGTTTCACACACCTAAATAATTGGTTAAATGGTAGTTAGATACAGATAAGGGAACTCATTGGTTCAGTGTAGTTATGATACATCTGAAATGGAAAAACAAGATTATTTTGTACTAGATAAAATATCAGTGTTTCCACTTATCAACTAACTTTATAGTAAGAGTCTGCCAAGATGTTCTGCCATGCACCAAAGCAAATCCATTATGAAATACTCATTCTCCTTCACCTACAGCAACAGCTTTTATGTCAACCTTGTGAACCCAAAAAGAGAAAGGTTGTCAAAACATGCAATATGATTGTAAAGATAATTCCATTTATACAGAAAATTTAAAATCACATCCTCTTTCATTATGGCAAAACACAAATTCCAAAGAACATAATAACAGCGATAACATAAAAAGGAATATTAAAAGGGAATAATAATCTGTTAAGAGAAGCTACAAAAGTTTACAAACACCTATATGCAACGCCCAATTTAACACTGTGGCCACATGTAGCACCCTGTCTATCTTCTGCTTGTCAGATCAAACTTTCTCTGGCAATGCATCAAATTAATAAAGTAATTATATCACTGGTTAGCTCTAGAAGTGAGTCCTAACTATGATGATATTACACTAACCCAAAATAATAAAACACATCCTGATTTTCAATCTTATGATACTCTATATAGACTAGGATTGTTCACAGTGAGTATCAAGGACATGAAAAGACGGGGTGGGTACCATTTACAAAACTTGTGTGGGTGTTCTCACCACGCTGCATGATCTCTAACCTCTCTCTTTATATCAGTATTCATGTTGGCCATATTTTGGTACTACAAAGTAAACAAGATCAGCTAGAAATATAAAATGCACATATTTTAGTCACCCCTTAGGGCTACTGAAATTCCAATAAATAACAAAATAGTGCAACAATACTAGAAATGAAGTGCCTCCAAAGGTTCAAACATCAAACGTGACAGCCACCATCTATATGTTTAATTTTACAACTAGGGCGGTGGAGGACAAAAGAGTTGGGGGAGAAAGGGTGACACAAAGGGTCTGGAAGACCCTTTTTTGATTTTGCTGGGGTGGCGGATACAAGCAGTTGGTCTTGCCTAGGGCGCAAAATAATCTTGCACCGGCCCTGATGTGTGTGGAAGGTTTGATTATGTGCATACCGTGGTTTTTGTGTCCCCCTTTCCTCTCCCAATGCCACTTACTTCATCCCACCAGTGCATCATTATTATTATTATTATTGGCATTTATGTAGCACCAACTCATTACACAACACTCTAAAATATTAAAACTGGGACAATTTAAAAAATAAATGAGTCAATTACAAAATGTTACAAGAACAATAGGTTGATGAAGACACTGCCTGAAAGAGCTTACAATCTAGAGAAGGTGGGGTATGAAAACACAATAGGAAGGACAGCGTGGGGGATAGCAACCAAGTGACAAGTTGGGAGAGAACTGTAAGGTGAGAATGGAGTGTGGCCCTTTAAAAGATAGCAGACACCGGCTGAGCAGAATGATTGAGAAGGGGCATACTGACAACTTAGTGGAGAAATGTAGCAGGGGCGTAGAGTTGTTTAGAGCTTTACAGCCTTGTCATTATCCCTCTCCATTTCACTAAGCCCATCAATCCTCATGTCTCTAGCCCACTCCAACCAACACCATCAACCCTCTTCCTCCCATATCAGTAGTTCTTCCATTCCCGTTGTAACTAGCCTACTTCTTCCTCATACCAACTTTCTCGCGGATTACCCTTAGAACGAGCCTTTCTTATCTCAGCTTCTCAGAGCTCAGAATCACACAAGTCAACAAGTAAACTATTTAATGCATAATACCAGCATATGATGTCATAAAAGGGCCATGCATCTTTAAAGAAAACTCATGAGGGAGTGGTGCTAAGTGATATTTTGGTGCACAGGTGCACAGGTGCACATTGGTCTAAAAAGTGGCTGTTAGGATGTTATCCTAAGGCCTACCATCCACTAACCCTTTATAAACTGGCTCCCACTTGTTAAATTGTGTATTCCTTGCAACCTTGGATAATTAATTCCTGCATGGCATCTAGACTAAGGATTACTCAACAATCACTTAACAGTAATGAGAAATATAAATGTACTTTTATCCATAACATAATTAGTCTGCTTTTTATCTTTTACATGTTTTTGTTTTGCAAGAAACATATAATTGATTCATGAAATAACAAGTCCCTTGCAGTGAACTTCATGATCCAATTCACTAAATACAAATGCAATATCACATAAATTGAGTATTCTAGGAAAAATGTTTCGTCTTGGAAATCAAATTGTTTATCCCAAAGCTGTTCATACAAATTCAACTTAATATTATAAGCGTTCCTTTGTAAAACACAGGCATAAATGAAATATCATTTCACATCCCTTCTATACTTATCCACAAGTAATCTTCCTTTCAGAATAAATTTCTATTAGCCGTTCTCTTTCTCTGCTAGTAAATATTATAATACATTTTGCCGAACTCCGTAGTAGCTATAGATACCATTCATTCCTCTGCTTCATGTAGTAATACACTCATAAATAAAACTACAGAAATATGAGCATACCACATGCCATTGCCCATTGTGACATAGTTTCCTGTATGGGTTTTACCAACTAATATGTTGGTAATATAACATGCTTTCTAAACCTATAGAATGCAAGGATTGGTTTGAGCTAAACCACATGCTATATATGCGGTATATCCTATATAGAAACTTCTAAACAAGAATAACTGTGGTTCTTTCTATGATGTATAGACTGTGTGTGTATGAGTTTGCGTATTGGTATGTATGGGCGGTTGGGCTGTTGTTGGCTGTGGATGATGCACTGCCTTTCTTTTTGTTCCCCATTTCCTGTTCATGCCTGTTAGCAGTTGGCAGAATCTAGGGATTTAAAATGGTGGCTGAAGAAATCCAGTGTAATCAGGTAGCAATATGAGGAGTCTTAATAAAATGAGTACTTGGTTATACAGGAATAATTGACTGTTTTGTACGACAGAGCTATTATACCAGGAACATTGACACATTTTACTAAACATCGCACTTTTCTCTTGAGAAATATTCTTTACATGTTTACAATGCACACTTTGACTTTTTTCTTTTCTTCCTTTTCATTGCTGCACCAAAAGCAACTGGATGATCAGATTATTAACTACGAATAATGGTCCCATAAAGCTATTGTGTTTTAATTTTTCTTTTAGACTCCCCCTAACCAATACTCATGGGATTACAGTTTAGGAAAATTAACCATTATCACTATACAATATTCTACATATAAAGTGCTAAGTATTATTATTGACATAATGATTATCATTTAAATCTTGTTGTGTATTAGTAGTGATAAATAATAACTCTTGCAATGTACAAATTTCAGTTATGGCTCCATGAATACTGATAACCATTATTTTCATTGGATACAGTGGTCCGTATAGTGCTTGCTGGAGTACAGATGTTGCTAGCATATGAGGTCCCCACAAGGTCTAGGTGATACTGAGATCTATATATTTGATAGCACAGATATCTCTACACTGGTCCCTCATTGGTCCACATGATGAAAAAAACAAGGTTGGGATTCATTCTTTAGTCCTGGATTGCACGAAGTAGGAACAATTAGGTACAATAGGTGCACTAGTTATGCAGACAGTGTAATAGCTGGACCATACATATTACAAGAGAATTCCTGCCCTCTTGAGCTTAAAATCGGAGATAGTGCAAGTTATACAGCTTTAGCCTGTGGTTTTGATGATTAGCTTTAGATGGAGTGAGACTCGACATTAAGACATTGTGGGAGGGGATTCAAATGATAAAATTAGCAATTAGAAAAACTTAGAGCCTTGATATCTCAATGGAGGTTAATGAAGTAACAAGCCACCAGTTGTGGACACACAATTATTGGATAAAATACAGCATGGGATGAGACTTCAAATGCCTCGGAGATATGAAAGAGCAAGCAATGGGTGTTTTTCTAGCATGGGTGTTTTTCTACATTTTGTCATGAGGAATATATTGATATAGTAACATGCTGTCACCATAGAATAAATAGCAGATTCATCTGTGGTTATATTACCCAAGGAGAGGTGTTGGAGAAAAGGAACACTCTAGTTGTTGAAATGACCTTTTTAATGCGTTATCTACTTAATTAAAAATATACAAAATAAAAAACAAAAGAACTCTACTCTCCTTCTGAAAAAAGCACTTTCAGTTAAGCAGGAAAAATGCCGTAAGTGTATATATAAAGTATTTTATTAACTCTATAAAAATGTATTATATAACATAAAATCTTTAAAATATAACACTTATCCGGCCAAAGTCCAAAATAGAAAGTCTCTATGCTCACTTCTTTTCCTCCAGAACGCGTTTCACCAAAAGGCTTTTCCAGCTGAAGAAGCCTTTTGGTGAAACGCGTTCTGGAGGAAAAGAAGGATTAACAATACAAAAAGAGAATATTGAAATTTAAGGTATAGACCCTGATATTTAATTTTATTCCATATCTTTTTCTGTTCACATAATCGCTGCACCGGTACATCTCTTTGTTCTATTTCTACCTAAAAAAGATATTACGGTGATTTACATCTGGTGTATATAAATTTTAAAAAGCACGTATTACTGCAATAGCGCTAATACTTTTTTCTTTTATCTAATTTAATATTTGGATTTATAATGACATTGATACTCTTTTTTTACACCATTCTGGACCTCCTAGAAGTTTTTAAAGAAGCTTTTAACAAGAGGAAAACTCCAGCTATATCCTTGGTGGGGATTATACCACCTATGCGATTGGGATTGACTAAAAAAACTTTTTCTGCTCCCCATTTGTAAGTACCTCTTATTTTACTAACTGTTATGTATGGTTTCATACCAGTGAGCACTATTTACTGTTTTATTCTTTTTCATACATATCTACATATCTACAATGGTGACCCACTGCTTCTCAGTTTAGAGATTCACACACTACCACTGTGATCAGATTCAGATACAACATCTGCCAAGGTCTTACAGGATCACTATATTAACAGGAGGGGATTGTTCCACCCAGGCCCTACCATTTAAAGCTGATCGATAGCTCCTAATAACTGTAAGTGCATTTTTATACTTCTTTCACCGACTTTTATACTTCTTTCACCATATTGTTTCCCCATGTTCTTTTCTCTCCACAAATCCACTGACCATCACCTGGATCTAAGATGATCCACAAGGCGCTGCTCCCTCACTACCATACTGAACTGTACTTTTTACCAGAAGGAAGAGACTCTGGTTTGGGTTGGTTTTGCTGCTTACCTAAATTATTATTAGTGCTAGAAATCCTTTTTTTGTTTTATTATTTTAAAAATAAAGTTGAAGTCACCAAGACTGTCACCGTCTGTGTACCCATGTTTACTACTGTTAGTCTAACTTGAATGTGTCATGCTTACCCATTCCGGAGCTCCCCGATCCAGCGGAGGGTCAGACGCTGCACGCTTGTAGGAAGTCGTGCCAACGTCATAACGGCGCAACTCTAATTGCCGAACCTGTCGGTTCACACAAAGAGAGACTCCGGAGTTCAGCCAAAACTTGAATTGCATTGTTTGGATTTACTTTTACTGACTTTGGCTTGTTTAATCGCCTCTTTGCTTTTTGTGTTCCTGACCCTGGCTTGTCTTCCTGTTTATGCTATTCTCCCCTACGATTGACCTTGGCTTTTTCTTTGACTACTCTTTACGTTAAATCCGGCCATTCTAAGGCCCGGTAATACATTATACCATTCCTTTAGCAGATTAAGGTCTGTGTGTTTTGGGTTCTTCTATCTAGCTGTGACAGAGTTGTGTCCCCGCCTGCATAAACATTGTATTCTTGTACATGATATCATGGGGTTATTAATATATTACAAAACTTGATGATTTTCAATTGATTAGCCTTAGCAAATGTTACAAATAAGTTTAGCCATAGACAGCACTGAATTTTAGATTAGATGATATTGCTAAAAACAAATCCTTAAAATAATAATGAAAAAATGATCTTCTTCACAAATAATATATCTGTGCAATATTCCCCATATCTTAGTGCTAACAAAAAAAAGGCATTCCATTCATTTTATTTTTGATTGTGTATTTAATATCTGATTTTCCTTTTCACGTTGTCTTGTATAATTTTTGAGGACGTGTTAAAGCATTGCTGCTGTTTCACAAAAGCTTAGAGGAATTGGGAGCGGTAGCTTTAACGTTAGGGTTGGATAAGAGATTGGATTGTGAGTTATCTTTCACTTTGAACTTAACTGCTTTAAGTTTCCACAACATTTTAGTTGAAGGTCATTCGTTGCTGCAGGATATAAAGTTAAATAATGCTTTGCTTTCTCATTTCTATAAAATATTTTAAACAATACCAACTAAAATGAAATAGCTTTGAAGTTTGCTGCCAGATATTTTTTTACATAAATCCCTCTCTTTGTGCTATTCTTAGTTCATACTGTTATTAATACATTATTTGAAAATGGACAAAAGGAAGCATGTGTCTGCTGTCCCGGATTTACTGCCAGTAAATTAGCACACGGCACGTTGTGTTTGTAACACATTTTCTCCGCTTTAATAATAAAAAAAAAAAGCATAAAAAGAAAGAGTTCTGCTGAAATTGTACAATAGACTTTTCTGCTTTGAAAAGAAATAGTTTGACATGCTTTTTCTATTGCTTCTTTTTCAGATTAATTTAACCCCTTAAGGACACATGACATGCCTGACATGTCATGATTCCCTTTTATTCCAGAAGTTTGGTCCTTAAGGGGTTAAAAGGTATTTTTTTTTTTTCTTCTCAAGTAAAAGTCATCTAAAATTGAACTGAAGAAATTATCCCGCTGTCTACACTATTTTGCATATGTTTTGTATTTTTATATAAAAAATCTGTAAATAAGGATTGTCCATGATTGTCTTTGTTTTCCAAATCTTCTCATAAACAACGCTCATACAGTGGAGGCTGGGCAGGAGAGGTACTGCCCTCTAATATTTTTTTTAAATGATCTATTGAAGGTAAAAATTTTAGGTAGTTTTGAAAATAAATGCATCATTCTCTTGGTATCGACCTGTGTACAGAACATCATCTATTATAATTTCTGAGTTAACCCTTGGGCTTTGCATGGGGCTGTCAGATCCTGCACACTGTAAAAGACAGAAATGCATATTGTTTTGTGGGACTTAATTGGATAACAGCATCAAATGGTGAAGTCCAACCTCTTTAAAGTAGCTGTTCTTTCCAAATATGTTAGATATGTTTCATTGGACCTGGGGTGAGCACATAGGATTAAATGGACAGAGGACAACAAGCCAGAGTGTAAAGTCAAATTAAGGAAGTAGATTCAAGCATCCTCCATCTTTAAAATTTACCATCCATCACTACTCTCAGTAGTCAATTGTAGTTCACTCTAAAAAGCACACTTCATTAATTGGCCGGCGTGGCCGCCATCAGGTGGGTACAACCAGTGCACATGTAAGGGTCCCGGGAGGCCTCGGCTTAGGCCCCCACCGCCTGCTGTTAGCACCCCTAAACTTACCATGACCTCTTGGATGCCCTTAGAGCTGCTTTTCTTATTTAAATTGCTACCTGCAGGATTGGAATTCCTGTTGTCCAGCTTGTTCCACCGATTTCCCCCTTCTGAGAAACGTGGGGACCGCTCTTGCCCTTCTCCCCATGGCCCATAGCCCTGCTCTCCATTAAGACCAAGTGCTTGCCCCTGTTACTGGATCTGGGTTTCATTAAAGAGATAAGTACCCTTGATCAAGCTTGTAGTAGTAGTGACCAAGCCATGGAGAAAGGAGTTGATGCTGAGATCACTGGGGGAGAGAAAAGGGGCAAACAACAAGGGTGGGATTGGGCCTGAATTACCAAAACATCATATACACAGAACTTGAGCCACTAGAGTACCTTTGGACCACCACTGAATGTAGAATGTAAGAAGTGGCGCAGAGTTAAATAAAACACCAAAAAAAGAAGAAACTATAAAGCTGCTCCCCTCTCTCAACTTCTCCCCACAGAACTCAGCCTCTGTCCTACCCAAAAAACACACTCACAAAGAGACATACAAGGCATCCCTTACACACACACTGCATCCACTTTACAAAACACATCCACTGTATCCCTAACACGCACACACAGTACCCACTATACAAACACATACACTGTATCCCTAACACACAAACTGCACCCACTATACACACACTGCATGCACTATATGCATACACTTCCTCCCTTACACAGACACACACTGCATACCCTATTCACATACACACTACATCCCCTACAAAAACTGGATTTCCTATACACTACATTCCTTAAAAACACACATAATACATCCTCTACAAACACACACTAGACCACTTGTGCACTTCAATTCCTGTGAGCAGACTGAATAGGTGGACCCCATGGCCAGACTCAGGGTTGGCCCTGTGTGGCCTAGGCGGCAGGCCTTGAGCTGTGTAAAGGACCGCAAGATTTCTGATGGCAGTCGTATTTTTTTGCAATATTAGTTTGATAGCACTACTAACACAAGAGAGATGACACATTCAAAGAGTATGTTCAGACCCTTCATGGAACACAGGAAGTATTTCTATTATGATTGTTTGTCTAGTTTATTTGCTGCTTTTTGGGTTTTTGTTTGTGTAGAAACACATCAACACCTCAAAAAATAATAATCTAAGGATAACATAACTTGATATTTAAAAAAAGAACATATTAGAAATAAATGTCAGAACTAAATGTTAAAGATGTAGAGATTTAATCTTTACATTAGTCAATCATAAATCCATTCTCGTATTTTAGTATGACATTTTAGTTTATGTTTTTACAGGTTAACAATGCAACATTTTTTTTTAATGCAATTCAAGTTTTGCTGGAAGCATGAACTATGACCATATTGTTTTAGGTTTTAGGGACAGCAAAAAGTGTGTGACAAAATGTAAGAGTGGAAACCAATTTAAATTCTGTTCCACAACTCAGGACTTCATATTTAGCAAACATCACAGAAAAATAACTTTCATTAAAGCCACAATTCCAGTGACTCATGCCAATTTCTCAGCAGAGATAAGAAAGCCCTAGAATGTGAAAAGGTCCCCTCTGATAGAAAACATGCCCGGCTTAGAGGAACAAAACATAATTCACTTTGCACAGCCTTCATTTTTTGAAAATGAATGAAAAGCCTGACTGGCATTTAACACGTCTGCTTTTCATTATAGCACATGCGGATGAGAATCACCTAGAGAAAGAAAACATTCTGCGTGTTTTAAGGTCACATAACCTTTCTAAAGGCCGTTTGTAACGTGTTGACTTGACATCAATATTCTACCATTTGGCTAGTGCAAGAAGCAACATCCTTTGCAGTTACAAATTTTATTTTCCATTGTTACAAATATTTTTCCTCCTTTTGAAAGAACCTAATACATATAATAACAAAATGATCTCAGAAAACAAATCATGCATATATCAGCAAGGACAAGAGTAGTACAAAAAAGTGATGTAATGGATCCCCAATACTTCGACTGAGTATAATTGCTGTAGTTCTCCCAAATCCCAAGTGAAGCAGTGATTATAGCTCTGGTATACCCAAACATCAGCCTAGACTTGATGAAGGGTACAAGAAGACTGACTTTATTATGGCTCAGTGGCCAGCTTATATACACAGACCCCCCTGCTGGTCTCCAGCAAGTACATAGTAAAACACTCCCACAACATGCCCATGACACTCCCACGACATGCCCAGGAGTCTCTGTGTCTGGGAGATAATTTAGTGTACTTTGCTTTAAACTGTCAGGGTACCTGTGGTCTCTACCTCCGAAAGAGGTAGAGACTTAGCTGTTCCTCCATCCAGACGGCCTGATGGCTCCCTTCCCCACGGTCTATCCGGTCATGCAAGGCCGGCCGCGAGGGAGTGACTGCCTTTTACAGCATCTAGGCAGGAAGTTGTCATCAGGAAACTCCTCCGGAACGACCTGTCACTCAATTGCTGCAGGACCAATCAGGACGCCTTGGAGGCGTGGTTACTGCTCTGAACAGGGTATTTAACAGAGCTTCTTTCATTAGCTCATTGCCCTGTCGTGGTTCTAGCTTGTTCTAGTCACTCAGTGCTTGTGTATTCTATTATCCCTTTTGGTTTTGACCCGGCTTGTTTACCTTACTCTGCTTATCTCTGTTACCCTTGATTCGGCTTGTCTCTCGCTTACCTGTCTTCTGTTACCCTCGACCTCGGCTTGTCTTTGACCATTCTATATTGTACTACTTACGTTAGTCCGGCCATTCTAAGGTCCGGTATACGTATCTGGCTACTGTTTGTACTCTGCGTGTTGGATCCCTGTCCCGATCCTGACATTACGACAGGGCCAATGGATCCTGCAAGTACAAACAGTCAGCTGGCTTCTCCTGATCCTAGGTTTGAAGCCATGGATCACAGAATGGATCAGATGGCGCTTGCGCTACAGGCTCTATTATCTCGTGCCAATAACCCACCAGAGGAGATACGTAATACCCCTGTTTCTCCTGTTGGTTCAGGTCTAGAGGTAGCCACAGTGGGTGCTTCTTCTCGCATTACCCCCCCAGTACGCTATGGTGGGTCTCCTGAGAAGTGTCGTGGTTTCTTAAACCAAATCAGTATCCACTTTGAATTGCAACCTCGCTCTTATCCTACAGATAGGGCAAAGGTAGGATTTATTATCACCCTACTTATTGAGAAAGCTCTGAGATGGGCCAACCCATTATGGGAGAACGATAATCCATTAGTTTATAACTATAACGCCTTTGTAGCTGCTTTTAGAAGAACATTTGACCCTCCAGGTAGAAAGGTTAATGCAGCCAGATTACTGTTGCGTCTGAGACAGGAGAACCAAACACTGGTGGATTATGCACTAGAGTTCAGGTCTCTGGCGTCAGAGGTCAAGTGGAATGAGCAGGCGTATATGGATGTATTTTTGAATGGCTTATCTGAAGTAATCCTTGATGAGGTTGCTACCAGAGAACTCCCTGAGAATTTAGAGGATTTAATTTCGTTCATCTCTCGTATAGATGAACGTTTAAGAGAGAGACAGAACACTCGAGAGAGGAACCGGAGACCTTCTTTTAGGTTAGCTCCCGCTTTTCCAAGTCCTGACTCCACGGTATCTTTGCTTCCTGAACCTATGCAGATAGGGTATACCCGCCTCTCTGAGGAGGAAAAACAGTACAGGAGAAGAGAGGGTTTGTGTATGTATTGTGGAGCTAAGGGTCATTTACTCTCGAACTGTTCTAACCGCCCGGGAAACGCTCGCACCTAAGTCTCTCTAGAGGACAGGCCTTGGGTGTTTCTATTTTGTCCTCTACTCCTAATTATAAAGATCACAGGCTTCTGCTACCAGTTTCCTTAACTTGCGGGGGGGAAGTAGTAAGGGCTATGGCTTTGATAGATTCTGGTGCTGCTGAGAATTTTATCGACCAAGCCTTTGCTAGTAAAAACAATTTCCCATCCCAGCTAAGGGAGACACCCTTGGCCGTTGAGGCCATAGATGGTAGACCACTACTAGACCCTGTTATCTTTCGTGAGACCATACCCATTGAGTTAAATGTTGGTATCCTACACGTGGAGAATTTATCTCTTCTGCTCATTTCGTCTCCTTCCGTTCCCATAGTTCTGGGGTACCCATGGTTGAAAGAACATAACCCTATTATCGATTGGGAATTAGGGGAGATACTCTCGTGGGGCCAGGGCTGCCAGGATCGGTGTTTGTTCAAGGTTTCTCCATTAGCTAATATTAACATACAGGAGAACCCTACTCAGGCCACAGAAAGACAAATACCAGACCTTTACCTAGACTTAAGGGCAGTGTTTGACAAGAAGAATGCCGATTCTTTGCCGCCACACAGGTCATTTGACTGTAAAATTAAGCTTCTACCCGGGACTATGCCTCCGAGGGGCCATGTATATCCTTTGTCTGTTCAGGAAAACTCGGTTCTAGAGGAGTATATTCAGGAGAATTTAGAAAAGGGATTCATCAGGAGGTCTTCTTCTCCGGCCGGGGCGGGGTTCTTTTTCATTAAGAAGAAGGATGGTACGCTGAGACCGTGTATCGATTACCGAGGCTTGAATAAAATAACTGTCAGAAATGCCTATCCTATCCCACTGATTACCGAGTTATTTGATCGTCTTAAGGGCTCCAAAATCTTCACCAAGTTAGATCTCAGAGGGGCTTACAATTTGGTGAGAATCCAGCAAGGTCACGAGTGGATGACGGCATTCAATACCCGGTATGGCCATTACGAATACACTGTTATGCCATTTGGACTATGCAATGCTCCTGCAGTATTTCAAGAGTTGATTAATGAGGTACTTAGGGAGTTTCAGCATGATTGTGTTATTGTTTACCTGGACGACATACTAATACACTCTAAGGAGATTGAGACTCACCATAGACAGGTCAGAAAGGTGTTACACAAACTTCTGCAACATGGTCTATACTGCAAATTGGAGAAGTGCAGTTTTGATCAGTCTCAGGTAGACTTTCTTGGGTACGTGATTTCTGGGGAAGGTTTTAAAATGGATCCTGGTAAACTCCAATCTATTTTAGACTGGCCTTTGCCCAAAGGACTCAAGGCTATCCAAAGGTTTATTGTTTTTTCCAACTACTATAGGCGCTTCATTAAGGGTTACTCCTCTATCATTGCGCCTATTACCAATATGACCAAACAAGGGGCTGATACTAAGTTCTGGTCTGAGGAAGCTCTTGTTGCTTTTAAGACTCTCAAGGAACTTTTTGCCTCAGCTCCCATTCTAGTTCATCCTGATACGACTCTGCCTTTCTTGCTCGAGGTCGATGCTTCTGAGACAGGAGTTGGGGCTGTTCTGTCTCAAAGGTTAGGGGTGGATAAACCGTTACACCCTTGTGGTTTCTTCTCTAAAAAAATTTCTGGGCCTGAGAGCAGATATGACATCGGGGAGAGGGAACTGTTAGCGGTCATTAAGGCTTTAAAGGAGTGGAGACATTTACTGGAAGGGACACTACACCCTGTTACTATTCTAACGGATCATAAGAACTTGTCTTATATTGGGGAGGCTAAGCGCTTGTCCGCCAGGCAGGCTCGCTGGGCTTTGTTCCTCACTCACTTTAATTATGTTCTTACGTATAGACCTGGTTCTAAGAACTCTAAAGCCGATGCTTTGTCTCGTCAATATGAACCATCCACTATAACTGAACCACTTCTGTCCTCCATAGTTCCTAAGGGGAATATCATCGCGAACACGAATCTCAGGATTCACTCTCCATTGCTTTCTGAGATCATGAAGTTTCAGCATTTGGCACCCAAACAGACTCCTGGGGATCGACACTTCGTTCCTGCCGCTCTCCAACTGGAGGTGCTACGCTGTCTCCATAACAGCAAGGTGGCTGGGCATCCTGGCATCCGCAAGACTTATGCGCTGGTCTCTAAAGATTTTTGGTGGCCTGACTTACACAAGGATATTAAAGAATTCATCGGGGCATGTGAAGTTTGTACCAAGACCAAGCTACCCCATTCGCTTCCATGCGGATTTCTGCACCCTTTAGAGGTTCCTGAAAAGCCTTGGTCCTGCCTGGCAATGGACTTCATTGTTGATTTGCCTATTTCTAAAAAGCAGACTGTCATCCTCACTGTGGTAGACAGATTTACTAAAATGGCTCACTTCATTCCCTTACCTAAACTCCCATCTTCGCCCGAATTAGCGGAGATATTCGCCAGGGATATTTTCCGTTTGCATGGGATACCTTCCCAAATTGTCTCTGACAGAGGCTCCCAATTTGTTTCCCGTTTTTGGAGATCATTCTGCTCCCAACTAGGCATCAAATTGAATTTCTCCTCTGCCTATCATCCTCAGTCCAATGGAGCTGCTGAACGCACTAACCAAAAAGTTGAACAATATTTACGTTGTTTCGTTTCAGAACACCAGGACGATTGGGTCGGTTTGATTCCTTGGGCGGAGTTTGCACATAACAATCTCATTTGTGATTCTACGCATTCTAGCCCTTTTTTCTTGAATTATGGCTTTCATCCTTCCATCCTTCCTTCGGAGTCTTCTTCTCAAGGGATACCGTCGGTGGATGTTCATGTTGCCAATTTAAGAAAGTTGTGGGATCAAACTCGACAAATCCTTCTGCACAATTCTACGCTGGTTAAAAGACACGCTGACAAACGTAGAAGGGCAGCACCGGTGTTTGTTCCAGGCGATAGAGTATGGTTAAGTACTAGAAACATTCGGTTAAAAGTGCCGTCTATGAAGTTTGCTCCTCGATATATTGGACCTTACAGGGTACTGTCTCAAATCAACCCAGTTGCGTATCGTTTAGCGTTGCCTAATGCCTTACGCATTCCTAATTCATTTCATGTTTCCTTGCTAAAACCATTAATATGTAACAGGTTCTCCTCCACGATCGCCCCTCCCCGCTCAGTTCAGGTGGAGGGTCAGGAGGAGTATGAGGTCAATTCCATCGTTGATTCTCGAATCTCCCAGGGGAGACTGCAATATCTGGTCGATTGGAAGGGTTATGGTCCTGAGGAGAGAAGTTGGGTACCTCAGGAGGAGGTGCATGCTCCCCGTCTCCGCAGGGCGTTTCACTCTAGATTCCCTTCTCGCCCTGGTGTATTCCGCCCGGTGGGCGTATCTGAGAGGGGGGGTACTGTCAGGGTACCTGTGGTCTCTACCTCCGAAAGAGGTAGAGACTTAGCTGTTCCTCCATCCAGACGGCCTGATGGCTCCCTTCCCCACGGTCTATCCGGTCATGCAAGGCCGGCCGCGAGGGAGTGACTGCCTTTTACAGCATCTAGGCAGGAAGTTGTCATCAGGAAACTCCTCCGGAACGACCTGTCACTCAATTGCTGCAGGACCAATCAGGACGCCTTGGAGGCGTGGTTACTGCTCTGAACAGGGTATTTAACAGAGCTTCTTTCATTAGCTCATTGCCCTGTCGTGGTTCTAGCTTGTTCTAGTCACTCAGTGCTTGTGTATTCTATTATCCCTTTTGGTTTTGACCCGGCTTGTTTACCTTACTCTGCTTATCTCTGTTACCCTTGATTCGGCTTGTCTCTCGCTTACCTGTCTTCTGTTACCCTCGACCTCGGCTTGTCTTTGACCATTCTATATTGTACTACTTACGTTAGTCCGGCCATTCTAAGGTCCGGTATACGTATCTGGCTACTGTTTGTACTCTGCGTGTTGGATCCCTGTCCCGATCCTGACATTAACTAATTATCTCCTAGGCACTAGAATGGCTAAACATTAAATATAAATTATTAAAAAATACACATAACACCCCCATAAATATTATATCACCGGATAGCCTGGATCTGAGCGCCCAAGTTGTCCAAATAGCGTTCAGATCCCCCGAACACAGCCGAAAGACCACCAAGGTAAAGTTTTGACTGACCGCACAAGAGGCGTCTGCCCAAATTAGTTTCAGAGAGTCACTTGTCACAAGTGACTAGGCTCATGATACGAAGACTTGTAAACTATATAAGATATGTAACCTATATGCTAAAAATGGTTGGACTCAATGAAAGCAGAAGTTATTAAAGTCATTGGAGGTTGTATTATCAACCCTTTGAGTTACTTCCAAAACATTGGAACTCCAGTCTGTACCAATTAACGTAGCACAGACAACAAATAGTAGAATTAACAAACCAATTCCTGAGTCAGAAAATCAGATAATAGAGTAGTCAAAAAAGAAAAAACAAACAACTGAATGTATTAAGTATAATTAAGTATACACTTGTGTTTATGTATGTTTCTGTGCGTAGCTGTATGCATGTCTCAATGTGTGTAGTAGTTTGTGTTTGTGTGTTAGTTAACAGTGTGTGTCAGTGTGTATGTCTATCATGCATAATACTCTCCACATTCTTCATCCACATCTCTGTGATCCAGTGCTGAGGCCCAGTTCTCCCTGCAGCCCAATCTTCTTTCTGGGCAAACTCTTTTCCTTACAGCAAGGCGAGAGATGTCCCAGAAGCCGAGGGAGGTCTTTGGTATGCATGGAGTGGGGCTGTGCTGCCATTGACTGTTCATAGCAAGCAATACACAGAACTACTATTAGCTGCCTGGAACTCTTGTTGCTGACAGAGGTTGACTTACACATCCCGCAGCGAAGTTCTTTATCTCTGTATGGTCAGTGTTTCTTAATGAAACATTGCACATAAAGATTCCAAGCACCATATAGCCACATAACATCAAAGAAGTTGTCATGGTTACTTTTAACAGAACCCCAGCATTTACGATTGTTCCATTAGGGAGATTTTGTTTATTCAAAGTTTTTTTTCCAGAAATGCTGTTTATACAACTGCTTCTCTTCAGATGATTAGGCACAAGCACAAAAGGCTGTTTACTTTTCACATGTATGCATGCATTTTTTCCCCAATACTTCAAACATTTTGTTTTGGATTTTTAAAAAAAAAAATTCCAGCATTGCATTGTTAATGTAGGGAAGAACATAATCAAACATACAAAATTAACCCCTGCGCTCAAACTCCCACTACGCCTGGGTGACAGCAATGACTGTAATACACATCAGCCCCAATACATACAATAAAAACTAAAGAAAAACGTTATTTGAGCATTGTCCCAAATCCTTACGGGCAGCACTGTTACATGGCTGTGTAATACAAAAGCAAATACAAACATACAAAAGTAAGCCTTGCATTCAAACTCCCACTACTAGTTTTTGCATGTTTGTATTTACTTGCAGTAAGATGTACTAGAGGCTTTAACCCCTTAAGTCCGGCGGACGTATATTTACGTCCTTTTAAAAGCGGCTCTAAACGCCGCAGGACGTAAATATACGCCCGCCGTTTTTTTTTAACTTACCCGGTCGCCGGTGGTCCCACGCCGGCAATCGCGGTTGGGGGGACTCCCAGGGAGCCCCCCCGAGGCAGATCTGCCTCCTCCGGTCCCTCCCGGTCATGTGAGAGTGAGGTCCTTGCGAGGACCTCACAATCACATGGCCGGTATAGCTGGCTCAGGCATTGCCAGCAGGGGGACCAACTGTAATGACAGTTGGTCCCCCTGCTGGCTGAAAATAAAATAAAATTAAGTTAAAAGTGTAAAAAAAAAAAATATATATATACTTAGATCATATATATATATTATATATATATGATCTAAGTATATATATACACATATACACACATACACATACACCGTCTAGGTGTATTTTAATATTAATATATATATAATTATATATATATATATTAATATCAAATTACACGTAGACTGATACTGATTAAATATATATATAATTATATATATATATATTTATAAATAATATTAAAAAAAAATATGTAAATACGTAAAAAAATTAAATAAAAAAAATAATTAAAAATAAAATATTAAAAAATATATAGATGTGTTTTATTTCGTTCTAACTGTATTGTGATATTAATATATATATATATTTATATCAAAATACACGTAGAACGAAATAATATATATATCTATATACATAAATATATACGTATATATCACTATATATATACCTATATATAAATAAAAATATTAAAAAAAATATATATATATATACGTATATATACACATATGTATATATATACATATATTAATTCTACACATATATTTATGTAATAATTTTACATAATTAGGTATCCTAATTAATTACAATTAGCGGGACCTGCCTGACAACCCATGACGAAAGTATAAGGAATTTAATTTGCTAGCACTATATTTAACCCTATAACTTTCCAAGACACCATAAAACCTGTACATGGGGGGTACTGTTTTACTCGGGAGACTTCGCTGAACACAAATATTAGTGTTTCAAAACAGTAAAATGTATTACAACGATGATATCGCCAGTAAAAGTGACGTTTTTTGCATTTTTCACGCACAAACAGCACTTACACGGACGATATTACTGCTGCAATACTTTTTACTGTTTTGAAACACAAATATTTGTGTTCAGCGAAGTCTCCCGAGTACAACAGTACCCCTCATGTACAGGTTTTATGGTGTTTTCAAAAATTACAGCGTCAAATATAAGGCTTGTGTTTAATTTTTTTCACATTAAAATTCGCCAGATTGCTTACGTTGCATTTATGACCCTATGGTAGCCCAATAATGAAGATTACCCCTATGATGACATACTATTTGCAATAGTAGACAACCCAAGGTATTGCAAATGGGGTATGTCCAGTCTTTTTTAGTAGCCACTTAGTCACAAACACTGGCCAAAATTGGTGTTTTTTGCATTTTTCACACACAAACAAATACTAACGCTAACTTTGGCCAGTGTTTGTGACCAAATGGCTACTAAAAAAGACTGGACATACCCCATTTGCAATACCTTGGGTCGTCTACTATTGCAAATGGTATGCCATTATGGGTGTAAATTTATTTCCTGGGCTACTATACAGTCTCAAAGGCAACTTAACCAATCTGACAAATTTCAATTTCAAATGTAACACGCTATATTTGACCCTGTAACTTCCCAAAACACCATAAAACCTGTACATAGGGGGTACTGTTTTACACGTGAGACTTTGCTGAATACAAATATGTGTATTTTATTGCAGTAAAAGCAAACCGTATTATGACATTGACAGTTAAAATGTCATGTAGAACTAAAAAAATAAAAAATAAACTTATTTTCTCCCATGTTTTTCATATTAAATTATGTTTCATAGCTAAATATTTGATATTAAATGAAAGCCCTGTTTCCCCTGAATAAAATGATATATAATAAGGGGGGGTGCATTTAATATGAAAGAGGTGAATTACGGTTGGACAGACATATAGCGCAAATGCCAGGTTTTGTTTACATTTTGTTTCGTTCACAACTTGTACATTTGGCTGCGGTGTTAAGGGGTTAAACAAATTTCTTTCACAAATATAATTTGTGTGAGGATTAGCATTAGGTAGGACGAAGGATACATTAGGGAGAATTAGCATTAGGTCTCAGGACAAAGGATACATTCGGGAGGATAAGCATTCGGTTTAAGGCAAACTAACAAATGCAATCATTCACACATTAGGGGATGGACAGGATGCTATAGTTACACAATGGGGTATTTTTTTCATTTCTAACTATATTTATTTGGGCCCCAATTTAATATTGTTGGATAACCTTTAAAAATTATGTAACATTTTTGGATAAACTTTTGAAATCATTTAAAAGTAGGAAACAGGGTGGGCAGTTGCTGTCAATATTATGTCGATGAGAGGAGTAGTCTGAAGGAGAGAGCCACTGGGAATATGCCTTGCACTGATCTCCAAGTTCCAGTGTTCCCTAGCTTGTTTAGGTTTTTTTTTACGTACCCACTATAGCTTCCTGAGTCATCATAGTCATCTATCAGTCATTCTTAAATGATTACTCCAAGCACCATGGCCACTTCTACTTTTAGAAGTGGTCATGGTGGTAGGAGTCAATATGTGCAGTTTTTCAGGCAGGTATCGTCCCCTTTGCTTCTTGCTATTCAGCTCCTTTCCACGGCAGGTATCCACCTCACTGCCTACACTGCAATCAGCTACTGTCTTTACAAAGGCACTTGTGGCTCTCAGACCTAGCTCTCTTTTTGACTTGTACCAGGCTACAGGGATTAAGCAGCCAGCCAATAGGTAAAAAAAACTCTATTACTGGGATCTTTGAACAAAACAACCAGAACACATAGTTCCAAAAGAAACTAACAAACACAGCTTTATTTTTACTCAGGACGAGCCCATATACACATTACATTGAACTTACTGTGACAACTTCAATAAAATACAAATAGCCATATAATTTCAGGAAACATTCAGCAACTTATAATAATGCATTAACATATTTATATAGGGGTGGTGAACACAAACACTGACAAAAAATATCTCCCCTGCCTGCAGAATTCACAATATGCAAATCTTCCTGAACATGCAAATGAACAAGTCTTACAATTCAGATAGTGCATATAGCTGTTTCAAGATCCTCACACTCAACAGTTGACGCTGTACAGGGTCCACAGCCAAATCTACCTAGATGGTTGAGAGAATCAGCCGGACAAGAGAGCACACAGAACATTTAACAATAAACAAGTACATTACATACACTGTGCACCTATAATGGGAACAGGGTGACTTAGACATGATAGGAGTGACTCTGGGACCCACTTATGCTCCTAGTGATGGTGACTACTATCACTGATTTATTGAGCTTCCCCTTAAAAGCCGAGCCTGCAAGGGGAGGTTTGATTGTTCCTTCCTTCCCTCCCTCCCTGTGTGAAGCCCTCCCAGCCTACTCAATGGCCAATATTCTTTTTTTCGTAGTTCCCTCCCCTCTCCTTCCCAACATCCCCTTGCCAATTTAGAGCGCACACACATGCTCTCAGCTGGTTAAATGGTCCAAATAAAGGCTTCTCTATGAGAAGCCTTTGATTGGACCTCTCGTAACTGCTGCAACGTCTTGAAGTCTATTTTGTAGCGATCGGGAGTGAGGGGATCTAAAGAATAATGCCAAATAAAGCATTATTCATTTTTTTTTTTTTAAGTAATCAATATTGCTGTTACTTTTAATCGGTTATCTGTTCTCTACAGAGAAAGGAGAAGAGAAGAAGAGACTATAATTTACAAAGAGACAGGTACAACCGTTTTTCCTAATAAAATATGTATCTTTCAAAAGCTAAAACTTTTTGTTTATAATAATTGGCAAGAAAGCCTCTGCCTGCTGTCAATAGGTAAAACATGTTCTAGTTTTCTTGGCAAATAATTTTGCATGACAATTAGAGCACCTCTGCCAACAGCCAGACAGAGCACCCACTCACCCCTTTCCTGTGGCAATAAAATTTTGTTTACAACCTGGTTGTTTACCAAGCTTTATTAATATACCTTGCAAAACTAATTATATTGATTTAGATACTGTGACTGTTAAAACTAATGTGTGTTTGTCGACCATGTAACCAAGATGGCAGTCATTTTTCTTAGGAGCTTAATTTGTTGTTACATTTACTTTTAATCATTTGCAGAATACATGCAAATGAGAATTAATTTGTTAATTATATATTCATTGGATGTATATTTATTGCTAGAATATAGTGAATCTGACTACAGAAGAAGCAATACAGTTAGTTATTCATTCAGGTCCCGACTTGCTGAGCTAAACACTAGTCAGAGATAAATAGCTGTAAATATATGCCATCTTCCAGAGATTGGAATTAGGCAAAATATCAGTTCAGTTTAAATCATAAATAAATGAGCCCAGATCTTTTAAATGTGAATCTGCAATCAGTTAATAAGATGTTTTTTTTTAATGAAGCAGATTCACTGGTGGTAGTGTTTATTATATTTTACTTTATTACTATGTTGTTTTACTGACAAAATTCCATATAGGAAATAAAGATTATTCTGCCATATTTTGTTGCCAGTGAAATCATATAACCAGCTCTTAGAACTCACAGAAGATATCCGTAATAGCTGTTACAACATCCACTGTTAATGCTAACAACAACTGGGAAAAGATGTACGACAAAATAAATAATACAATCTGTGTGACACAGATTGGTAATCATACTCAATGGTTGGTTTCCATTATTAAGACAGGGTTTTTGTTTTTTTAATATACTTCTTGTGTCCTTATGATTTTTGTACAGGGCAGTGGCGTAACTACCACAGTCAACAGGGGTCACAGTGGTGACCTGGCCCGTCACTCGAGGGGGCCCGGCCGGCGCTGCGATCCCTGTGACCGTGGGCTGCCGACATACTTTTAGGGCCAGTGCACAGCTGCACCGGCCGTGGCCTACGGTTGCAGGCTAACAGGCAGGAGGAGAGCGATGTGCTGTGCTGTGCTGCTCCCCTCCTGCTGCTGTGTGTAGCACAGTCGAGTGGTCTCAGAGGAAGTGCTCACTGAGAGGGCCAACAGTTATGGGTGAGGGGAGAAGAGAAGGGTGAGGGAAGAGAAAAATTGAAGGGCCACAGGGTAGAGGGAAAAGAGAAAAGGAGGGGAGGTGGAGAGAAAAATTGAGGGGCTGCAGGGGAGAAGGAAGAGAGAAAAGGAGGGTAGGTGGAGAGAAAAAAATGAGGGTCTGCAGGGGAGAGAAATAGAGGGAAGGGGAGGGGGAGAGACAAATTTAAGTTTTGGGCAGTATGAGACACATGGAGTGGCTTGTGGGGAAAATGAGACACATGGAGTGGCTTGTGGGGAAAATGAGACACATGGAGGGGAATGAGACACATGGGGGAAAATTAGACACATGGGGGTAAGAGATACATGGAGGGGGTTGAAAGACATGAGACACATGGAGGGGATTGAAAGACACATGGAGGGGCTGCAAAGGAAGGGAGGGGGAGAGAGACACATGGATGAGTTTTGGGTGAGATGAGACACATGGAGTGGCTTGTGGGGAAAATGAGCACACATGGAGGGGAAATGAGACACATGGAGGGGTAAAACACATGGAGGGGTAAGAGACAAATGGAGGGGGTTGAAAGACATGAGACACATGGAGCGGATTGAATGACACATGGAGGTGCCTGGGGGGAATGAGACACATGGAGAGGCTGCAGGGGAAGGAAGGGGGAGAGAGGCACATGGATGAGTTTTGGGCGGGATGAGACACATGGAGTGGCTTGTGAGGAAAATGAGACACATGGGGGGAAATGAGATACATGGAGGGGGTTGAAAGACACATGGAGGTGCCTGGGGGAAATGAGACACATGGAGGGTCTTTAGGGGGAATGAGACAAATTAAGAGGCTTGGTGGTAATGATACACATGAGAGGCTGGGGGAGGAAATTAGACACTTGGGGGAATGAGACACATTGAGGGGGCGTGACACATAAAGGGCTAGGTGGGAGGAAATACAACACTTGGGGGGGATGAGACACCTGGAAGGGCTGGGGTGAGGGGATAAGACATATGGGGGAAATGAGACATATGGTGGGGCTGGGAAGGAGACACATGGAGGGGCTGGGGAGGGAAAGAATGAGACACATCAAGGGGCTGGGGGGGCCCAGGGAATTTTTTGCACCGGGGCCCCATGGTTTCTAGTTATGCCTCTGGTACAGGGATATAGATCACTTTCACTTAACAACTTGGCGGTCTCCTATTGTATATTTAAACAAATGGAGGTCATTTAGTTACTCCAATGGCCACTGGATGGAATGCCCGTCTGCCAACGTCAAGGCAGACCCCCCTAGACGGGTCCTACTCTGACCCTTTACCTTGCTTTCTTGAGCTTCTGGCAAAAATATCTCTAATGAGACAGAAATTGGTATTTTTCATATACACCCCTATATACTTGTTAACCCTTAATGGGGAACACGTCGGATGGGCGGCAGCATTGTAACCTAGGTGCTAATAAACCTACATTTGTTACTTTCTTAAAGGTATTTAGTCATCTGCATTTCTCTATCATATTATACAGTTGGTTTTCTTATAATCCTTTATATCTAGCACATTAGCTCTTGGAGTCTGATGATACATACCTTTATTCAATACTCTGGCTATCTGTTTTTACCATTTCCTGCTCATACTGCAGCTTCAGTTCTGAAGAGGTGTATTCTTTTTAATAACTACAATTTTTACTGTTTTTTTTTTTTTGCAGGAATCTCCAGATCTACGCATACCGGCTCCTGTGCTAATAGAGAACTTCAGAAAGATCAATCTCTACCTGTTGTGGTGATTGTGTCAGTAAGCTGTTAGCAGCTGCCTCATTGTAACTCATCTCTAACAAAGCAGCCATCTTACAATACAGTAGATGACGTCAGGACAGATCTAGAGTTTTGAAGCGCTCTTTACTTTTCAAGAAGAAAGGAGAAAATCTGTTCCTAGTGTGAATATAAATTATATAAATACAGGTAAGGACTGATCGTGTTAGTAAAAATCTCGAAGATACTTTATTAAGGAAACGAAAAAAATAAAAAATGAACATACAAAAAAAATAAAAAATGAACATACAAAAAACCCTGGCTATGACTACCTGACTCCACAAGGGTCAATTATGGTAGTCAACGCGATGAGCAACAAATAAACGGGGTAGGGGAGTGAGGGATAATATGTGTAAATAAAATAATAAACTGAGTTGATAGACGTCGCTGTAGTGATATGTATCACTGTATCAAAAAGATGTATCTAGTACACTGAAAAGTATTCAAATTGTTAAACTTGGCTCGGCTGTCAGGAAGCTCCAAGGAGGCTAGATGTGCCTTGCCGGTAGATAGCAATATATATTGGTATGCCGAAAATAGGTCTAATGCATCTACATGTATCTACACGGTTTAGTAAAGGAAAAAGGTCTTCATTGAACAGTCAGCCCAAACTCAGTCTACAGTATTGGCAGCAACTATAGGGTGCCCCGTAAAGGGAAGCTAATGTCAGCGGTTACCTATATAAGTACTATGTTGACTAATCTCTAGGTTACAAGCATATTCCTGTATGTGTGCCGTATTATCAGTAAACCGTGACTGATATTGGCTGCCTAATAGTAATGAGAATTTGGATACTTTTCAGTGTACTAGATACATCTTTTTGATACAGTGATACATATCACTACAGCGACGTCTATAACTCAGTTTATTATTTTATTTACACATATTATCCCTCACTCCCCTACCCCGTTTATTTGTTGCTCTTCGCGTTGACTACCATAATTGACCCTTGTGGAGTCAGGTAGTCATAGCCAGGGTTTTTTGTATGTTCATTTTTTCTTTTTGTTTTTGTTTCCTTAATAAAGTATCTTCGAGATTTTTACTAACACGATCAGTCCTTACCTGTATTTATATAATTTATATTCACACTACGAACAGATTTTCTCCTTTCTTCTTGTTACTAATTCCTTTAGGGTTACCCCCTTCTCTGTTTCCTTAGATTCTGGGACATTGACCTTTTGGCCAACTTTTCCCTAATGATCATTACTTTTCACTTTACTCTTTTGTATAGTTTTGCTATGGGAGTATTTTTGGCTGTCATCGGTTAACTGAATTCATTGTTTTTATTTAAATTAAAACTTTATTAGTTAATTTGTTTTTGCAGACTATGCTAGGCTTTTTCAATCCTAGTTTTTTTGCATTTTGCTAAGGTAATAATTGATAATCAAGTAGTGTGATGTTTTTAGAACTATTTTATCAAATTAACTTCATGTTAAAAATACACAATAAGTTGTTCCTTTAAAAGGTTACTCCAACTCTTTTGACTCATGGGGTTGTTTTTATTTTTACCTCACAATACCGTATTGGACATATTTAGCTTATGTCCCCTTAAAAAGTGAAAACCAAAAACTTACCTGAAAACCAATGCCAGGGCAAAGCTCTCAGCACTGATCTCCCTCCTCCATCTGATGGCACTGTAGCTCTCACGCAGTCCAATTACAGACTTCTCATATTATATACCGTATTTATCGGCGTATAACACGCACTTTTTCTCCCTGAAAATAGGGGGAAAATGATGGGTGTGTGTTATACGCCGATATCCCATATTTACTTACCTGTCTTGAAGCGTGGGCCGGTGTTCAGCGCCCACCGCGGTACTGGAACTTCAATTTCAGGTTCCGGTTTCCGGCGGGACTGTCAGTCCCGCCGGAAACCGGAACCTGAAATTGAAGTTCCAGTACCGCGGTGCGCGCTGTGAAGCCGGCCCACGCTTCAAGACAGGTAAGTAAATATGGGACAAGGGGAGGGGGGGCACTATGGGACAAGGGGAGGGGGGAACACTATGGGTCAAGGGGAGGGGGGGACACTATGGGACAAGGGGAGGGGGGAACACTATGGGACAAGGGGAGGGGGGGACACTATGGGACAAGGGGAGGGGGACACTATGGGATGGGGGGACACTATGGGAGAAGGTGGAGAATACTATGGGAGGGGGTGGGGAATACTATGGGAGGGGGAGAATACTATGGAAAGGGGGGGACACTATGGGATGAGGGGGGAACACTATGGGAGGGGGTGGAGAATACTATGGGAGGGGGGAGAATACTATGGAAAGGGGGGGAACACTATGGGATGAGGGGGGGAACACTATGGGAGGGGGTGGAGAATACTATTGGTGGGGGGAATACTATGGAAAGGGGGGAACACTATGGGATGAGGGTGGGAACACTATGGGAGGGGGTGGAGAATACTATGGGAGGGGGTGGAGAATACTATGGAAAGGGGGGGAACACTATGGGATGAGGGGGGGAACACTATGGGAGGGGGTGGAGAATACTATGGGGGGGAGAATACTATGGAAAGGGGGGAACACTATGGGATGAGGCGGGGAACACTATGGGATGAGGGGGGAACACTATGGGAGGGGGTGGAGAATACTATGGGAGGGGGGAGAATACTATGGAAAGGGGGGAACACTATGGGATGAGGGGGAACACTATGGGAGGGGGTGGAGAATACTATGGGGGAGAATACTATGGAAAGGGGGAAACACTATTGGATGAGGGGGGGACACTATGGGAGGGGGTGGAGAATACTATGGGAGGGGGGAGAATACTATGGAAAGGGGGGAACACTATGGGATGAGGGGGGAACACTATGGGAGGGGGTGGAGAATACTATGGGGGGGAGAATACTATGGAAAGGGGGGAACACTATGGGATGAGGCGGGGAACACTATGGGATGAGGGGGGAACACTATGGGAGGGGGTGGAGAATACTATGGGAGGGGGGAGAATACTATGGAAAGGGGGGAACACTATGGGATGAGGGGGGAACACTATGGGAGGGGGTGGAGAATACTATGGGGGAGAATACTATGGAAAGGGGGGGAACACTATGGGATGAGGGGGGAATACTATGGGGGGGGGGATTTCCTGGAATTTCCTTCTTAAAATGAGGTGCGTGTTATACGCCGGTGCGTGTTATACGCCGATAAATATGGTACATCTCATTGGACATTTCTCGACTCGCAAAGGGTGGGAGGCAATAGTGGGAGGGAGATTTTTTTTTTTTAAAGTCAACTTGTTCAATGTAGCAATGCATGGAGGCAGAGGGGCCGCATAGAGGGATGGAGGCAAGGAGGGAGAATGAGCTCCCTCTTGCAGGGCTACCTCCAAGGGAGAAGATTGTTAAAATTTATTAAAATTAATAAAAGGAATGGAACATATCAGCTATGAAGAAAGGTTAACAAATTTAAACCTATTTAGTTTAGAAAAACGTCGCCTGAGAGGGGATATGATAACATTATACAAATATATTCGGGGCCAATACAAACCATTGTGTGGAAATCTATTCACAAACCGGACTTTACATAGGACACGAGGCCATGCGTTTAGACTGGAAGAAAGAAGATTTCGTCTAAGGCAAAGGAAAGGTTTTTTTACTGTAAGAACAATCAGGATGTGGAATTCTCTGCCTGAAGAAGTGGTTTTATCAGAGTCCATACAGATGTTCAAACAGCTACTAGATGCATACTTGCAAAGACAGAATATTCAAGGATATAATCTTTCAATGTAGGGTAATAACTGCTTGATTCAAGGATAAATCTGACTGCCATTCTGGGGTCAATAAGGAATTTTTTGTCCTAGCTTGTTGCAAAATTGTGCTTCAAACTGGGGTTTTTTTTTTGTTTTTTTGTTTTTTTTTTCTCTTTTGGATCAACAGCAAAAAACAGGTGTGAGGAAGGCTGAACTTGATGGACGCAAGTCTCTTTTCAGCTATCTAACTATGTAACTATGTAACTATGTAACTATGTTATGTGCAGACAACAGACATAAATCTTGCACAGAACTCCCATTTGACAATCCATAATGGAATCAGTCCATAAGAGTTCTGAGCAGCAACAGTCACATGTGCCAGGGGTGTAATTGTGCAGGTCTGTTCTAGAGCGAGTGGGTAAAGTGGCACAAGAGCTAAATGTAGGATGCATTTTATGTACAGGTAGGTTTCTAGAATAGTTTACAATAAATGGTTAGTTGATTGGATTACATGGTTGCAAGAGAGGAAGCAGGGTCGGTTACCAAGGTTCAAGGAGGGAAAGCTATTAACAGTTTAATTGATATGCATTTCTAAAGAAGTGAGTTCAAAATTTGAGATAAGTTCTGTCCTTTGTACTCGGACAGGAGTACAACAATATATCTATGGCTCCTCTTTGTTTGCAATGTTTGCCATGAGTTAGCCTTGTCTGAACTGGATTGTGGATTGTGATGTATTTTTCTAAAAATGTAACATTAATTTGAAAGTAATAAGAACATGAAAAAAGGGCTAACACTAGTTATAGGTTATTTTCAATTGTGTGAATTCCAGTAGTGGCAATTCACATTTAATATGAAAACTGTGTCTTTGCCCCAACTTGAAATCCTTGACTAAACAACTAGAGGGAAAGAGGCCAATTGTTCAGTGCATCGGATAACATTTCTGGAATATTTTATAATAAATGCAAATTTCTATGAAATTTATAGGTTAATCTAAAAACAACATTATTTAAAGACAATCTGAGCCATATGAAATGTTGTGTCCAGATGTTGAACACATGCTGTGTGGCCTTTATTGGACTGAGATGGAGATATTTGGGCAAAACATCGTTGAGATCCACAATATTATTGTAATTACATCGGAAAGAGAGACTATTGACCAACTGCATGTACCACAATACTGAAAATTTCAAAAGAGAATTGAACAAAATAAAATACACAGCAAGGAGGGGTGCCGTCAATAAAAAAAATTGACAAGGCTCTCACAGAGAGGCAACTAATGCAACAATATGAATAAAGGATTCCATCAACAAAGCTTCGGTTTTCATACCCAAACATCGGATACTTTCTTTTTTAGGAGCACAAAAAGATAATGAGAAAAGAAATATGGTGACTGCAGAAATGTTTCCAACAATAAGCATACGTTTCAGATAGAAAGGCTAAAACAAGTAATGCTTACAGGAACACTCTAAAGTTTTACATAAATATATTGATATGATGTATATACTGTTGAACTCACCTTTTATACAGCGCCATCACAGTTTAGGCACTGCAGCCGCTCCACCTACTATGAGGTCATACTGGCAGGTGAATTCAGGCCATCCAATGTCCCTTATAGAGAATCATTGGGGCTCCATGGAGCATGCACATAAATTACTGCTCATGATGACGCTAAACCTGAAGACTTCAAATTATTTAGTCTTCACTAGAAAGTACCTCAAGTGGATCTACAAGGACAGCATCTAGGCCACAAGGCAACTTCATTAAGCTGTAGTGGTTTTGGCGCTTAGATGTACCTTTAAACTCAGACTAATTGTGAAGTCAAGGCCTACTGCAACACATATAAAAAGAAGATACAGCGCTAACTTCAAAGGCAGCAGAATAAGGTCTGTTACTTGGATACCCTGATAACCCAAGAGGAATAAAGAAAAAAAAACAGACTGCGCCAAATAAGAAATACTAGATAATCTTATACAGATATATGTATACACAATACTATATATAAAAACAATGAGATATAACAATAATAAAGAGTCCCAGCAGAAACAGTATGTTTTGGAGATAAGAATATTTTGAAGGTAGTGCTTTTTTGAAGGTCAGTCTGTTATCCTCCTTAGTGTTCAAGTAGACAAAACTTTAGTGCAGATGAGGAATTCTGTTGTTGGTGTATCATATGGAATAAAACACAAAAGAAACCACCAACAGTGTAACCCAGTATGTACAATGTTTTAGGTAAAATTAAAATAAAATACACTCACAAGGAGAGAGCTTCTATTCAGCTCTTAGATAGGGCTCTGAGAGGTACAATCCCCGCTCAAGGATAAATCTGGAGCTGTCTTCTTTTGATGTTCACAATGTAAACGGCATATAAAAGGAATAAAACAAGATATAGTGCTCACTGTTTTTCTATATATTTTTTAAAAGTACTATATTTACATTTATCAACTGATTGCATATCATTAAAAAACACAGTTGTTGTCCAAACATCTATTTAAAACATTGTGTGTGTGTGATAATACAGAATAGAAGATTTAATTAGAACAAAATTATCAAAAACATTAAAAAGCCATTGATATATGGGGGGTGGGGAGGAAACAACATTTCCCAAAGTGTATTTAGGCATCATGATCGCGATCACATGGGTTATGATTGACATGTAGTCTAAGGAGGGTGGAGACCAATTAAATGTGTTTAGCACTTCATGCGGTCACATGATGTAAACAAAAGAGAGAAAGAAATATATAATTCTGTCGATTTCAAGTTTGGCTGCCCCAAAAATTTTTAAATCACCAGCAAAGAGGGCACATTGGTAGTGTGGAGTCAGGGTGGAAACTAGGAGATACTCACCCTGAATATTCACATAGAAAACATAAAATAACTATTAATTAAGCTATTTTAAGTTATCTATGTGAAGATTCAGGGTGCCTTAGGCATTGTGTGGATGTCAAGTTTGGTCCGTTGTTCTGAGTAATGTCTGATGGGAAATGGTAAGTTATGGTGGAAGAAGCTCCACCACATCTTACCATTAAAGATGTTACAGATTTTTCAGAAGAATTGTTTTATTTAAAAAAATCAACATTGACAGTTCCCCATTTTCGTTCTTATGTAATCAGCATGACCAGACGTCACCTAACCGCTTTCTAAAGCAAATGTCACCTTCTGTCTCCGCCCTGTGGTTAGGCTGAGATATGCTCTTGAATTTTTAGATAATCTGTGCTGCTTGTTCATAAAGTGATACACTATCACAGTTTCTAAGACTTTTTATGACTGGTTCTTTGAGTATATAATGTATAAATTATTATTATTAATATCTTGCATAGCATTGCTATGACATGTTTTTTAGTGTGAGTGACTGCCTCCTTTAGTAACGCAATTGTCAACTTAGTTAAAATGATTTTTATTAGTGGTTATAGGAAAAGCTGTTAGGCACGTGTTGCAGTAAAAAAAAATACAGAAAGAAAATAGAGTGCGCCAAATAAGAAATATTATAATCTTATACAGATATATGTATACACAATATTATATATAAAAATATTGAGATATAACACTAATAAAGAGTCCCAGCAGAAAAAGTCTTTTTGGAGATAAGAATCTTTTGAAGGTAGTGCTTTTTTGGGAGGTCAGTCTGTTATCCTCCTTAGTGTTCAAGTAGACAAAACTTTAGTGCAGATGAGGAATTCTATTGTTGGTGTATCATATGGAATAAAACACAAAATAAACCACCAATAGTTCTTGTGCATGTGCAAGGTAATTTATGTAGGATATTCTATAAATCCCTATTTTGTAAATATGTTTGATGATAATAGTAGCATAGCTACTGGCAGATTAAGTCACCAGGAGAAGGTAGCAAGGCATGTCACTGTGTGTGGGAGGGAGGAGATGATGCTGGAACTGGTTCTTGGTATTAATATTTAAGACATAGGAGCACATTCCCTCACATTTATCTCTGTATTTTGAGCATCCTTTATGTATATTTTTTAATTGTATTATGGATTTTCTCAGGCAATAGGATAGCAAAGTTTTTCAAAGTTTGTCTGTGTTGTCCTGGGGAGGATTGCATTATGTGGTAATATTTTGCCTTTGTCTCGCATATTAACATAGAAACATAGAAACATAGAATGTGACGGCAGATAAGAACCATTCGGCCCATCTAGTCTGCCCAGTTTTCTAAATACTTTCATTAGTCCCTGGCCTTATCTTATAATTAGGATAGCCTTATGCCTATCCCACGCATGCTTAAACTCCTTTACTGTGTTAACCTCTACCACTTCAGCTGGAAGGCTATTCCATGCATCCACTACCCTCTCAGTAAAGTAATACTTCCTGATATTATTTTTAAACCTTTGTCCCTCTAATTTAAGACTATGTCCTCTTGTTGTGGTCGTTTTTCTTCTTTTAAATATAGTCTCCTCCTTTACTGTGTTGATTCCCTTTATGTATTTAAATGTTTCTATCATATCCCCCCTGTCTCGTCTTTCCTCCAAGCTATACATGTTAAGGTCCTTTAACCTTTCCTGGTAAGTTTTATCCTGCAATCCATGAACCAGTTTAGTAGCCCTTCTTTGAACTCTCTCTAAGGTATCAATATCCTTCTGAAGATATGGTCTCCAGTACTGTGTACAGTACTTCAAGTGAGGTCTCACCAGTGTTCTGTACAATGGCATGAAGCTGTTTAAAGCTAAATGGTAACACAAAAATTTATACAGTGGGACCTCGGTTTACGAATTTAATGCGTTCTCCCGGACGTTTCTTATTGCGAAAAATGTGTAAACCTAAACGCGGTTTCCCATAGGAATGCATTAAAAACCTATTAATCCATTCTGGAGGTCAGAAAAAAGGCAAAATGAGCTGGCATGGAAACCAACCCACAATGCAGAACACACAATAAAAGGCATGCAAATGACGAAGCTCAGCTCCCTACCTTTCCACAGCTTGAGAAATGCACCAAAAAGTCCCAAAACAACTGCAAACAATTTCCAGAATGGCTCCAAAACTCGATTTAAAAGTCAGTGGTGCTATAAACCTCCCAGTTGCAATGCATCCTGGGGAAACTTGTTTGTATTGCGAAAAAAAAATTGTAAACCGAGGCATTATTTTCAATGGATTTTTATTTGTAAACCGAAAATTATGTTAACCGAGTCGTTTGTAAACCGAGGTCCAACTGTAATCATATCTGCTGTTTATCTCACTGAGCAATAGCACAGAGCACAATGAGGGAGTTTCAACCCAATTATATTGTCTATATACATTAAAGAGTTTTATGTTTTCCTCAAACAACTTTCTACAGGATCAAGAACTAGTGCCAGCAGCAAAAAGGAAAAATAAAATATTTGTTTGTGTATTTTTTTGTGAAATCCATCATTCAAGAAACTCCATTTGTCACCACAAACTTCTAATTAGATTTCTTGCCTGTTTATTCTTTTTGTTCTGGGTGCACGTGCTAAAATTTCTGCTTCATTTATTAGAGGTTCATTTTCCTCATACCTGGTTTTGATAGTTATGTCAAATACACAAAGAAAAACAAAGCCCCAGCTACACAAGGTGTTTGGGATTTTCTGTGGGAGCTAACCAGTTGACAATAAATGCCTGAAAACAAACTTGTACATTCAGATGCAGACCTAGAGCATAATAGAGGAATGGACATTGAGAGATTTATTAGTTGTGCAAAAGACAGAGCAATATATTTTATTTACATCACATACTATAGTCGTTTTTTCTCAAAATTGCTGGGATTTTTATTGCTACTGAGCTCTGTGATATATTAATGTGCAGTACAGATTGCTGGGCGTTTTATTGCTACCGTGTATCTGTGATACTCTAATACACACGACACATTTCTGGGAGTTTTTTGTTGCAAGGGTATATTATATATTCACATACTGGGCATATATTTTGAGCTTTGTTGCTGTGGAGTTTTGACTAATGCAAACAAGATGTATTTGGGAGTTTTGTTGCTGTGATATCGTTTTTTACTATGAATGTGGTTGGTTTGAAAACGTGTTACAATATTATAAATTTTTTCTGTTGTATACACCCATTATGTCTGATATTGTAACTTGGAAGGATACATCTCAAGGAAATAGCAGCATAGGGAAAGTACCATATTTTTACTTGGATAAGACGTCTCACTGTATAAGACAACCCTTATTTTTTGAGCCCAAAAGTAACAAATACATATTTTAAACATCTATAGAACTGAAGTCCAGTTTGGCTGATCAGGATCCCTCACCAGTCCCGGGCGCCCTCACACTCCGGTAGGCCGCTCCCTGAGGTCAGGTCTGGACACTAGTTCCCTGAACCATCCTGCTGTTGTGCGCGCGGTACCCTACGGGGAATGTCTGGGCATGATGCGAGGAAGCAGTTGGTTGCGTAAGATCAAATTCACAGAGAAGCGCCTCCTCTGCTTCAAGGATGTCAGCAGGCCACGGAGGTGTACAACACAGACTATGCCGGCAGGAGTCTGGCAGTAGCGAACCCAACAGTCAGCTGAGTGTTCTGTCAGTGAGTTGCCAAGTTTTGTGCCCAAATTGTGCTGAGTAAGTACCGTAAGTATTTGGCTTTATAATTAGATTTTTGAAGGAGCTCCAGCCTGTCAGGCCCATTGCAGTGATATTCTGTGTATAAGACAACCCCCAATTTCAGACAAAAATGTTTTAAAAATCAGTCTTATACATGGCAAAATACGGTATATCCAGACAATTCATGAAAATCCAATGTGGAGATCAGCTTTACAGCAGCTACACGTCATAGAGCCGTAGAGAAGATAATTCCGTTTGGCTGCCATGCAACACAAAGTGCTTGAATTGATATCATAGGACTGTTATCCTCTACATAATTATCATGTGTTGCAGAATTTCCCCCTGGCTTTGATATTGAAGAAGCTTTAAGATTATCTGTTTGCCTCCAGTTTTAAAAATGTAAAAAGGCACTACATGCAGTTGGACAACAAAAGAGACAGCAGAAAACTAGGTCTCCATGGTAACACAGTAACTAAGACCCTTTATACTTAAAGGGATACTAAAGACACCCAGGCCACTTCATTGCAATGAAGTTGTCTGGGTGCAGCGGCCCTTTAATTTTAACCCTGCAATGTAAAGCACTGCCATTTAGTATGTACAACAATGTTATAATTGCAGGGTTAAATACACCTCTAGTGGCTGTCTGTGTGCTTCTGCTGAATAGCCAAGTCAGACTTGGTTATTCAATCAAATAAATCTACTAGAGCAGAATTTGATTGGCTCGATTCATTGTTTTGCTGTGCATGTGTACTAGACTCCCAATGCTTCTCTATGGGAAAGCATTGGATAGACTGAGTGTAACGGATCGTTTCAGCATGAAAGGGGAAAAATCCGTTTAGGCGATAATCCCCTTTTCTGGATACAGGCACAGCTACTGCAGAACACCACACTCCCGATCTGGATACGAAATAACACTCCGAACTGGAACAGCTGAACAAGAAAAGCATACAATCGGCTTACACTCTTGGCAGTCAGCTTACAATCCAATCCCCCCCAAGAACGAGACGACACTTCATTTTGAGGGTTAAGCAGGAACTCAAGACTGGGACACCCAGTCTGGCTTTTATTACCAACAAGTACATACAGGACACTCCCAGGGGGAGGATGAAATTAACCAATCACATGGATGTACCTCCCACACATTTCCTCCCCTTAGATTAACACTTAACACAATTATACTGTACACCTTTTTCCCCAATTCCTGGATGTACCCCAAATACATATGCTACACCTCCAAAACAGGTATCCCCTGATAGCCCTTATTCAGGGGGACAACATATGCAAGAATCAGCCCATTCGGATAAATGGTTCAGGAGTTATGGGACTTTAAAGTATTGACCGACCGCATGGGTAAAGTATCCGAAAACAGTTCCATGCATTTTGGCCCTGCGGTCGGTCACAAACAGGTGAATGAAACATACGAATTACTGGTGTTATAGAGACTAAGGGGAGTTCGTATGAATCCCCTAGTTCGTACGTTTCTTTCTACCGAACGGCGGGCCGTTCGGTAGTTTCCCCACGAAATCCTGGAAGTCTGGAGGTCTCAGCGGTGTTTGCCTAGTCGAGTGTCCGATTTCAGTTCCAGACACTCGACGGCAAAACACCGCTGTTCGGTAGTTAAAGATGGCCGCCGCCACGTGTTGGTTTCATGAATGGCGGCCACCCAGAGGACAAAGACCACACTGCACTGATTGCCAATTACCCGTTTGCAACATTGTTGCAAATGGTAATTGGAGGCACACTTAGTCCTGGGTGGTCTGGTTGTTCGGTAGTTTCCTCAATACAAGGAATGGAGGGATTCTACCGAACAATCAGAGGAAGGCTGCATATATATATAACCCAGGTTAACTGCATACATAAATACATATACAATATACAGGCAGTACAATAGGATATGCTTCACAGTCTTAAAGGGACAGTAGTCCCAAAATGTCCATCGCTGATTTTAAAGGGCCAGTAGCAGCAATATAAATTAGTACATGCCCAAATATAGTCTTTAAAGTGCAATATGTCCAGGGGCCATAGTCAGCGGGCAGGAGGCTAGCAGCCAGGCTTCTCCAGCCCACAGTGGCGAAGTTGGTTTCGCCACAATTCTCCCCTTTACCAATTAGACTAACAGGGTATCTGACCTCCTGCCGGTCAGTGCCCTGGTTAGTCCAGCAACCCACCCACAGAACAGAAGTAGTAGAGCAGCCCACCCATAATAAACAGTTACCACACTTGGGTGAGGGAGAATTTTGTCCAAGTTCAGGTGCCTCCCCACGGCTGGGGGAGAGACTGATAGGCTGCCTTGGTGGGTTGCTGTGGGGGCAGAGACCAGCGGTACTCTGTCCTGTTGCCAGCACTACCACGGGAGTAGTCTGGTGGGAGCCTGGCTGCTGGAGACCGACTGTCTCCCCTTTAGATATATCGCTCTGTGGCTGGGGGACAGGACCGACCGTCCCTACCCCTGGGGCTGTAAGTGCAGAGACTACGGTCCCATCTGCACAGATGTGGGGCTTAACATCTCCCCTTGGTGGGTTAGGCTGCCGCTGGAGAGAGGGTGTAACAAGCTCCTCTCTCTGGACGGTAAACTGCCGCTGGGGAGGGGAGTTAGCAGGCTCCTCTCCCTGCCACTCTCTCTGCTGGTGGAAAGGGGGACCAGCTGTCTCCCCTTTCATTCTCTTGTCCGGCTGCTGGGGTGCGAGACTGACTGTCTCTGCTCCCTGCAGGACACACTGCCGCTGGGGAGGATGGACGACACCATCAGCTCCCTGGGATACACACTGCCGCTGGGGAGGAAGGGCGACACCTTCTGCTCCCTGGGACACACACTGCCGCTGGGGTGGAAGGACTGCACCTTCTGCTCCCTGGGACAGACACTGCCGCTGGGGAGGATGGACGACACCATCAGCTCCCTGGGGCACACACTGCCGCTGGGGAGGGAGGACGCTGCTCTCCTCTCCCTTCGCTTCACACTGCCTTCTTGGCATATCACTTTGCTGCTGGGGGGCAGGAACAACAACCTCTGCCCCCTGTAACTCAGCCTGCCGCTGGGGAGGAAGGACTGTACCTTCGGCTCCCTTGGACACACACGGCTGCTGGGGAGGATGGACGACACCATCAGCTCCCTGGGGCACACATTGCCGCTGGGGAGGGAGGACGCTGCTCTCCTCTCCCTTCCCTTCACACTGCCTTCTTGGCATATCACTTTGCTGCTGGGGGGCAGGAACAACAACCTCTGCCCCCTGTAACTCAGCCTGCCGCTGGGGAGGAAGGACTGCACCTTCGGCTCCCTTGGACACACACGGCTGCTGGGGAGGATGGACGACACCATCAGCTCCCTGGGGCACCCATTGCCGCTGGGGAGGGAGGATGCTGCTCTCCTCTCCCTTCACTTCACACTGCCTTCTTGGCATCTCACTTTGCTGCTGGGGGGCAGGAACAACAACCTCTGCCCCCTGTAACTCAGCCTGCCACTGGGGAGGAAGGACTGCACCTTCAGCTCCCTGGGACACACACGGCTGCTGGGGAGGATGGACGACACCATCAGCTCCCTGGGCCACACATTGCCGCTGGGGAGGGAGGTCTGCAAACCCCCTGGCCCGCTCTGATTCCCACGGCAAGTACTCTCGCACTGCTTTCTTCACACGCTGTATTAGATCCTCTGAGAGGTTGGGTCCGCATATAGCCAGCACCGCGGTGACCTCTCTGTCATACGCCTCTTGAGTGTAGCTGGGTGCCATGCTTGCTCTGCTGCAGTTGGTTCCTTGTAGATAGGGGCGCTGTACGGGTACTGGCGTTGCCCTCACTTTGTAATCCAGGAATGGTGTTGTCTGTAGCTGTCCCTCTGGTTGTAGGAACGATCCCGCCGCTTGCCACCAATTGTAACGGACCGTTTCAGCATGAAAGGGGAAAAATCCGTTTAGGCGATAATCCCCTTTTCTGGATACAGGCACAGCTACTGCAGAACACCACACTCCCGATCTGGATACGAAATAACACTCCGAACTGGAACAGCTGAACAAGAAAAGCATACAATCGGCTTACACTCTTGGCAGTCAGCTTACAATCCAATCCCCCCCAAGAACGAGACGACACTTCATTTTGAGGGTTAAGCAGGAACTCAAGACTGGGACACCCAGTCTGGCTTTTATTACCAACAAGTACATACAGGACACTCCCAGGGGGAGGATGAAATTAACCAATCACATGGATGTACCTCCCACACATTTCCTCCCCTTAGATTAACACTTAACACAATTATACTGTACACCTTTTTCCCCAATTCCTGGATGTACCCCAAATACATATGCTACACCTCCAAAACAGGTATCCCCTGATAGCCCTTATTCAGGGGGACAACATATGCAAGAATCAGCCCATTCGGATAAATGGTTCAGGAGTTATGGGACTTTAAAGTATTGACCGACCGCATGGGTAAAGTATCCGAAAACAGTTCCATGCATTTTGGCCCTGCGGTCGGTCACAAACAGGTGAATGAAACATACGAATTACTGGTGTTATAGAGACTAAGGGGAGTTCGTATGAATCCCCTAGTTCGTACGTTTCTTTCTACCGAACGGCGGGCCGTTCGGTAGTTTCCCCACGAAATCCTGGAAGTCTGGAGGTCTCAGCGGTGTTTGCCTAGTCGAGTGTCCGATTTCAGTTCCAGACACTCGACGGCAAAACACCGCTGTTCGGTAGTTAAAGATGGCCGCCGCCACGTGTTGGTTTCCTGAATGGCGGCCACCCAGAGGACAAAGACCACACTGCACTGATTGCCAATTACCCGTTTGCAACATTGTTGCAAATGGTAATTGGAGGCACACTTAGTCCTGGGTGGTCTGGTTGTTCGGTAGTTTCCTCAATACAAGGAATGGAGGGATTCTACCGAACAATCAGAGGAAGGCTGCATATATATATAACCCAGGTTAACTGCATACATAAATACATATACAATATACAGGCAGTACAATAGGATATGCTTCACAGTCTTAAAGGGACAGTAGTCCCAAAATGTCCATCGCTGATTTTAAAGGGCCAGTAGCAGCAATATAAATTAGTACATGCCCAAATATAGTCTTTAAAGTGCAATATGTCCAGGGGCCATAGTCAGCGGGCAGGAGGCTAGCAGCCAGGCTTCTCCAGCCCACAGTGGCGAAGTTGGTTTCGCCACACTGAGTTCATAAGGTTGATGATTTCAGCCAAGGATGTCGGACCAGCATTAATGAAAATGGTGCGGTGAAGGCTTCAAGTCCTGAGTAAAACTTATGTTTTTATTGCAAACAAGGGAAGCGGTTACCGAAATAGTTCCAAGGTTATTCACTAACGTGAGAATTTACAGTGAATTCTGAGTGAATGTCACATTTAAGGCCAGAGTAGCTGAACTGAAAATATACCTGACTTATAGAGTGTTTTCAGTTCAGCTATTTTAACCTTAAGTTTAAACTTCACTTTCAATTCACCTTGAATTCTCACTTAGTGAATAACCCGGTTAGAAGAACACTATGACGTTAGTTATACAAGTTTGTATTTAAAAATTATAGTGTTTCTTTAAATCAGGGCTTCACGTTTTAATTCTAACATTAGTAGCCAGGCTTTAAAATGTATTGGTCACTGCAAACTTGGAGGTTTCATACCAAACTCACTAAGAGTTAATTTCTACTTGCCAATGGCAGCAGTTACTGTTTGACACACAGGGGAGGGCTGGCAGCCTCAGGCCTGGGGGGGCAAATCCAGTCAAGTGGCCCATTGCACTACCGAATCAGCTCACCATCCATGCCCACCTTTTCCTGGTTTTATAACGGATATTGATGTTATGCTAATCAGTAGCTCTTTGCCATACCCGCTCCTTCACGGCTCTGACTTTCAATGTTGTCAGAGCGCAGACTGAGAATCTCTGAGCCTGTGCTCTGACTCACTAACTGAGCGCCGGAACCACGAGGGGGAGGATATGATTTGACTGTACCTACTGCTGGTGTGCACCAGTGGAACACCAGGGAATCATTTAAATTGAATATGCTGCTGTCCCCAACTTGCGAGTTGTTTTGGCCGCTGGGCGCCTCTGTTGTCATAGCACCCTGTGTGACCATACAGCTTGCACAGCCCAAAGGCTGGCCCTGCTGACAGACACCCTGACACTCACTCTCAATAACACACACAAACCGTGACAGGCACACACACACACACTGACAGGCAGACACACACATTCACTGACAACCACTTACTTGACAGACACACTCACTGACACTCACACACTGCCAGACACACACATTAATAGACACATACACTTACACACACACTTACTGACAGACACACACACACACACTCACTGACAGACGCACACTTACTGACAGACAGTGACATCTGAACAACATTATGAACCCCCAGGCAAAGCAGTGCACTGGGGCCCTGCCTACACAGCTCACAGGAATAAAAACGTAAATTATAGATACAATTAAGCTTATATTTATTAGTACCTCCAACAAATGCAATACATACAATATATACACACAGACTGCTGAATATATTCACACACCGACTGCTGAATACATACACACACCAACTGCTGAATACATACACACACCAACTGCTGAATACATACACACACCGACTGCTAAATACACGCATGCAGACTGCTGAATAGACATACACACAGACAGACTGCTGAATAGACATAGAGAGAGCTGAAAAGATACACACAGTCCGCTGGATATATACACACAGACTGCTAAATACATACACACAGTCCGCTGAATACACACACACACAGACTGCTGAATGAACACACACACTACTAAATACACATAAAGAGACTGCTGAATACATACAGACAGCTAAATACACACATACTGCAGTGAGGGGTGCGGTGTGTGTGTGTGAGTGTGGGGGGGGGGCTGTGTGTGTGGAGTGCTATGTGAGTGTGGGGGCTGTGTGTATGTGGAGTGCTATGTATGTGGGGTGCTGTGTGTGTGTAGTACTATGCGTTTGTGGGGTGCTGTGTGTGTGTTGCAAAGTTTGAGGGGTGCAGGTACAAATGTTTTTACTTTTTTTTTTATACTACTATACATTAAATAAAATCTCTATGCCCCCCTCCCCCTTCTTCTTACCTTTGGTGGAAGAAGGGGGGGACAAAGCCAGCCCTGGTGGTCCAGTTGTGAGTTCTGTACAGCCTGCAGCTCGTCTGGCTGCAGGCTGTCTCCTGTCCTCCTGCGCACAGAATGCTGTGTGGAGCATTGCCATGGTAATGCGCGGCAATGCTCCACACAGTCTGCTTGCGGGTGGAGCGATTTGCCTTACAGGTCGGCCTCTCCTGCAGCCCTGGGTCCTAACTCCCTCTCTCGCCGATTGAAGGGAGATCTCCCTCTCCGGCCCAAGGGGGCCCACAGCCAGAAAACAGGGCCGCCTCCCCATTGGTCGGCAGGGGAGATCAAAGGATCTACCCTGTCAGCCGGGCACACTGGGCAGCGTGGTGGGGCCCCCATGCCTGTTGGCCACCCGGGCTACTGCCCAGCATGCCTATGCAGAAAGACGGCCCTGACAGACACACACACTTACTGACAGACACACACACACTCACTTCCAAACACACATACTTCCAGACACACACACACACACCTACTGACAGACACACACACACACACCTACTGACAGACACACACACACTTTCAGACACACACACACTCACAAATTAATTTTATTCCTTGTTGCTCCTACCTTTAGGAGTCCTCTGGGTCCTCTCCCCGGGGTCCAGTGGCTTTCATCATGATCTTCCTGCTCCTCTCTGCTCCCTCGCACTGTTTAGTGATGCGGGGCCGTAATGACGTCATATTCTGGCTCCAGGCATCATCAGAGAGGGCAAGCAGGTGCCTACTCTGCCTTGCTATGGGGGCACCCTAAGGTGGCCAACTGGCCACCTGCTGGGCTCCCTGTAACAGGTCCTCTGCCTGCTCCGCGCAGCACCCCCCACCTCCTGGCAGCTGGGCGCGGTGCACCCGCCGAGGATCGGCCCTGCAGCGCCCATTTTTCAAATTATTTAGGGCGGCCTAGGGGGCAATTGCCTCCCTGCCCAGCCCGCCCCTGCCTACCCATACAGTCATATCATGTGTCATTAGCAGGTTAAGAAGCATATGCTTGTGCTTTAAAAGGTGTGCACAGTCAGGGGATGGCTGTCAGCCTTAGGCCTGAGGGGCAAATCCAGTCAAGTGGCCCATTGCACCAAGAGGAGAATAAAAATACCTTTCCCATGTGATTGAAAGGGGGGAGGGGCAGTCACCTAAACAGACACACTCACTGACAGGCACACACACACTTGCTGATTTGACACACACTAACAAACACACACACACTGACAGGCACACACACACACTCACTGACAGACACACTGTTACAAGCATACTGACTTACACAGATAGACATACTGGCTGACACACACACACACACACACACACACAGATGAACTGGCACACACACAGTTACATACTTACACACACACAGACAGACATACTGACACACACACAGACATACATACTTGCACACACATAGACAGACATACTGACAAACACACACAGACATACTGACACACACACACAGACATACTGACACACACACACAGACATACTGACACACACAGAAACACACACACACACAATCTTTACACTTTTAAAGCCAGTAGACAGGGGCTGTAGTAGGGCGCTATGGGCTGTAGTAGGGGACAGGGGCTGTAGTAAGGGACAAGGGCTGTAGTGGAGGGTATGAGATGTAATTGGGGGGTTAGGAAATGTAGTAGGGGATAGGGGCTGAAGTAGGTTGATGGCGACAATTTGGGAAAGGGGCTGTGGTGTGGGTGATATGGGTTGCATTTGGGGAAAGGAGTTGTAGTGGTGATGTTATGGGGGGCTGTGGTGGGGGGGGGCAAGGGGATGAGGAAGAGGGACAGGAGCTGAGAGGGTGGGACAGGAGCTAAGGGGGGACAGGAGCTGAGAGGGGGATAGGAGCTAAGAGTGGGTGCAGGAGCTGAGGGGGGGACAGGAGCTGAGAGGGGGAAACAGGAGCTGAGAGTGGGGACAGGGGTTGAGCAACGGAGACAGGGGCTGAGGAAGGGAGACAGGGGCTGAGGAAGGGGGACAGGGGCTGAGGAAGGGGGACAGGGGCCGAGGAAGGAGGACAGGGGCTGAGGAAGGGGGATAGGGGCTGAGGAAAGGGACAGGGCTGAGAAAAGGGACAGGTGGGAGGGGGTTAATATAACATGAATGTACTGAGCAATGGGACAGGGGCTGAGTAAGGCAACATGGGCTGAGGAAGGGGGACAGGGGCTGAGGAAGGGGGACAGGAGCTGAGGAAGGGGAACATGGGCTGAGGAAGGAGATAGGGGCTGAGGAAAGGGACAGGGCTGAGGAAAGGGACAGGGCTGAGGAAGGGGGGCAGGGGATGAGGAAGGAGACAGGGGCTGAGCAAGGGGACAGGGGCTGAGGAAGAGGACAAGGGCTGAGGAAGGGGACAGGGGCTGAGGAAGGGGATAAAAATGTTATTATTTTTTTTTAATAAAGTGACATCATCAGGAGCAGCCAGCCAACTCCACTGGCTGCAGGCTGCAGGGAGAGAGTTAAGTCGAAAAATCTGAGTCCCTAGCCAGAGGCAGGGCATTCGGATTTTCCTTTTTGTGCTGGATGCGGACAGCACTGGATTTAAAGCGACCTAAGGGGCAATTGTCTCCCTACCTCCGTCCTAGCCAGCCCCTGTGCACAGTCCATTGCAAACCAAGAAACACTCAAGTGTTCTATTCTTTCATCTGATCTTAGTATTCATAAAAACTCTAGATATGTTCCAATTTGCTCACAGTAAATTAGAAACTACTTTTATTTTAAATCACCAGTTGACATACATATCTTATTTTGCAGATGCTGGATTTGAAAGTCTAAGTATCACGCAGAGCTTTAAGATGTGGCCCTCTGAGACTAATTTTCAGCACGGCATAACTGTGGATTGCTAAATAAAGAGACCCCTAGGGAAAGCCATAATCTGCTCTTTTCATTGTTCTGTAACTGGGGACATGCAGTATTGTGTTATCAGTCTGTCCCAACAAATACTATTATACGCTTAACGAAGAACAAAGAAAAAAAAAATTCAGTTGGTAAAAATGTTTTTATGAGTGCATTCCTTTTTGTAGTTTTATAACAGCGTGAGGCACTGCTGCTTAAATAAAATGTAACACACTTCATTATGTATGGCTTTGTATCACTTAATATAATATTGTTATATTCATTCATTTTTGTCTTGTTGTACAACGCTTTCTATTGTCCACTAATCCCAGTGGACAATTGGAAGTATTTCCCTAATTTAAGGAAAGTATAATTCAGAAAGGCAAAATAACAGTGAGTATGTTACTGTCGTTAAATATATGGGGATGCAGCGTATGTGCCTGCCCCACAAACCCACCTTCATAAACACATTTTGTAACATTTTATAACTCATTCTACCGCTTTGTCTTGCAATGTAATTACATGACCCACCATTATGACATGTTAAAATAGCTAAACTGGCTGTCGCTGGAATCCCAACGCACTTTTCATCTTTCCAGCCTTGTGTTTAAGAGCTTTTCTTGGAAGCTCCCACCTTACCTGAGTAGAATGCTCTTCCTGGCTGTTCCCGCCTTCTATAACTTCAGATCCAGTAACAGCACTATTTAGCATACCACAATACAAAAATAAAGTGGACTGGATCCTCATTTTCCTACAGAGCACTGCAAGTATGGAAAAACCTCACAGACACAATCATATCTTACTCCACACAGCTCTGGTGGTACAATCCCCACCTAGGATGTGTGGAATCAGGAAGCCAGCAGGGCATAAAGTAAAATCCCACATAAAATTCATTAGTAAATTAAATTTAAAAGGATTGAAACTTTATTAGGCAACCAAGTTACGAGAGAGTGAGATAAAAAAAAAAGTGCAAAATTGTGCAGACAAGCCACTGAAAACTGGGAAGCACTCCCTGTTAGCGATGTGCATGAGCAAAAAATTTGTGTTGGTTCCAACTTCCGAAATTCTTGACTTCGGCAATCCGGGACTTCGGTTCGGCACTTCCGAAATTCGGACTTTCGAAATTCAGGAATTTGGCAATTCGGGACTTTGCCAGTTCCCTAATCCTAACCCTACTCCCACCCCTAACCCTACTCCCACCCCTAACCCTACTCCCACCCCTAACCCTACCCAACCCCTAGCCCTACTCCCACCCCTAACCCTAACATACTCCAACCCCAACCGTAATCCCACCCTAACCCTAGCCCTACCCTTAACTTCACCCCTTACTCTACCCTTACCCTACCCCAGCCCTAATCCCACCCCTACCTTTAAACTTACCCCAACTCTAACCCCAGCACCCTACCCCAAGCCTAACCCCAACCTTCCTCTATCCCTAAACCTAACCCTACCCCTAACCCTAGTAGGGTTAGGTGTGGGGTTAGGGGTAGGGTTGAGGTAGGGGTAGGGTTAGGGTTGGGGTGGGTTTAGGGCTAGGGTTAGGAGTAGGGATAGGGATAGGGTTAGATTCCTGACATAATTCCCTTAATTTTCCCTCCCTCTCCTATTTTGCCACTCTTCAGAAATCCAAAGCACTTCGTCACTTCCGAAATGCGGTTTGGTACATCCGAAATTCGGCAATTCGGTTTGGTTCGGCTCTTCCGAAATTCGGCACTTCAATACTTCGGACATTCGGAAGCATCCAATTGTCCGAATTGCCGAAATTCGTCTGAATTTAAATTCGGACTGAAACAAATTGCCAAGCAAGACTGGTTTTGGTCTGAGGTGTCTGGAGAAAACCATAGAATTTTACCATGTTCTGAAGAAAATGCAGGATCTATAACATGTTAATAAGCTTTACTATAACATGTTTATCCTTACCCACACCAAAGTATATCATTATATCCCTGAGCTCTGCTTAGCAGATAAACAGGCCAATGCAATTTAAAAAGCTTAAAAGGATTAAAAAAAAATAGTATTTACTATAAAAGCATTAAAACATATTTAAGATTAAAAAGTAGCAAGATTAGTTTGTGGTTTCAGTTTTCACAAATAAACATAGCACGTCACATTGGAAATATGGTCAAACACGTCATTAATGATTTACAAGATTTTATTCAGTGGTGCAAATTCCAAAGAAGTTACAGTTGCCCTTTAACATCTGTGGTTGAGAAATTATTTGTAGGGTTAGTAAGGGATGATATTCAGAAATTGATAGTGAAGAAAAACTTTAATTAGTAACAAAGATATGATTTTATGAAAAACTGATCATGTAAAACTAACCAATTGCATTCTTTAAATTAATCAGTAGAAGAATAAATTGGTGTGTTGCAGTGATCAGAATTTGCCACAGCATTTGGTATGGTTTCACAGGAAAAGTTACTATACAAATTAAAAGCAACTGATTTAGATGAAAATTATTGAACTTGGTTTATGAAAATGGTCTGATCCAGGGCGATTTCTGAACCTATTCATTAAAGGAACACTATAGGGTCAGGAACACAAACATGTATGCCGGGGGGGGGGGGGGAGAGGACAGTAGATCCCCCCCTCATTGTTATTTAGGGCCCCCACCTACCGCGTGGGAGGTGGGGGGGGGACAATAGGTCCCACGCCCCTCGTTGTTATTTAGGGGGTTGGTTGGGCAGTAGGTCCTCCCGCCTCATTGTTATTTAGGGCCCCCACCCGCCGCTCAGGGGTGAGGGCCGGGGGGGGAGGACAATAGGTCCCCCCCCCTTTATTTTACTTTAGGGCCCCCACCCACCGTTTAGGGGTGGGGGCCAATAGGTTCTTATTTTTTTATTTTTTTTTACAGGGAGCAGCCATTGGCTGCTCACTGTTTACTAGACATGCCCCCTACCCGCGATATAGGAGTTATCTACTAAGCGGCTGCAAGATGCAGCCGCCGCAATGAATAGGATCGGAGTTTCATTCATTCGAATGAAATTGCAATACAAACAAAGTCCCGAATTGCGTTCTAACACGAATGGAGAAACTGTTCTCATTCTGTTAGGACACAATTCGGCAGTTTTGCCGGCGTTCTGTCTAAGTGACAGGACGTTCGGCAATACTGACAGGAGGCATCGTGGGAACAGGGAAGAAAGCTATTTGCACTTTACTGCATTGACTATCAAAGGGGCGTTCACACAGTTTCTCGTTGCATTTTATTCTTAACCAGTCATTGTTTTGGGGCCCCATGCCAGCTCGGGGCCCCAAGCAATTGCTTGGTTTGCTTGCCTTGTCGCGACGGGCCTGCACACGAGTCAAACGCTTGTTGATTGGCTGCCCTGCAGCTTTCCAAAATGCGCCATTAAATCGCCGAACACCGAACTCGAACCCGAACTGTTACTGAAATGTCCGGGGTCGGGGTCAAAAAATCGTAATGTTCGGTACGAACTCGAACTTTACAGTTCGGGTTCGCTTAACTCTAGTTGTTAAGGGCAGTACGGTGTTGTCATGCATGAAAAAATAGAGTATTAATTCACATGACAAAAACATAATTTTGCTCTCTTTATAAGCCAACCAGATAAGACCCCACCTTGACTATACAATACAATTTCAGATGGTTGTATTAAAGAAATATGTTACAGAAATAGAAAAGGTGATATGCGGGCTACAAAATTAATAAGGGTAAGGGAAGATTTAGATTTGGAAGAAAGGTTGGAAAACTAGAACTATACTTCACAAAAAATGAGCCTGTAGCAATTTCATACCTTCATAAAATATATATACAGGGCCAGTACAAACAACTATTTAAAGCATGTTCTTTATAAAGGACAAGGCGTCTCCCATTTAAACATGATAAAAGGAGATTTTGCCTAGAACAGAGGAAATGTTAAACTTGAGGTAATGAGTAAACTTCTAAAAAAAAGTTGTTTTATCAGTTACTGCACAGATTTTTTTCTTAAGAGAGCATTCAAGGATATAATAGTTCATTTGTGGGGTAACAGCTTGTTGATCTAATATGAGTGATTTTAGAGCAAATGTTTGTGTTCAGCCTATAGTGCTATGTAACAGTCTGTTTCCATTGTAGAAGCTGGGAATAAGGAGTGAAAGAGGAAAGAGGATGAAATACATATCCTTCTTGGTACCATGTTTGTGCATACATTAGAGTGCAAAACATGACAAAGTGCATGTGAAATAATAAGCTATTGATATCTATTGTGCATCATGTGAAACGAATGGTAAGATAAGATGTGCCGGCAGAAAATGGTTAACTCTGCCCTTTGTCACATTTTATCAAATATCTTACACCCCACTATCTTTTATTTTATTATCCTATTCCCTTTACCCCATGCTGTTACACCATGTTTCCTTGTCATATTTGCCATTTTGTTTTTCCTTCAGATTTCAGATCCCCACGAATTGCTTGCTACAAAGTATATTTCCCATATTCCACATTTATACAAGTGTGTATTATCCTATGCAATGACGGTCTCCCAAGATTTTCCCAACTACTAATTAACTCAAAACATCATCTACTCTTTGTTTGGAGTCCGTTTGATAAGTAGAAATATGTGAAACCATTACAAAATAAACAGGAAAATAAAACTGATGTGATGTTTCCCATACTCGTGACTACATTTGACCACAAGGTGGCAGCATTGTACTACAACTGTTGATAAAAAAAAAAAAAAAAAACAACAACAACAGAAGAAAAGAAGAGAATAATTATTATAGGAGGATCCCCATAATGTAACACGTATTTTATGTTAAAGGCAGCCTCATTTCAGTTGAAACTGATTTATTTATTTATTTAAATAAGAGCCAATGGCCAATTAAGCTTTATCCAGTATATCTATTCAATAATTGGTATTAAAAACAGACCAGGAGGAGGCTCTACCAATCAGGGGGGTCTCATGCTGAGAGGGTGCTCAGAGTAGCGCGCAAGCGTTGCAGAGGCAGGGTGAGGTAGTTAGCTTGCTGAGGGCAGTCTAGGAGAGGCTTCCCGGTGGGGGCTCCCCTTTTCCCGCAGTACCCTCGCCGTGGCTGTCGGTCAAGCAGTCGTGGCAGGCGCAACTCGCCGGTGCCTGCCGGGGTGTGAATTGTCACCTGTGGGGATGCATATTCCCTAGGACGTCAAGGACAACATTTTAAGGGGTGAGTTTGGGGATCTCCTCTCCCTGGTCCCTCTGGACCGTGAATCGGTGGACAGACCGCGGCGAGGGGAGATGGTGGAAGGTGAAAAAGGTAAGCAGTTGCCACGTACCTATGAATTGGCTCCAGGGTTTCTGTGTGTACGCGGGTAATCTCTTGCGGCGGTGGCCAGAGAGGGTGCCGTCATTATTCGGATATTTGGATTTAATTTGGGGGGCCTATAAAATTAATGGAGGTCAGTGCTGGTTCCGTTATGACCAGCAGTTTCGCCAGAAAATGGCGGTGAGTCCGGGTATGGATTTTGGGGTGCAGGATGGCAGCCTATGGCTGCTGTTGATGACCCCATGTCGCCCGGCCCCCTTTCAGGGAGCCGCCGGCACGTAGGCTGGAGCGTCGGCGGGACCACGAAAAGGAGTATGCGGGCTCTTTAATGAGAGCCATTGCCGATGGTATGGGTCATGTAGATTTCGACATGAGTGCTCGCACTGTGGCGGGGCTCACCCGGCCTCGAGGTGTTTTAAGAAGGGGAAGCAGGGGCCCCGCTCGGGTAAGGACGACGTACCTCGGACAGAGGACGCCGGTGAGCGTGGAAAGGATGCGACCGTGGCTCGACCGGTATCCTAGGCGTCGAGACGCGCAAGTTTTATTGGATGGGTTGTCGGTTGGGTTTTGTATCCCCTTTGTGCCTTTGTCCTCACCGACATTTGCGGGTAATTTGCGGTTGGGGTGGGGAAGGAAACCATTTTGGGGGACAAGCTTGAGAAGGAGGTTCGTCTGGGTCGTATGGCGGGACCCTTTGATGGCCTTCCATTTTGCGGGTCTCTCCACTGGGCTTGGATCCCATAAAGGAGCCGGGTCTAGGGTCAGGTATGCCTCCTTCGATCGGGCGCTAGAGTTGGTGCGGGACGCTGGGACTGAGGCCCAACTAGCGAAGTCGGACATCAAATCGGCTTTTCGCCTCCTTCCGGTGCACCCAGACTGTTTCCACTTGTTGGGGTGTCATTTCCAAGGTTTGTATTTCTTTGACATGTGTTTGCCCATGGGTTGCGCCATTTCCTGTTCGTATTTTGAAATGTTCGCTTCTTTCCTGGAATGGGTGGTCTCCCAGGTGGCGGGTCTGACATCTCTGACCCATTACCTGGATGAGTTCCTGATTGTGGGGCCGAGTGCGTCACGGGAATGTGCGGTGCTACAGGAGTCCTTTCAAAACGTGGCTGCGGATTTTGGCGTGCCGGTGGCGGCGGGTAAGACAGTCGGGCCATCGGGGGTGTTGTCGTACCTGGGTATTGAAATTGTCTCAGGTGAAATGGTGTTTCAGCTTCCTGAGGATAAGTTGGCGCACTTGGTGCGCCTGGTGGATCAGGTAAAAGGCGCGAAGAAAGTCCAGCTGCGCCAATTGCAGGTTTTGTTGGGGCACGTTAATTTCACATGTCGGGTTCTGGACATGGGAAGGGCATTTTCTTGCAGGTTGTCATTAGCGACGGTCGGGGATGGCCCAACCATTTCATTTTATACGCATCACTGGCCGTCTCCGGGACGATCTCCAGACTTGGGGTTCGTTCTTGGGGACATACAACGGGCAGTCCTGCTGGTTGCGGTCTGCTATTTCCAACATGGACTTGGAATTTTTTACAGATGCTTCGGGGCATACTTCCAGGGACGTTGGTGTGCAGAGCGATGGCCTCTGGACTGTCGTGGCAGTGAGCTTATAGGTAATTTGACTTTCCTGGAGTTTTTTTCCCATTGTGGTGGCGGTGGAGCTGTGGGGTGATGAATTTGCCAATCGAAAAGTGATTGTTCATACGGACAACTTAAGCGTGGTGCATGTGATCAATCACTTCACCTCTGCCTCTCCCCCGGTGTTGGCGCTGCTTAGGCGGTTAGTCTTGCTGTGTCTGCAACATAATGTATGGATTGTGGTGCGTCATGTTCCTGGCACCTTGAACGTGATAGCCGACTCTCTGTCTCGGTTTCAGTGGGACAGATTTCGAGAGGCGGCCCCGTAGGCATCACACACAGGGACGCCTTGCCCGAAGGACATATGGGACCTGGTTTCAGATATCTGATGCGATTGGTGAGGGATTTGTTATCGGAGTCCACGTGGTCCGCGTATGTGTCGGTTTGGCAACGGTGGTGCAGTGTGGGGTCCAACGAAGATCTCTCATTGGAGGCAGGGAGATTGGGTAACACGCTGGCTCTTCTGGAGACCTTATGTGCAGCAGGTAAGTCTGCGGCGGTCGCAGGTCGTCACTTGGCCGCCCTTTCCTTTTTATTTCAATGGGTTGGTTGGCAGGATGCTACAAAGGCCTTCTGCGTTGTGAGGGCCTTGAAGGGTTGGAAGAAGAGCCGTCGCCCTGATGCGTGACGACCCATCTCCTTCGAGGTTCTGTGTAGGTTGTTGGAATTTCTGCCGCAGGTCTGTTTTTCGGGTACAAGGTTTTACTGTTTCGGGTGGCTTTTTTGTTATGCTTTTTTGGGGCCCTTCGGGTCGGGGAACTGATGGCCCCTTGGGCCAGTGCGACAGCGGCGCTGCTACTGTCGGATGTCTCGATCTCTGACTGTGGGTTGGTGCTGTTAATTTGACGGTCTAAGACGGATTCCAAGGGAGTGGGTGTGCGAGTTCGCATAGGCAGGACAGGAGGTCCGTTTTGTCCCGTCGCGATGGTTCGAGAGTTCCTGACAGCTCGGGGAGGTGAAGAGGGGTCCCTTCTTTTTCATTGGGAGGGAACTTCACTGAGTCGTTTCCAATTTCCGCGGGTTCTGCGGTCCTGTGTGAGCGGAGTGGGGTTGGATCCCTCCTCTTATACTACCCACTCCTTTCACATTGGGGCAGGACCCAAGCCAGCGTGATGGGTTTTCAGGAGGATACGCTTAAGCACTTGGGCAGGTGACAGTCAGGTCGTTTTCAGCTGTATGATCAGTCTCATATGTTATAACCGACTCCCTGTTCTTCTTCGTCTTGTCTTTGTTGTTGTCTGTTTTCGCAGGCATGGTTACCAGATACGTATGGATTATGGGCCATTCCTATGTTTATTGGGTGGCTAGACGGGCCGAAGTCAGACCATATGGGCATAATCTTGGGGTTTCCATGTGAGTTAGTGCAAATTTGTTGGAGGGGTTTGAGGGGTTTGTCGTGGGCTAAGATGTATGCAGAGTGCGTACAGCTTAGTCGGTACCTGTCGGGGCCGGTCAGATTAGTGTTCAATGCGGGTGGGAATGATATTGGCCGTAGGAGGTTAATTGATTTGATTCATGAGATGAAGCAGGACATGGCCCGTTTTTTTGCCCTCTTTCAGGAGCTGACCCTTATATGGTCGGAAATAATTCCTTGGCCAGTTTGGGGGGTTTTGGGAAAAGGTAGGCCCTTGGAACGTATGACTATTGCGAGATTTGTGCGACGGCTGGGAGGGTTGGTCATTCGGCACGTGGAGCTAGAAGGGGATAATTCCAATGTTATGAGGAAGGACGGGGTTAATTTATCTCCCATTGGTTTGGATATCTTCAATGTGGGTTTACAGTCGGGATTGGAGGCTGCACTGTCTGCGGGGGGCACAATGCCGGCGCGGCGTAGCGCACAGGGGGAGGCATCGCGGTGGCGAGATCCCTGGACTGCGCAACTGGGAGTGAAGGAGAAAGACACAGAGTTGAGTTGGGGATACGACAGACCGCACAAGGGCTGATGGCAAGTGCTGACTGTTGAGGCTCTTGGGAAAAAGAGGTGGAGAACTGTCTGTTGGGTTAACCGCCCAACAGCTGACAGGTCATGGTTATTGGATTTGAATTAAGTTAATAAAGCTGTGGTCGTTGCAAGAAAAGTGTGTGGTGTCATATTGGGAGGGCAACGGGAAGGTAAAAGGAGGATGGGTCAGCACAGCAGTCAAGTGATTTATAAAGGTCTTCAGAACTACAAGCTTACATTATAGCCAGGTTAGGGTTAGCTAATGTAAATGTTAAGGCAGTGTAGGTATTAATGTTTTGTGTATGGCTTAAATGTCCCACCTGTCTCTTCCGACATCAGCACTGGATGTGCATGCGTGGCACTGTGATTTTCACAGTGAAAAGCGCGGAAGCGCCTCTAGTGCCTTTCAATGAGACAGCCACTAGAGGCTGGATTAACCCTATTGTGAACATAGCAGTTTCTCTGAAACTGCTAAGTTTACAGCTGCAGGGTTAACCCTAGATGGACATGGCACACAGACCACTTCATTGAGCTTTAGTGGTCTGGGTGGCTATAGTGGTCCTTTAAAATAGCAGTATGTGCTGTTCCAGTGTCCAACAACTACTAATGTCAGTGAGACCAGGATATGTGTGTTCCAGTTTGGCCCAAGATTACATCCCCCAGACTGCAGACTCTAGCATCACAAGGAGTAACTGCTGGGATGGAATCTCAATCCATGTATTCTATTCTGAACACAAACTGCCTGTTAAAATGTACATATATACAGACACACATATGCACACTATGTAAAGGAAAATAAATTAAACTGCTTTAGCTGATGGAATGCTATTTTTAATTCAAAACAAATATATACACACTGATCAGCCACAGCATTAAAGCCATGGATGCCAGAATACCTCTCAATGTGTCCTGCGTAGCAGCAGATCCTTCCTGCAAGTTGTGAGATAGGGCCTCCATGGGTCAGATTTGTTGTTATAGCACATCCCACTGATGCTCAGTCGGATTGTGATCTGGGGAATTTAGAGCCAAGGCAACACGTTGAACTCTTTGACATGTTCCTCAAACAATTCCTGAACAATTTTTGCAGTGTGGCAGGGTGCATTATAATGCTGAAAGAGGCCACTGCCATCAGGGAACACCATTGCCATGAAGGGGTGTACTTGGTCTGCAACAATCTCTAGGTAGGTGTTACCTCCCAACAGACACCAAATTAGAATTTAAACCGTTAAACAAGTTGACTACTTACATTGAGGGAGGGGGCACAAGGGCACTCTTGGCATCATAACCACTACAGTGCCACACTCCACCCACTAAAGAGATAGTGGGTGGAGTGTGCAGTGTTCCTTTAACATAGTTTGTATCTAGGCTTATTTGGATTGTAGTTCAAAAATTGGGTTCAACTTAAGAACCTATCTACATCGCTTTATTAGCTGTAGAATAGAAAATGAGGTCCTTCCCTTTGATTGTGATGTCAAAGTAAGAATTGATGATCTCAGCCAATCCAATGCTTTCCAATAGAAAAGCATTGGAATGGTAAAGCGCACTCGCAGCACAACAACGCACTAGCCAATCAGCATCTCCTCATAGGAGGCTCTGCATGGAGACGCTGAACGTTAGTGCTGCACATTGTGCAGTACTGACCCAGATGCACCTCTAGCGCCTGTCTGAGTGACTGTCACTAGAGGTGTTACTAGACAGTAATGTAAATAAAAATGCTTGCAGGAACAGCCAGTAGACACCAGAACAACTACATTAAGCTGTAGTTGTTCTGGTGACAATACTGTCCCTTTAAAATCCCTTAAGGACACAGCTTCTGAAATAAAAGGGAATCATGACGGAATATTTCCGCCATGTGTCCTTAAGGGGTTAATGTTGTGGCTAATGAGATTTTTCTTAATTGCTCTAATTCCTGTATTTTTTTTTCCTTTTATAAGGAAGGACACGCCATTTAAAAAAAAAAAAAAAATTAGCCTACAATACCATTTGTTTACATGTAAGAAATTGTTTACATACCTGTGTTTTGTTACAGGTGATACACACCTTGCACGGTGCCATTTCTTAATGTCATTTCCTGTTCAACCTACAGTCAAGTCTAAACACTATTTGGTGTTAGTCATTGCTTCTTCTTTACAGCTTGCCAAATGTTAATTAATTTACTCTGCAAGTTATCAATAGCAGGTCTGTTTTTACAATCCTGTTCCAAACAGCCCTATGCGTCATCATAACTCAGCACAGTTTGTCTTTGATCATTTTACTACATCACATACTTTATGCATGTGTTAGTTTCCTGTTCTCCATTATTTGGAGATAATCCACAAGCAGATTCAAATTAAAGTTTTCTAATATAACTTTGTAATCATAATATTTATCCTAATACAGAAGGTCAAAACTAACCTTCCCAGATTTGCACGGCATTGCACAAACCTAAGACTCAGTTTAGATAATCATATGCATGACAAAGATATAAAACAAATAAACAAGCTATTTGTATGCTCAATAGCTTCCCCCCGCCACCCCCACACAGAACACAGAACACAGGACCACAGAGGAGGTATAATGGTTTTTGTGCAAACCTGATAGAATATTGCTTAAATAAGCAGAAACAGCAAAATAATTAACCAGATCATAGTATATATTTTTACAAGTCTTCAAAATTCTATGAAAACTGTACATAAGAAATATATGGAAACGTTCATTATATTATCCTTTTAATGCCCTTGGAAATAAATAAAAAAAAGGGGGGGGGGTAAGTCTAAAAAGGGAATTCTTTGTAAAGTAATATTTTTAAGGGTTCTCCACAAATTATACAGAAATTATGAGAACACTATCCCTAACAATGCAGCTCATGGTTGATAACTGGTCTGTTTCATGAGCGAGACTAGGTGGCTGCACAGGGTACACAATTTGAAGGGTTTTTTCCACAACACCTACAACCCATCATCTGCCTCTTGTTGAAGTCAATTACTACATTAGCCTGTCCAACAGTGGGTGATTTTGTAGGTTGAGAGCTCTGAGGATCGAGTGGTATTTAGTGGTAGCAAAGATAAAAGAATGAGACAGCGCTAGTTAACTTATAGGCAGCAACCCTTTAAAAGGGGATCCCTCAGAGCCTTTAGAGCAAGACAAGTATAAACAGTAAAAAAAGGCTGCGCCACAATAAATAATAAAAAGTCCAATTAGAAAGGAAAGTCCAACTTTTGTATCCTTACAAATGGTCTTTGATGTAATGGTAAGGTCTTCTACTACTGTAGTGTTTCCACTTTATATAGAAGATAAAAAGAGAGAGAAGGACAACCAATGGTGCATTATGTAAAATTCAAATGTAGACGTAAAGGAATAATAGTATAAACCTCACATTTACCAGAGCTAATATCCAGCTCTGGAGTGAAGCGCATACAGCAGTTTGATCCCCGCTTATGGAATATATAAAGGGTTCCTCTCTGTCACTGGTGTCCAATTCTCGGGATAAAAGAGACAGCTAATAGTGCTCACTGTATAGCAATATTGTTAAAATAATAAAAGAATGTACTTACAAGAAAAGAGCAGACCAACTGCTCTGTGATGACAGCTTGGGTGGATTGATCCCCACCTAGGATTTCTTTAAGTACAGGAAACTTCCAGGGGTATTTTCCAGGTTTTTTTTTATAAAACCATTGTGAGACACTCTTAAAAATAGTGCAAATTAAAACATGCTAGCTGTTTCCACACCTTATGTTTATAATCCCTCAATCTTCATTCAATTGCAGTCAAAAATGTAGCAGAATGCAGCCTGACCTAATGACTGCAATTCACAACTGAAAGTGCTGGAGAACTGGGTTGGATGTTAGCTTGTACAGGATCCAAGTGGTTTATATATTGGAGTAGTTTACTAACTTGTCACTCTTGGGGGATGTAACAGGAACGGGGTACCTTATCCAAGACCTGAACCTTCAACTGCTTCCGTCCCTTTTCCATGACACAAAGTATATCCAGGAGCTACCGCAGCAACATAGTATTTTATGGCTACCAGCAGGAGTATTTTCAGTGATACCACCCAACCATCAACTGGATAGAATGATAAGTAGCTCTTCCCACCTTGTACCCAAACACTATACAAGACTGAGTGCAGGGACAAGACAATTCTGGTTTATTGAACAGGCAGTATTTATACAATGCAAGCGGTACATAAAGTCAGTATGTCTAGGCTAAGCATATGGTAAGAGGGAAAGGAAACACGTCTCAATGACCAGTTGGTGGTTTTATGGTGTTCTTGGTGACTTACCTGTTAGATACACAAGCCCATATGCTTGTACTGAGATGTTCTGAATAGTTTAACCTTTTCACGACGGGGGGGGGGGGGGGGGTGATTGTTGTCACTAGGGGCCAAAATTTATGGGCAAGAGTCTAGCCACTAAGTCACTCTGCAAGGTTCTGCTACAGAGGAGTCTGCGGATGGATATACAGTGCCTTGCAAAAGTATTCATCCCCTTGGCATTTTTCATGTTTTGTTGCCTCACAACCTGGAATTAACATGGATTGTTTGAGGATTTGCATCATTTAATTTACAGAACATGCCCACAACTTTGAAGATTTTTTTCTTCTTATTGTGAAGCAAACAACAAATAGGACAAAATAACAAAAAAGTCAATGTGCATAACTATTCACCCCCCTAAAGTCAATACTTTGTAGAGCCACCTTTTGCGGCAATCACAGCTCCAAGTCGCTTTAGATAAGTCTTTATGAGCTTGCCACATCTTACCACTGGGATTTTGCCCATTCCTCCTAGCAAAACTGCTCCAGCTCCTTCAAGTTGGATGGTTTGTGCTTATGAACAGCAATCTTTAAGTCTGACCACAGATTTTCTATTGGATTGAGGTCTGGGCGTTGACCAGTGATTTATTTAGTATCTATGCTGCCCTAGGCATAACTGAACTTGGGCACCCCCTAATTTACATTTGCCGCACCCCTTCCTATCAATGCCACACCTCTTCCTGTTAAACAACTCACACCCACTTTGACTGACAAACTCTCAGATACACTGACATACACACACTGATTTGTCACAAACAATCACTGACATACACACAATGACACAGACACACACACTGACAGGCATAAACAATCACACACATTCACTCTGACACAGGCGCAATTACTCAGAAACAAAACACATATTCACTGACAGACACACACACACTCACTGACAGACAGCCACACAGTGACAGACATACACACACAATCACTCGCTTACACACTGACAGACATACACACACTGACAGCCAGACACAATCACTCAGATATACACTGACAACCAGACACACACAATCACTCAGATACACACTGACAGACATACACAATCACTCAGATACACACTGACAGACATACACAATCACTCAGACATACACACACACTGACAGTCAGACATACACACTGACAGCCAGACACACACAATCACTCAGACATACACACACTGACAGCCTCCCCTCCCTTTTCCTCCCCTCCCCAAACATTAACCAATTACTTTTTCTTTTTTAGTTTAAATCCACCCAGCCTCCCTACCTTTGGGAGTGCTGGGTGGATTTTTTTTTTTACCTGGGGTCCCTTCTGACAGGAAGGGAGGCAGGCGGCTAACTAAGAATCCATGCCACTCAAGTGTTGCTTTAGCAGTGTGTTTGGGGTCATTGTCCTGCTGGAAGGTGAACCTCAGTCCTAGACTCAAATCACGCACAGAGTGGTACAGGTTTTGCTCAAGAATATCCCTGTATTTAGCACCATCCATCTTTCCCTCAACTCTGACCAGTTTCCCAGTCCCAGCTGCTGAAAAACATCCCCACAGCATGATGCTGCCACCACCACCGTGTTTCACTGTGGGGATGGTGTTCTTTGGGTGATGTGATGTGTTAGGTTTGTGCCAGACATAGCGTTTTCTTTGATGGCCGAAAAGTTAAATTTTAGTCTCATCAGACCAGCGAACCTTCCTCTCTACATTTTGGGAGTCTCCCACATGCCTTTTCGCAAACTCAAAACGTGCCATTTTGTTTTTTGCTGAAAGTAATGGCTTTCTTCTGGCCACTCTGGCATAAAGCCCAACTCTATGGAGCGTACGGCTTATTGTCGTCCTATGTACAGATACTTCAGTCTCTGCTGTGGAACTCTGCAGCTCCTCCAGGGTTACCTTAGGTCTCTGTGCTGCTTCTCTGAGTAATGCCCTCTTTGCCCGGTCCATGAGTTTTGGTGGGCGGCCGTCTCTTGGCAGGTTTGCTGTTGTGCCATGTTCTTTCCATTTGGTTATGATAGATTTGATAGTGCTCCTGGGGATCATCAAAGATTTGGATATCTTTTTATAACCTAACCCTGACTTGTACTTCTCAACAACATTGTCCCTTACTTGTTTGGAGAGTTCCTTGGTCTTCATGGCAGTGTTTGGTTAGTGGTGCCTCTTGCTTAGGTGTTGCAGCCTCTGGGGCCTTTCAAAAAAGGTGTGTATATGTAATGACAGATCACGTGACACTTCGATTGCACACAGGTGGACATCATTTCACTAATTATGTGACTTCTGAAGGTAATTGGTTGCACCAGAGCTTTTTATGGGCTTCATAACAAAGGGTGTAAATACATACGCACATCACAATTTTCTGTTTTTTATTTCTAAAAAATAGCTTTATGTATATATTTTTCTCATTTCACTTCACCAACTTAGACTATTGTATTATGATCCATAACATAAAATTGAGATTAATAAAACATTGAACCTAAGGCTGTAAGGTAACAAAATAGGTCAAAAGTTAAGGGGGATGAATACTTTTGCAAGGCACTGTATTTATCAATACACCACTCATTAACTTAAATTATATCATTTGAATGTGTGTGCCAATCATTAAGTTTCTGCATTTAGAGATTTCTGGGTCACCGTGGATATTATGCCGTAATGAGCAAAACTGCCATAACAATACTAAATTTGAGAATCTGTCACATGAAGAAGCTGTCATGCCATTAAGTAATAAAATGAATCCTTGTAGCAAATAGAGTAACTTTCCTATAATTTCACAATAATCTCAATTAGACACATATTGTACATACTCAGCCTGGCCACACATTATTTGGTGACCTATACCTTTAAAGAAAACCTTTAGCTGCAGCTTGTACTTTATTTAAGGCATACTGACAGATTTTCAAAAGTCAGAAATGCATCAAATCAAACTGTCTAGCTAGATTTTTGAGAGCAAGATAGATAATGACGGCCATATTATATATTATATGTAATGTAATAGTGCCTGACATGGTATCTTTTATTATGTCATCTTGTTTGTTTGAGCGCGTGTGGTGAAAGTGACCTCGCCACTGGTTTTTGGAGGGGCCTGTTTGCCAGCCTCCTACCCTGTGACTATGGCCCTGTGGTGAACTTTGGCTTAAAAACACAGTTTGTGCCTTTTTCCCTTCTATGGTTCAGGATATGGGGCTTACCGAATAGATTAGGCTTATGGTGCTTGTTACCAAACAAACAGTCGAACAGACAGGTCACCTGCAAGTGGAGTGTGCTGCTCATTAACCTCCCAGAAGCTTTCGTATAGTCGAACACTTGGCGGCGGCCATCTTAAACTGTTGAACGGCCAGCAGTGTTTTGTCGTCGAGTGCATGGAACTGTTTTCGGGAACTCTACCACACGAACACAGCTGGGACTTCCAGTAATTCGTCTTTCCTTTAAACGAAAGCAGCGGCGTTCGGTATATATTGAATCATACGAACAAGAGACACTGGGGAATCATAGACACGAACAGTTTTTTCGTTTTTTTGACGTTTTCATACTCTCGAAATAGACCGGCCGACCCAGCTGAATTCGTGGGCAGCCGGGCAGAATTGTGGCCTCCAGCTAACTTTTGAATCCCTGAACTGATCTGGGTGATTTTTAAGTATGTTGTTCCCCCAGATCGGGGCTATCAGGAAATGTTTTATAGGGGTCTCATATGTTTTGGGGGTGTTTTCAAAAATGTGTAAATCCTTTTATTTTTCGTTTGGAGATAATTGAGTTGAAACAGTAATTAACTAAATTATCTCTCAAGCATAGGTGAGGGATTGTGTACACTGCAGGAGAGTGTCTGAATATAAAACTGTTTTTATTGGATTGTTAATCTTTTGTCCCTGGGCCCAGCAAGGTCCACCTGGGTGTTACCTTTGTTGTAAAACCTGCATAAAAGGCCAGTGTGCCTCCATTAAAATTGAGTTCCTGTTTTACCCTCAACATAGAGCCTCGTCTCATGTGTGGGGGGGGGGGGGGGGGGGAGAAGGCTGTATCGCTACAAGGTATTGCTATAATCACTATACTCTCTTGTATTCCCTGAGCTCTTGTAAGAGCTGTTCCTGATTGACTCTCTGGAGGAAGAGAGGTTCACCCACTGGAACCTGGAGCCTTGTCGTAGGTCCAGGGTGGGTAGAAGACAGCAAGTTCCCAGCCAAGCTGTAACACTGGACTGCGGTGATGATGGTGTCTGGTGGAGTGCTTTGAGTCCTTGGTGAGCACTTGGAGCATCCGTCGGCAGAGGTACCCAACCGGGGTACAGGTAGCTCCATTACAGCGCAGATGCTGTTTTTTTGCAAAATAAAAGAATCCTTTCAACTTTCTCTCATGCCTTCTAATCTCTTCCAAGAGAGTAAAATATTTAACAGTCTTGACTGTAAGTAGTTTTATTCATGAATAAATGAATGAAACTACTTGCACAAGTTAGAAATCAGTTATTTTTTTATTAACCTGAATGTCTGACAGAGTAAAATGTTGTATCACAACACATCAAATGAAACTATTCTTTTACGTTAATAGAAACCTTCAGCTACCAAAATAAAATAAAAAATTAAACAATTTTTTTTAGAACAGTTCAAACAAGACACTGAAGAAAACAATATGTATATATTCAAACTCCGTAGATCGGCATGTAGGTTTATTAAGCATAGTTTTGGTTATGAAAATTCCAATCCTCACTTTATAACAGTAAAACAATCATACAAGAGCAAACACGAAACATGGTCATACTTTGGGAAATCAAAATAGGCTTCCTTTATATAAAGTGACAGAGAACAAGCTTTAAGAATGCAATGGAAAAATAGATTGCTTTTAAAGTAAATGGTATAGAAACATTAAATTGCCTCATGCCTACTAATAAAAAATACGTTTCAGAATTGATCTGCAGCAGTGGAAATCCCACAAATTACGTAAAGTTTACAAAAGGAATCTAACATTTAATACACAGCATAATACATGTTTCTAACACACACAGTTGTTAGTCTCCTACTCATTTTAAGGCATGGAACTACTCATAATCATGATTTCCCCTGAGAGAGAGAGAAACATTTCACCCAAATGTTTGCATTTGAATGGAGGGACATCTTTTTTTCTACATGATTTTTGGAATCAGAGATCAATGTTCGGTACACGAGTGCATAAAAATAAACACAGTAACCTTAAAGGGGCATTTTATATAATTGGGCACTATTCATTACACGGTATTACAGACACACGTTAGTGGTCTCATCCATCTATAGAAAACAGATAAAAAGTAATTGTAAGTGTCAATTTAGGAAATAGATTATTGTGATTTAGTGAGTCTTCTAAAAAGAAACACTACCATGTGTTAAAACATTGCAGAATATTTTCATACAGAGTTTTCAGCTGTTGGGTTACATCTTTAACATCTAAAGCATGATTAAGAGTCAGGGATCTACGATTATTAGGTTGTGATTGTTTTGGCTAACGTAAAGAAACACCAAATGCATTAAAGATAGGTACCATCTAGCATCTATTAATTGTCCCTTTAAAAGATGTGCAGCATATTCAATATGAAATAATATATTTATGACATTCCAAACGCTGTATGTCTGATCATTATGAGAATTTCGGTTCAACAAATGTAATAAATCTGCAAAGTCACAGTGTTCACTAAAATTCTAGTACTTCTTAGTTACTATCAGCGACATTTCTAAGGGAGTAAGAGGCTGTGGAATGAGTGCCAATTCTACACCATAGCACCTGCCAAAGACAGATTTTCTTTTTCCTGGAACAACGAGCTGGAAAAGTTTAAGTAAATATCCCAAGAATTAAGCAGTATATGCCATTACAAATGGAATAATTGATAGGGGAATGGAGAATACCAATCACAAACAGTAATTTTAAGAAAAAGCTGTTAACCTGTTAAAATTTAAAGGGACCCGGGGGGTCTTCAGTTTTCAGTTTTGCAAAACAGTATTTTGACACTTTGTTATATAATACTTTTTTACCATCTGAACACAAGGAAGTCCTTTGGCTTAAATGTTACGGATAAAGTGTTTGAAAACTCCAACTTGATCTTATTTTGTCTGTGCCTGCAAATATATTAATTATTAGAACTGTGCAAAAGTTAGTTTCAGACGGTTCGCCCAAATTAAATAGCTTTCAATCCACACCCAAACAAAATCATCGCCTAGGATTTACCTGTGCAGTCTTATTCGATGACTAAAACAGATTGAATAACTTTTGCACAAATCTATTAAAATTAAATAGAAATGAATGAGAAAACCACCTTCAATTTTTGTTTCGATATTGTAGCTTATATGTCATATTTCTATTGCCTGAGCAAGGTAGGATTCACACTAGCTTTCTCAGCAGGACGAAATATGAAAATACAAAGAATATGTAAACCCACATTTTTACTTTGTATAGAATCCAAGGATATGGATGTGGTAGAGAATAAGTGAAAATGTAATGTGAAAAGAATAGTATAGGCCACCATGCAAAGCCCAAGATTCAATGGTGTGTTAAACAAAAAAAAAAGAAACAAAAATAAAAATACTTAAAAAAAAATTCTCAACAGTAAGGGATTTCTCTGATTTCAAGGGGATGGGATATTCTCCTTATAGCATATAAAATAATGGCAAGTCGAAAGAAAGGCTACAAAAAAAAATATACAGCAATCAGAATGCAATAGCAATTTTCACTCCGGAAAAATACAAATGTATGGCACATGGAATATGAAGAAAAAGTAAAAGAAGAAGAATGTCTCAGATATTTGCTCCCACATTATCAGTAGCTTAACCACCTATGTTCAAGTTTGCAAAGATTACCAAATGGTGATGAAAGCCAGATCAAGCAGTCCAATATTGCAAAGTCTCTATCTAAGTCTCAAACCGTAAGTAAATGCCCATTTTTTTAATACGAAACCATATTCTCAAAAAAAATCTAATATTTAAAGCCTCCCCTAAACCATTTCCTGTATTTTGGCTAGGTGATGTTATGGACTGCATATAGTCTGCCATAATAAAACAACGTGCGGAATGATTAATTTAATACAAATCCTTGTTGTGGGATTTAAGAATAACTCTGTATGAGTAAGACAGGTTTTTGGAGGCTTCCTCTTAATGGGATGCATTTCTAGAAAAACACATTCTGCAGAGCTGTATTGCATCCAGTGCAACCATGCAGGAAAAAAAAAAAAGTATAAGCAGCCAGATTGGAAGAAAAGCAATTTTGTGGACAATACAGACAAAAAAAAAGCTAAAAGAAAGCTACCAGCAAACAATGAAATAAGTATTATCATTAAAAAATAAAAAGTCGTCTATATGACGTTCTGGCAGCTTTTCAGGAATTTGACCTTAATTTCAGCAAAACGTATTTCATTGGCATGCATCTCCTAATTCAGATTCGTCTGCAAATAAATACTAACATGTTAATTACCAACAAATATATTGTACAGGATTACCCTGCACAAAATATATTTTTCCTGATTTTTATTTAAAAACACAAAAACAAAAACACAGTGTTAATGTTTACATTTTCAATCACTCAGCCATTGTGAGTGAATTTTATCTGAATTTTTAAAGCAATGCGTTGGAAAAGCTCAAACACCAGCACACAGGAAAAAGGTAATGCAAAAGCTAAAATGTATACAACATGATCTGCCGTGAAACAAACCTTTAGGCACTCTTTGTTGTTATATTTCACTAGACGCTGATTAACAAAAAGGGGATTTTAGCAATGCAGTTAAGAAAAGCTTGTTTAGCAGCTCACCTTTCAGTTTCTATGTAATTATCACAGTGAAATATTATTCCCATATTTCCTATAATTAAGCCAGTGTAGCAGAACTACCTCAAATTGCATTGCTATTAATTTATATTCCAAGTCAAAAGGAAAAGCAAAATTAAAATCAGAATATATTTGGATGGTATTCGAATACCATTACAGTTTACTGATCTGGAAAGATTTTATGTTATTTTGCAAAAACAGTTTGAATCAATAGCATACGGAAAGGTGTAAAAAGCGTGTTTGCATTAATCTGGATGTGCGTAATGTCGCAACTAGGCTTCCTATGCAGCCCAATATATATCCAGCTTTGAAAGGTCACTTTGTCAGCAGACAGCTCTATACCCAGTTCCTTTCGGCCTGCAGGCTAACTGAGCTTTCTATGTTCTGCATTTGTGAAGTCTGTTAAAATGTTGAGGATGACAGTTCAGTTTTGAGATTCCCAGAAGGGCAGTCCTCCGACAAAATGTCTGTCTTGTAAAGTCCAGCACAAATCCATTCCTATGGTTAATCCAGATACCCTTGGGAGCCTACGATTCATTGGCTTCTTGGTTCATTCGCCTGAGATTTCCTTTTACTTTTAGAAATTCGGGTTTATTTTCCTGCTCCTCATTTTTATTCTTCTCCATTTCCATCTGTAAAAGCAATATTGGACAAATAAAAATAACAAATTGCATTAAATCAGTTTTACTTCTAATTGATGCAGCATTTCTATTGCAATATATAATGAGAGAATATTTAAATTGTTTGGGTGGAAAATAAGCTTCCAGATATGAAACTTATCTAAATGTTCTAGTGTTGTGTAGGCATGGATTCTGACAACCTATGTAATATTTAAAAAATGAACTGCCATTTTCCCTGTGTTCCATTAAGTACTTTGCGTGTACAGGAAATAATACATTCATACAGTTCAGAACCCTCATCTCATCTAATGGTTAAGGAGAGGACTTTACTATTAGGGCAGCACTGGGACATACATGACATAACTGGTGCACAGGACTATAGCTCCTACTAATCCCTGGCAGCACTGGGACATGTCTCATGCAGCCCTAACAGTAATGTGAAACCCCCCTACATCATGGACCATCAATCCCTGCACTACACTAACCTTAACCTAAAAATACTTGCGCTCACTCCCATCACTCCTGGGCGGCAGCAACGACTACAGTACACATAAGCTAATACATATAGAAAAAACAGGACTGAATCACCTCTTCCAACATCTGATGTCGTTTCTGAAGTTCTTTTTCAAAGTCTGATTTTTTCAATTCTGCTTCTTCCTTTTGCTGTTTGATGACTTGATCTCGTTTCCTTTTCTCCATTACTTTCTGTAACTCTGGTTTATTTTGGGGTGACAGGCCTCTGAAATAGCAATAAATTTATATTAGAACCAAAGAAATGTTAAAAAAAAAAACTCTTCCTGGAGTTTATGAGCATAGAAGCAACATGAAGGACTGACTGGTCTACCCTCACTGAGATCATAGAATGCATATGGCCATTCGGGGTGAACCAGATGTAGGTCACAAGACAGGAGGAGCCTTGAGGAATAAGAAAGAGAAAAAGTCCATGCACTCAAATACAATAGGTTTTAATAATCTGCTGAAATGCCTTAAAGGGACTCTCCAGTGCCAGGAAAACAAACCGTTTTCCTGGCATTGCAGGTCCCCTCTCCCTCCTACCTCCCATCCCAGGTTGCTGAGGGGGGTTAAAACTCTTCAGTGACTTACCTGTATCCAGCGCGGATGTCCCTCGGCGCTGGGTCAGGCTCCACCAACTCTCCTCCCCCACCAACGGCAACGGCCGCGCACACGCGCATCACACCGCCCCATAGGAAAGCATTATTCAATGCTTTCCTATGGGGATTGCGTGTGGACGTCCAGCATTTCCAAAAAAACACTAAAAGTGTTTTAAGAACCTGTAAGCTCCTCTAGTGGCTGTCTTATAGACAGCCACTAGAGGAGGACTTAACCCTGTTAGACAATTAGTGCAGTTTATGAAAAACTGCACTAATTACACTTGCAGGGTTAAGGGTAGTGGGAGTTGGCACCCAGACCACTCCAATGGGAAGGAGTGGTCTGGGTGCCTAGATTGTCCCTTTAAGTATTTTTCTCTGCACATGGCCATGTTCTGATCAGAGACAACATGACAGGAAAGTGCGTTGAGTGGAGTATTTCACATAGGCAAACTAAAATATCCAATAACATGGGACCTTAAAATTGCCAATTTTCTCAGTGTAGACAGGTGTGACAAACTCCCCTTTTCGCCACGAGTTTTTGGAGGGACCCGTTTGCCAGCCTCCTACCCTGTGACTATGGCCCCTGCAGTAGACCTGGCTAAACTACTTTAAACAGGCTCTGTTCGTGCAATTGGGACTATAAGGTTAGTTTACCGAACAACCGCACGAACAGAGACCACCCTGGAGCTTGTCAACACCTATTAACAACTTGGAATGTTTCACACCGCAGTGTTATAATTGTTCGTCTGGGTGGTCGCAATTCCTTTGAACAACCACGAGGGGCCGGCCATCTTGTTCGCATGAACGCTGGCAGTGGTGTTTGGGCATGAATCTCATGTAACTGAAATCGGATACAGAAACTCCCGAACACCGCTGGACTTCCATCATCGCCTGTATTCGATTCTATTCAACTTAGAAAGGCACTGTTCGGTGAGATCATTCATCTGGATGAAGGGAACAAGCTCCAGGGTAAAACTATTGACTCTGTTCGGTAGTTTGAAAACTAACAAAACTACCGAACAGAGTCAATTAGACCGACTGCAAGCCCTGATTCTCTGCAACTGTTTTGAGCATGGGACCATGCGTGCAGTCGATCAAAAAGAGACTTCCAGGAATTTCCTGAACCCTTGCTCTGATCTGGGTGATTTTTGGGTATGCTGTTCACCCAGATCAGGGCTATCAGGGAATGTTACATTTATGGGGATATGTTGTGTTTTGTAA